>NC_039362.1:124352776-124952776 GCF_003573695.1 Papaver somniferum
GATTATCACCACCACCAACCACCGATTACCACCACCACCACCGCCCACCACCGCCGATTACCACCACCACCACCTCCGATTATTACCACCACCACCTCTGATTACCACCACCACCTCTGATTACCACCACCACCACTATATATATATATAGCTTAATTTAAAACATTAACAAAGATATTCTCACAAACCCTTTACTTGTCATTCGTTTTTGGTTGAATAAATGAGAAGTAATCATTAAAATGAGTTGAAAATGGAAGTTGCAGAGAGGTTTAATGGAGGGTTTTTTTCATAGAAAAGTTCGGTTATCACGAATTAATTTTTTCTTAACCGAACTCTGAGTTCGGTTGATTCGCAAAAAAATACTTTTAACCGAACTCCTTGTATTAGAACAACACAAGCCCATAAGTTCGGTTCCTTCGCAAAATAAGGATATCACCGAACTTTAGTTTACGAAAATAATGAGAAGTCCACAAGTTCGGTTTGTTCGCAAAAATGTTAAGTTTTCTTTGTAACCGAACTCTACCTTTGAAACTTCGTAACCGAACTCTACCTAATTCGCCAAGAAATAAATTTCGTAGTAACCGAACGTTTGCCTAATTGCATATATGCATATATAAGCCCAGTTTGGTTGATTCGAAAAATATGTTGAAGTTTGCGAACCAACCGAAATTCTAACACTAGGTTACTTTTAACCTGCAGTTCGGTTAGGAACTTGGTTGCGTTGAAGTTTGCGAACTAACCGAACACACAAGATGTACCCAAATAAATTGTTAAGTTCAAAGTTCAGTTACCTACCATTTTATCCTAGGTAACCGAACATTACATTGTACGACCAAAACCTCCATTAACGAGCGAGTTCGGTAACCTGCGTGTTTGGAAAACGTAACCGAACTACACTTTCAGGTGTGTTCGGTTACATGTTCTTGACATATGGTAACCGAACTGGCCCAAATCTACATAAAAAATTTCATTTTTTTTTTGAAAGTTTGGAGCAATTCAACCAACATTATCTAAGTTTGAAGCATACCTGGGTACCCAAATACCATTCCTCTGGTTGTAGTTGGTAAAATCGATCGTTTTTCATGTTTTCCTTCTTCATCTTCTCTAACTTTACTCTCTCAATAATTCTACTTCTTTAAAAAAAAAACCATCTGATTTTTTAATCTCACTAATTATCTTTAACTTAATAATCTCACTAATCATTACACTAAATATTATTAACACTAACTAATCATCACCCAAAATTAATCAGGAGGGTAATTTAGGTATTAATATAAATATCTAGATAAGGGGTGACCTAGATTTACTTCTAATGTCTTTACCCAAAATAAAACCATGGTCCCCCAAAAAAACCATGGTCCCCAAAAATTCGTTCTTATTAATACTCCATACTTTAGGAAAATGATATCACCAAGCACAAAATATCATTTTCTCTTCAGATCTGGCCCACAATTTCATTCTATGTATTTTAGAATGGCAATTTTACCTTTATTTTATATATGCAAGAGTAAAATCAGAAGATATTTTCATTTCTACATTTTCTTTCTCTCTCATCTTCATTGTTTCTCTCAGGCGAAAACAAATTCTAGGGTTCTTCGCCGTTGATCGAAGATACGATTCGATTTTATTTTGTGTTTGTCAAGGATATAAATTTAATCGAAGTTATATCAAATGATTCACCGAGAAACAGAGATAAGTTGTAATTTTTCTTCTTCTTCTTCTTCTTCTCCTTCTCCTTCTCCTTCTTCTTCTTCTTCTTCTTCTTCTTCTTCTTCTTCTTCTTCTTCTTCTAGTTTTGATTTTTGATCAACTTTAACGTTTCAGAAAGCTAAATCTTCGATCTCACATAAAGTTTGTTATCCGACTCGCGATCGGAAGTTAGATCCGTAATCATCTCATCATTGTTTCATTTTCATCTAAAAATTTTTGGAAAAAAATACAGTAAATTGTTTAGGGTTCATCTATGAGATTTGATCGATCTATCTTTCATTTATCCCGATCTTAAATCTGATTTCAAATTCATAATCAGTAAACTTAAATCTTCATTACCCATCAAATAATCTTGAAAACGAATACTTTCTTAAGATTAAATTTTATATGTTAATCCATCTGTTTAGGTTAGCTCTGTGGTAAAAGAAAAATCAAGTCTGAATTGATTTTCAATCCAAGGATATGTTGTCGGCTAATGATGATTTGATTACATAGATTAGTAAGGATGTTGATGGAAATCATAAAACAGATTCATAACATCTCTGATACGCAGGTCTGTGGATAACACTATATTTGAATTTTTCATGTTTTAGCTTTTCAGAATGAGTTGTTAAGGTTCAATTCAATTGTTTAAACTCTGTGATTTGAATGTATCATATCGAAATTGTATAAAATTTATGGTTTGAGTTTACTGTTCTTTTTTTCAGAATTTGATTAATATTTCAATGTGATTGAGTTTCTCATTTCGATGATGATGCACAATATGTGTAACTTTCATCTACACATCCAAATTGCATGTGTAACTTGCGTCTACACATCCAATTCGCTTGTGTAACTTTCCTCTATGCATCCACTATATATTTTGTTAGTTATTTTTGATTTTGTTTGATTTGTTTGGTTCTCTATTTTTGATCATCAATTGTTGTTGTTCAATTTGTTTGAACAGATCTTGTAGGATCAGAATCTCGCAACGACAATGTTTCAGCGAAATTATCAATGACACAACACAACAACATCGGAGAACAATTTCAGAAATGATAAAATAAATGACGTCAGCAAAGATCACGAGAAAGATATGATAGTTCTGCGAAAATTAGAGAGTTTGCGAAAATTAGAGAGTTTGCGAAATTAACATTTGTAAGGTTGCGAGAATGTCGCAAACCATACCCGAAAATAAAGGACAGATTAGCTGTCATCCACTATGTATTTCTTTATAAATAGTCGTTCGAGTTGTAAAGAAAAGGAGAGATCTTTTTTGAGTAAGAAACAGGTAAATAGGAGAGAGAAAGTCTAGAGCAGAGATCATTCTTGATTTCTTTATCTTTTCTTGTAAGAACATTCAGATATTGATAAATAAAATTAAGAGTGTAAACCTAAAAATGAGTTGATTAATAGTGAGATCATATGAGGGGTGTAGTGTAGGATTTCCTGCAACTACATAATGGCGCTAGAAACAGGGACGTGTTGAAGATTATTTTGGAAAAAGCTGAAGATTGATATTGAGATTTGTGAAAATTTAGAGTGATTGATTAAGAATTTTCTATAATTTCTTGCAATACTGTTAACATTGAAGAAATGGCTAGAAGAAGAAATACATCTGAACAACCGACTACTGTTAGAAGAAGCAAAAGAATTGCTGGAAGAGAAAGAAGTGAAATGGGAGAATCTACTAGAATGAGAAGTAATAGAGAAAATCAAATTCAACCACCAATTCAACAAACACTAGTTCAAGGAAGGAATACAGATTATGATAGGGTGAGCATACACACTTGGCAATCAAATTCGGCAGAAGAAGTAGAAGAAGAGCAACAAAACAGAAATTATAGACAGGAAGAGAGAAATCAAGAAGCAGATGAAGGAATAATTCATGGAGATGAGTAAATTGGAGCATTAGAAACGTTGAGACGAAGAATACATGAAGAAAGAAGAGCTGAGGCAGAAGAACGTGTAAATTTAACAAGGCAAAATCACGAATTAAGGATGGAGAATATAAGACTACAGAATAGAAGATCGAGAAGTATTACAAAATCATATTCAAGATCGACTAGAAGAGAAATGAGGCGAAACTCACCCACAATCAATTCTGGAAACAATATTCAAGAAGAAATATCAAATCCTAATGAAGAATATCGCGAAAATAGAGAAAGAGCTGATGATCGTTACGTTCCACAAAATGAAACTTTTGATGATGGGTAAAATGGTGGAAATCAAGAGAACGAACAACATCAGCGACGAAATGACCAAGATGGCGAAGGAAATCGAGAGGAAGGAAGAAGAATTTTACATGTGAGAGAAACTCAAAGAAATCAACAAACAATTGAAGAAGAAATTGAAAGACATTATGCTGAACAAGCACGTTTAATTTGCGAACGTGAAAGATTGAGAGCGGAAATGGAAGAACAAGAGATTCAGGAGACAATTCGCCAGTATAATCATGACAATCGAGAAAAAAGACGTACAAAAAACCGGAATAACGGTAATCTCAATGAAGAGTATGATAGAGTAAAGAGGATGGATGAAAGACAACGAGTTGAATTGATAAGAAATGAACAAAATCATGGAGGGGAAAATGAAAGGCATCATCATATGCAAATTCAAGATAGAGAGAAGGAAGAGAATCGCAAAAGAAGACGAGATGAGGATAATGAAGAAGAAATGCAAAATTTCGCGAGAGAAGATACACATGAACGCAAAAGAAGAGAGGTGAAATTAAAGAGACCAATGGATCAAGATTCAGGTGTAAATAAACAAATCTTGAAAGAATTAGAAGAAATGATATGAATGCTAAATAATAGAGGAGAAGTAGGCAGAAGACAATTGGATGAAGCAATAGAAGAAGCTGCGAAAACTCCATTTACAAGGGAAGTACAATTAGGAGGAATACCACCGAAATTCAATTTTCCCGCATTAACCAGCATTTTTGATGGAACAACTTGTGCAATTCAACACATTAAAGCCTATGTGAGGTGCATGTTATAATGGGAAAATCATGATGTTGTATTGTGCAAATATTTCGCTTCCAGCTTAACAGGAGAGGCGTTAAAATGGTTTGAAGGTCCACCAAAGAACACAATAACCTCCTTCAATCATTTGCAGACTACATTCTTGGGGGCATATATAAGTAATAATTCCTCGCGACCTGGTATAGAAGATGTGTTTGGATTAAAACAAAGGATTGGCGAAAGTTTGAAACACCTGACTAAAAGATGGAGAACTATGTGTAGCGAAATGGCTGGCCGTGTAGATGAGAGATATCTTATATTATCATTTATCAATGTTATGTTCGCAAAAAACCTATTGTATGTCCAAACTTTCAGAGTCAAGAATACGATCACAATGACTGAATTGCGGGAACTTCAAGAAGAATACATTGCTCTAGAGGAAAGACAAAATGAAATGGAATCATATCCAGTTGCGAACACCAGCTCACAAACAGCAAATGCAAGCTTATTACCCAAGCGAATAAACACAGTGGCGAATACTTCGCAAGTACAACAAGAGAAAGTGACAAGTAACAATCCACAGAAACTGGTAGCTATGGGAAGCCGAGATCAAGAAGAGTATGAAAGAGAAATAAATTTCTACAATCGTGGAGGAAATAACAAGATTCAAAGATTCGATCAACCGCAAGAAACTTATGAAGGTCAAAGACAAAACTATAATAGAGGACAAGGAGGTCACAAGGTAGTATGGGAAGAAATCAAGATGCCACCTCTAAATGCAAGTGTGGAGAAGATATGGGAAGCTATAATCTTGATGGAGAATATACCAACACCATGGATCATGGGAATGGAACCACCTCCAAACCACAGAAGTCATGAGTTTTGTTCTTATCATCATTTTCATGGACATGCCACAAATGATTGCAGAAATGTAAAAAGAATTATTTTGAGAATGATAGACCAAGGAAAACTAAATGACTTTCTGGTAGGGCATCCACAATCTCAACCACTACCACCACCACCATAACATCACAAAATGAATACGATGAAAAAGAAAGAAACATTCTTCATAGAAGTTGGTGCAAAAGCAAAAAATCTATTCTGTCACTCTATTGTACATTCATATAAGACAATCGAAGATTTTCATGATAATGTTTTGAGTAGAGTGTTCGCAAGAGATAATGATGGAAGAGAAATTATGAATATTGCGAAAATCTCGCCACTAGAGGAATGGCAGAAACAGATCATTTCTTTTATCGCAGAAGAAATTCCCGAAGGAGAAGAGGTGCATGACAATCCATTGGTAGTAAAATTAGAAATTAATCCAAAACCGAAAGAAGATGAGGATGATGAAGCTGAAGATTCATGGGAAATCAATAGAATTCTAATTGATATTGGAAGCTCTGTGAACATCTTATTTTATCATACTTATAAAACCATGGGTGGAAGAAATTATGATCTTATACCATCAACATATAAGATATATGGTTTTAATGGTACTGCTAACAAGCCTAAAGGGGAGGTTACTATGCGAATTCCATTGAAGGGAATATCTTCTGAAATCTTATTCTGTGTCGTTGATGTAGAATCACCCTACAATGCGTTAATTGGTCGACCTTGGCTACATGGGATTCTAGGTGTAGCTTCAACTTTTCACCAGTGCATCAAATTCCCTCACCCCAGTAGTGTAGGAATTATAAAGGGAGATTGGGTTGAAGGAAAGAGGTGTTACGAAACTGAGATAGAATCTTGCGAAGGAAGAGCAAACAAGAAGGAAAATTGGCGACACAAAATCAAAGATACACAAAGAAGTGAGAGGTTTATGGTGGATACAATCGAAAGGAAAAGAGAAGAGACGTTGCGAAACTAATGCTAGCTCAGAATAAAAATAATGAACATACCGCTACTAAGGAAGCAATAGCAGAAAATAATAAAGAAGCAGAGGATGACAAAGGTAATAAAAACAAGAAATTTATGAATGATTAAGTTGTTGCGATACTCTCGCAATAAGCAAAATTCTCAAAAATACATTTGATTGAATGACAAAATTGAGATTGCGAAATTCAGATACAACATGATGATGTGCGAGACTCTCGCAGAGATGATGAATTTTACAGAAAACAATCAGAGAAAAATGACAAAAGAGAAAGGGGCAAAACTTTATGGCGTACACCCTAGTTCGCGAATGCAATTTCGCAAGAGGCAAACGTAATACCTAAAATACGTCATATAAGGGGGTACCTGTTGCATGGCTCAGGGAAAGGCTACACCGCCACCGGAACCTGAGTCATGGAGATTTGGGGTCAATAAAGCCCATCCGGGAGAGGCACCTTGGTTTCTCAGTTTAAGCATATGACTTAGGTTGGGCGACTAAGGTAATAAGGACTCTCCCAAGGAGTGCAGATCTGATCAAGGCGCCGAGGTACACGGTTGAGTCAAGAGTGCCAGGGGCGTTTGAAGTGCACCTTGCCATTCTTGACAAGTCTTGGCTTATACTTCACTCGGCCTGAAGAAAACCCCACTTAGGGTGCAGTCTCTTAACCGTAAGCCTTATAGGTAAAAGGGATAAGAGGCTGCGAAAAAAACTGGTTGTTGTTAAGACTGGATGGGAGGATCTAACCTTGTATGGTAGAAGTACGCCTCCTTGAAGGGGCAACCAGGGGGGAGATAAGGGAGGCACCCTCCATTAGGAAGATGATAAGTGTCTTAAGATGCAAATGTCATGAGGCTTTTTATTCGCAAGGGTATTAAGGCTTGTCATATTTGTGCAACAATCCTGAAGAGGCAATAATACAAACGAAAAATATAAGACGAGATCAATGGGTTTTCGCATGAAAGTGCGAAGACGTCCTGCGATTTCGTCGCAAGACGACAATGTCATGGGGCTTTATTTTCGCAAGAATATTTAGGCCTGTCATATTGTCGCAACATTCCTGAAGAGACCATAATACAAAAGAAAAAGTTAAGGCAAGATCAATGGGTTTTTTCATGAAAGTGCAAGGACGTCCTGCGATTTTGTCGCAATGACAAGAGGTGGCATAATAAGACCTTTAATTAGGAAGGCAAAATAAGACCACACAGGAATGAGATTTTGAAAAGAATCAAAATTCACTTCGCATAAGATTGCGAAGTTATACATAATTAACTGCGAAATTGAGGCATAAAATAAGAAAAATTTATAAAATCTCTCATTTGGATACAAATAACAGAGGCAAGTATGGGAATGAATGAAATTAGAAAATGTTATTTGTCTCTATATGAGAGATTTACTCAAAGATTCAAGAATTAATGATTATATTGATTAACTGTATTGCAAAGAAGAATTGTTTTAATGCAGGTCAAAATGAAAAAAACACAAATATACAGAAAGAAAAAATAAATGTACAAGTATTACAAAAAATCAAAGAAATAATTAAAGACTATTTCTTAGTTAATCTTTCATTATCTTCATCAGACTTGTTTCCTTCTTCGTCTGCGTCAGAATCTTCATAACCATCAGAACTTCCATCACTATCAGATTCTTCATCGTCAGCTTCGCTATCGGAGATAATTAAACTGGGAGTATTCTGTGGGATTTCTTCCAAGAGACAAGGATAATCAGAATGTGGGATATTATGATCGTCACAAACCATTTGGATAGTTTGATTGCAAAAATGCATAGCATCATTCTTAAAATTCGCAACAGTGATCTTGATTTGATTCTTTAATCTAGAATACTTGTCGTTGTGAGAAGAAAGATTCTTTGCGAGTTCCTCCTTTTCATCTTCAAGTTCTTCAATCTTTTCACGATATCTATTTTCAGAATCTGCGAACAAGAGACAATCAATTATTAACTTGATGAGAATTCATAAGAAGCAAAAGATTAGTAAAGAAGAGGAGTTAGTAACCTTCTCTGTCAGAAATCATATCTCTAATCAAGGCTGTATGCTCAACTTGGAGACTAACATTTACACCTAAATCTTTTCTAGCATCATCTAAGATTTTCGCAGCCCAAACAAATTCATCCTCACTACTTATAAGAAGACGAGAACGAATTTGATTTTACCTTTCGCAGAGTTCGATATTCTTGCGGTTAGCTTCATCTCGTTCTAGTTGAACTTCAAGAAGTGCCTCTTGGAATTTCGCCAAAGCCTTGGCACCTTGATCAGAGATGCGATCCTTATCATCTATGAGACCGCTAATTTTGGTTCTTAACTCATTGGTTTTCTCTTTAGAATCAAGAAGGAGACGCTTAAATCGGTTGGCTAAGCCTAAACTAGATCTGTGATCAATTTCTAAGAGGCGAAATTTAGATCTAAGCTCATTTAGAGAAAGAGATGAAATTCTATCATTTGAGAAGCTATTTAAGGAATTGTTAAGACGTTCAATAAGGGTATCATTATCCAAGGCATTAGGAAATGAACGAAGAAGGATAGCTTCATCAGAAAGACCATAAATGTCTGCAAAAAGGATCATTTAAATAATATAAAACAACAGGATGAATGAATAAAGGGAAAAAAGAAAAGTAACATACCGTAAAGTTGATTATTAGCTTGCTGAAGACTAGAAATTTTGTTCTTATACGAAGAAGAATCAATTTCTAATTGTCTATTTTTCTCGCGAAGACCTTTAACTTCAGCTTCTAATTCTTCATTGTTTTTGCGAAATTGAAGATTCTTCTTTTCAAGATTTTCACGTCTTCTCTCTAGATCTGAGGCAACAGCAAAAGAAGCTTTTCCAGCCTGCGAAAAAATATAAAAAATATAAATATAGAAAGAAATTTTGATTTATAACAATGAAGAAGTAAAAGGATAAAAATATACCAGACTATTGAGAGAATGCAAGAAGTCGGGAGTCACTGATCTAGAAACTCCACGAATAGAGCTATCACCATCCAGTAAAGGGACATCGCAAAGGGTAGCGAGAGCTTTGCAGGTATTTGCGAATTGGCTATCTCCCATTCATTGCAGAGAATCATAAAAGAGGTCAGAGAGCTTAGCCATAGAAGATTCAGGTGGAGAATCTTCACTTGCAACAAGATCATCGTTGTCCTCATCACCCTTGTCACTTTCGAAATTTTTGTGAGGAAGAATATTTGAAGGAGAAGAAGAACGAACTTTCCTTTTCTTTGGAGGAGGACCAGTTGATTTTTCCATGCGAAGAGCACCTTTACCTTTATCACCAATCTTCGCAACATCGGCAAATTCTTCTACTTCAGCAATAATCTTCACACACAGATAGAAATAAGAAATGGAAGTATTGAAGTAATAGTATACTGTTTAAAATCATAAGAGAAAATTTCTTACCTCATCTGTGTAAGAGCGAAGAGCTAACAGAGTACTAGACTTCCCAGTCCTGTTATAACTATCTTTCAGTTTTTGAATCTGCGGAATGTCACAAGAGTTAGCGAACAGAATAATAAAAATCAATAAAGAAATATAAAGTGAGTTAAATGGGAAGAAACATACCTCTTTCTCCTTTTCGGGCCAAGAGAAGACCCAAGGTTGATAAGCAGCGAGATTCGCAGGAAGAACATTTGACCCAGCAATGTAGGGTCCTTTTAGCATTAAAGGAAAAACACACCATTTATCATCTTTGGATTGGCGAGGAGTTGTGTTTTTACCATAATTCCAATCAATATCTTGCATGAGAATTTTTCTTCATCAATGTTATCTCTCCTCTGTAAGCGAATACCCCAGCGAGTATTCTCTTTCTTCATGGAGATAAGTTCATAATTCTCAAAGAAATTCGCTACTGTGTATTTTTCAGCAACTATCTCTAGGTTTGCGAATTTAGGATCCCTAAGTTCTTTGGAGTAAAGAGATCCTCTACCAGCACCACGATTAGCGAACTCTAGCATCATACGGATACATTCCCCACTTAGTTGGAAGATAGCTCGCGAAAATCCCTAGTGAGCGAGAATTTCATAAAATAAAGGAAGATCTGGGTTATAAAGAGGAATAGGGAGACCTGCGAGAATCTGACCTAGCGAAATTATGATTGATTTATCATCACAATACTGATCAGATAAAAGTTTGACAGAAAGAATTGATTTGGCATTTTCGCCAGGAATGGTGGAGAGTGTGAAACCTTTATCAGCAAGATCTTTTTGGACATCCTGTCAATTCTTTTCATATCTATGATCACTTGGATCCATGTTTGAATATAGAGTATGTCAATGTATGAAAAGTAAGAAGATTGAAGGAGGAAAAAATTACAGCAGCAGAATTTGCAGAAGAATAACAGAGTTGCAGAGATGAGAGAATAAAAATAGAAGAGAAAGTAAAAAGAAAAATGGAAAGAAGAGTATATAAAGGAGATTTTTTTTACTCAAAGAAATAAACATCATTAAGACGAAGAGACGTGAGCGGTTGAAAAGTAGCGGTTACAAAAGACGTGACAAGAAACAAATGGAAGAAAGAATACGTGTGGTAAATGCAGAATATGAAAAGATGAACAGCTGCGGCATTTCTCACATCATTCTCTACTTTGCAGAGAAGATATGAGAAGAGGCAAGATGTAGGATCAGAATCTCGCAACGACAATGTTTCAGCGAAATTATCAATGACACAGCACAACAACATCCTGAAAAATAGCGGTTACAAAAGACGTGACAAGAAACAAATGGAAGAAAGAATACGTGTGGTAAATGCAGAATATGAAAAGATGAACGGCTGCGACATTTCTCACATCATTCTCTACTTTGCAGAGAAGATATGATAAGAGGCAAGATGTAGGATCAGAATCTCGCAACGACAATGTTTCAGCGAAATTATCAATGACACAACACAACAACGTCGCAGAACAATTTCAGAAATGATAAAATAAATGACGTCAGCAAAGATCACGAGAAAGATATGATAGTTCTGCGAAAATTAGAGAGTTTGCAAAATTAACATTTGTAAGGTTGCGAGAATGTCGCAAACCATACCCGAAAATAAAGGACAAATTAGTTGTCATCCATTATGTATTTGTTTATAAATAGTCGTTCGAGTTGTAAAGAAAAGGAGAGATCTTTTTTGAGTAAGAAACAAGTAAATAGGAGAGAGAAAGTCTAGAACAGAGATCATTCTTGATTTCTTTATCTTTTCTTGTAAGAACATTCAGATATTGATAAATAAAATTAAGAAAGTAAACCTAAAAATGAGTTGATTAATAGTGAGATCATATGAGGGGTGTAGTGTAGGATTTCCTGCAACTACAGATCTGAGGCTGGAACAATTTCAAAACCAGACGAAATTGTGAATGAGAATCACAAATTAAAGAATTTTTTTATGTGATGATGCACAACATGTGTAACTTTCGTCTACACATCCAAATTGCATGTGTAACTTGTGTCTACACATCCACCATATATTTTGTTAGTTAGTTTCTATTTTGTTTGGTTCTCTGTTTTTGATCATCAATTGTTGTTGTTTAATTTGTTTGAATCGATCTGAAGCTGAAACAATTTCAATACCAGATGAAATTGTGAATGAGAATCACAAATCAAAGAATTTAAATGTAGTTGGGGATATTTTTTTCTTTTTGTAAAGAGGTTGTGGTCAGTCCTCCATTTGTGTTTCTTACCTCGGCTAGAAGTTCGTTGCATCATGAGATTCAGGTGGCTGCACAAAACTGATGGGTGAAGAAAGGAGGTGCTTTAACTGGTGAAATTAGGTATGCTTTTAGTCAGCCTTTGTGAATTTCATTAATTTTTCGTGTACGTAAAGCTCAGAATTTACGCGTAGTTAACCGCCTTTTTAGACAAGTGTTGATGGTGGTTTTTAGTTTAGGGTTAAAATCGTAAAATCCTAAATTTGTGTACTCTTATTCTGCAAAGACGTAAGAGCTATTTAAAGTTGACGAACGCTTACGCCACTCTGCTTGCAATATGTACCGAGCAATTCGATATATTCATATACAAAATTTAATTAGAATAATGTTGATTGCAAAGTCACAAATATTTTGTAGATTTTTCTAAGCTCCTGCTTGCATTATTCATTAATGCAGGGTTTGCTGAGCGTCTATCTTATGCTATGTTCTTAGCTGAATTCTTAAATAGTGACGTTAAATTTGTGTTTGTTCTCGGCTGAGAGCATGAATTTTCTTAATGTTCAGATTAAGATATGCATAAAAGAAACTGCAAGTCGTGCCACCTAGAAACGTGCTACTTGCAAAAGTAGCCAAAAAATTAATAGTTTTGTGCCAACGTGCAAAATTCATTAAAAAGTGATTAATGTTGTGTCAACTCGCAAAAAATCGATTTTGGTCTAATTTTGTGTCACTTGCAAAAATTAGGTTTTCGCCTAAAACGGAGCCTACACAATATCTCGATTCCTATTAGTCGAGACCAAACCTAGGCAATCTAGGCAACCAAGCTACCATGTAGCAGTAGGATTTGAATCCTACCAAAAATTGAAATAAAAAAGAAAAAGAAATTCGCGACTAAGTTGGAAAGTAGCGGAAGGAGGCACGACCGGGCAACTTGGATGGTCGGTTTTCCCTAGCTGCCGCCTCTCCTTGCCGACCGGCCACGCCCGATGCTGCTGACCACTGATCCCTCTTTTCCATCGACCAATCAGATCGCTCCAAAGCTGTAGCCAGAGCTTTTAATTAAAAGTGGAAGTAGGTTGGTCGACGTGCTCACAATCCTTAAGAAATTAGATCTTGGCGGTCCAAAAGCGGTAGCAAATTGATCGTGACCACACAACTTGGTAAGCTCCGTTAGCTAACCCTAGGTCTTGCAGACATGACCAAACAAGTCCCATAATACTCACCGGCGGGCCCACTTTTATTGCAACCAATCAGAACTCCCCTAGCATGTAGGCAGTTCCCAGGATCGCTAGACAAAGTAGGCTAGTCGCGCAGATAAAAAAGGGTTCTAATCGAATTAAGACCCTACATGGCAGTATCAAATCAATCTTGCTAGCCGAAGCTATCGACCTAGATTTGATTTTAAGCGACCAGCAAGGCGCGGACATGCTCACCGGCGACTCAACTGTAGCTCCGACCAATTGCATTGCTTTAAACCTGCCAGCAATGCCGCAAACCGATTATCCAAAGTACGCCGGTCACACAGCTTTAAAAGTCTTGAATTCGACCAACAACAGTATATAACTGCCGCAAAACAATCTCGGCCAACCAACTTTGTCAGCCAAATTGATCGGACTAGATCTAATTTCGAGGAGCCAATAAGATGTCGACGTGATCGTCGGCCGCCCCTCTTCCATGAGGACTGATCGACTTGTCCTCGGCCTACCCAAACGGCTCATGGCAGCTGCTCAAAGTAGGTTGTCCACGCTACTCATAAGAGTCTTAAATAAATTAGTGATAACCAACAACTGCCGCAAATCATCTCAACCATCTAACTTTGCTAGATGATTTGACCGGCTTAGACCCAACCTTAGGCAAACAATAGGACGCCATGATTGTTATCAGCTGCTGCTCTTCTTCATAAATCTTTCATACCGCCTTTAGTCGACTTACTCGGCAGCCAACCGTTCAACCAAAGAAGGCTGGTGGTGCTCCTAAAAGTGGCACTTAATATGTATCGATTTAATTTGAGCTGCTTGCTCAAAAGCGATGCTTTACATGCATCGGTTACAAACGATATTTCATAACTATCTATTTATTAAATAATTTAATTATTTATTCAACCTAAAAGTACCATATACTATTTTTGAGTGTCAACTCACGCTAAGTCTGATTCACACGGCTTGACTTATCACATATGATCACATACCGCCTAGCTTGCGCGTGATTGGTCGAAATTATTAGGTCTTGCCAGCAAGACCCACTTAACAACTATTATGAAGGACTTGTTCAACACTTCATGTAACTTGCTCCATATTTTCTACAAAAAATACTCGAGACATCAAACATGTCGCAAACTGGGGGATACTCATTAGGGTATTGGTTTGGCGGATTACACCAATGCGGCGTGCAACACGCACATTATCAGAAAGTGTCAGGAAAGGCGGGCAGTTGATGGCAGAAAGGAGTAGTGGGTGTAAAACCAACCAAGTTTTCCTTCACGACAGGGACGTGGTTCTCACCATTTTACACGATCCCCACTTCTACACTACTAAACTACCTCCACTTCCTACGAGATCAGTGTGTTCAATTATGACTTGTATAAATAGGTTTTCAATCTATTTCAACGAAAAGACGGTTTTGATTATCAACACAAGTATCCAGAAAACAATAAGAACTCATAGCTTACATTCTTCAAGCGGGTTCTACATTCTGATACAAGTCATAAACAACCACACTTTCATAGTTCATCATTCTGATCTCAACATCTTCCCTGCTTCCCTCTCTAAGATCAACCTTTCTCCTTCATTTTGTGACCGAAGCAAGACTGGAACAGCCATTTCTTGGTGTAGGCCATAATTGTACAGATTGATCTCTCGAATTTAAAGTACTCTTGTGCAGTACATTTGTTTAGTATTTAGATTCGTTTCTCGGCGGCACACCCAATTTACCAGCAGAACCAGTTTTCACCCTACTACAACAAGACATGTTAACTTATAAACATTTAAAATATTCAAGATGCAGGAATCTACACCTGCAATGGATTGACGATGCATGAATGTACACTTGCTCTTTCTAATGCATATTTGTATTAAATATAACAATCCATATACATATTGTTAGAGGATTGCTCGGTCGAACTCGCAACCGTTGTTATATCAAGCTTGTTTGTCAAGTTTAGTTGATCAAAATACTTGATTTCTAGTCTACTTATATTAATGTCACAGATTAGGATAGAAGTATGTAGTTGATTTTTAGACTTCACGGCGTTCACCAATTGAAGAAGAAGATCTACTGAAGAGCTTGGAGGAACTTCATCAACAAAAGGTATGTGGAGACTAAAACTTATCTATCACTCAGAAGCCTATTCTATTCTATCTTCTAAAAGAGACTAAGTCATATATCTATATAGACTTTTACATTATATACATTTGATATTTAGATCTGAGTTTATCTCGTATATCTATTTCTCGAAATACGTGTTGGAAGCTTTTTAGCTTTTGACGAGTTTAGTGATAAACAATTCATTTGTTGAAAACTAAATATTAAGTCAAGATGATCATACTTTTACTAAGTCATGATGTTAACTTGGGAAGTTTCGTATTGATCGATTAATCACTTGAAAATTACTTGAAGCTAGTAGTATGTGTAAGATTACCATTGTTGTCTTCCAAGGATGTTTCGATGATTAAATGAGAGTTTAGAACTACTACCATGTCTGAATATAACACATGTTTTATACTTTGTATGCTAACTGGGAAAGTCTAGTGCAAATCCGGAACTATTGTTTTCGAACTACGTTTGCTAACTGGTTTACCTGTAAAAGGTTCGAAGCTGTTGTTCGCTACCCTGTTTGCGAACGATTAGAGAAGGCCAAGTCCGGAGCCGGTGTTCGCATACCCTGTTTGCGAGCGGCTGGACAACCGGAACTGTGGTTCACGTACTCAGTTTGCGAACACAATGGTTATGTTCTAAAATAAGTAAGTATGAATTTCATACTCATGGACTCAGGTATGTTTGCGAACTCTTTTTGTGAACTAAATACCCTAGAACTTTAATGAAATAAGGTATGTGCACTTGTTTTGCAAATCGTGGAATTATGTTCATGAATTGCTTTTTGTATAAGTACTTTGTACAATTATAAACCAAACCGATTTTGTTTCAAATGGTTCATATATATTCTATAAGATGATGAACATTTGAACAACTCTTTTAAAACACATTTAGATTCATTTGATTATTTATCATGATTGATATATCATCATATTTGATCTAGAAGTATTAGATGAAGATGGCTAAACTATAAGTGTTCATATGGATAACTTCGGTTAACTGTTATTGTGCCTAAAATTATACACGTTTGGGTATGGTTCATCCATATCTAAATATAGGCATATCTCATTTGTGTGTATCAATCTAATACCATATAACGGTGGAGATTGATTGCTTAGTTTTAAGAAGACTTAGCTTAAATCTTAAATCAGGAGTTCATCTAACGGTGAATATCAATTGCTTTTTTACTAAGCTATCTTAGCTTTGATTGTAAGCAACCCTGATTTGAAAGCCTATATAAGGCAAAACTTTAGCATATGGGAAACCTAATCCCGACATTTCTATGTATCCTAGTTGCAAACTAGAGTCGATTCCCCATTAACCTAGGGTTTTCCAAAATCATTATTAGGTTAACAACTTGAAGACTTCATTTGGGATTCGTGAAGCCAGATCCAAATATTTTCTTTGTTGTTGCGTATTCTGATCTTACTTTTTCTATCGTATTGAGTTTTATCTTCTCTAAGATTTATTCGAGATTTATCTCCGATAGATAAGATATAAAAAGTAATCCCAATAGTTCTTCGTCTCATACTCTTGTGTTTCCGCGATAACTTTTTCTGTTAATCAGTTGGGTTATTGTGAGGTGACTAATATTTCTAGGCTGCTCTTCGGGAGTATAAGACCGGATTATTAGTTGAGTTTCCTGTTCACCTTGATATATCTATAGACGAAAACAAAACCAGAATAGACTTATTTGTGGGAGACAAATTTGTTTATAAGTCTTTGGGTCGTAGCAACTCTTAGGCCTGGGTGAGATCATCTAAGGGAATCAAGTGCACAGAGTCCTTCTAGGATTCAAGAGGCGTAAGGAACGCGACTGTACCTTAACCGGTGTGAAACTTGATTAGGGATCAAATACATTCCAGTCTGAAGTTAACTTGTATTAGGCTAGAGTATGTATCGGCTTAATACATTGTGGTGTTCAAATCTGGACTAGGTCCCGGGCTTTTTCTGCATTTGCGGTTTTATCATTAACAAAATCTCTGTTGTCTGTGTTATTTTTTTTTCTGCATTATATTTGTTTATATAATTGAAATATCACATGTTGTGCATAGTTCAATCATAGTTGATAAATACGACCTTGTTTGTTGGATATAACTTGATTGACACTTGAGCATTGGTCTTTGGTACCGTCCAAGTTATTCTCATACCAATCAGTCTCACAGATTTCTATCCAGTTTATTTACTGATTTTATTGAGAAATTGATAAATCTCTTTGATATCTTTCTTGATTGAGTCTCGCTTTTAAGTTGGTGCTCTCGGAATTATATTGGAGTTTAGTACATACAGATTATCGAACGAAATATTGAGTGAGGTTGTTATATCCCCGCGTTTTCACATATGCTTATAGGCAGTTCCAGAATCACAAGTAATATGTATGTGTATCTGGAAGTTACACAAGTCAGATGCATGTGTAACTTCTGAGTACACATGATAAATGCATTTGTACCTCCCAGTTACACTTGAAAAATATTTGTTATTCGCTTTACCATTGTTCTATAATTTTCTTTCATTCTTTTTGTTCATAAAACTTAACCCTATTGATGTTTATTTTTTTAGAGATATGCAAGCATTTAGGAATCAAGGAAGACAAGAAGGAAAGAGAGCATTTTTATTTGTATGATGTTTTGGAGTATTTCTAGGATTTTTGTTTTACATGTCTAGTGTTTTAACACGTTTGTTGTGTTCAATAACAACCGATTACTATAGTTGATAAATATAGAAATTATTGTAAATGAATATTAAAGCAACACATGTATTTTTTGTATGTTTCTTTCTGATGTGTAACTTCTGGATACACATGTCATATGGATGTGAAACTTCTCATTACATGCCATATGGATGTGTAACTTCGTCGTATAAATGTGTAACTTCCGGATACACATGCGATATGAATGTGTAACTTTCTCATTATACATGGTGCATGGATGGTTGGCGGTCGGAGGTGGTTGGCGGCGGCGGTGGTCGGAAATGGTTATCAGTGGTTGGAGGTGGAGGTCGGAGGTGGTTGGTGGCAGTGGTGGTTGGAGGTGGTTGTGGAACATCATTTTTCTATAATTTAACAATTTTGGGGCTTAAATTTGAATTTTATTTAATTAGGGCACAAGGGTATGAACATCTTTTAATAATTCAGAGCCTAGATTTAAACTTCTTTTAATTAGGGACCAAGTATTATGGGTAACCCATGGGTGGATCCTTAGCCTAAGGTCCCCACAATAGACATTTCTTGATTTCTTGTTCACCTTAATATAAGCATTACGATGTCAACTTCACACCTATTTTTTGTGCATTTGTAATATTGTGCCCTGTAGATATCAAAAAAATCCAAAATATGAGATGTTTACTTAACCTTAACGTAACACTTCGCAGAATATCGCGTAGCAATACAAAGCATATCTCATTTCTGTTTGCTTATATTGCTGCAATATCTCTAATTTAAGTTGCAAAACTTTAACACTGTGTTTATTCTGCTCGCTTGGCATCTCTTCGTCAAACTGATGCACACAAAATGAGTACTAAAAGGTCTGGCACTCAGGGAACATGGTAAAAGTCACCATATCATGCTAGGTGGGGTCAACAACACGCTAACTCCTCTAATTATTTGCAATGTAGACCTCCTGATATTTCCTAATAAATGAAGTTGATGAACTTGTATCTTTAATCGAACTCTGCCTAGAAATTGAAGTTTTTCCAGCGATAACAAGAACTTTTGTCGTATCTCATTCTGTATACGTGTCGTAGGTTGCTGCAAAACATATTTAAATCCTTTTTTGGTCATGAATCCAGTTGTTTCTTAGTAGTTTATAATCTTTAGAAATTTCAGTAAGTGCAAATATTTATTTAGAACTTTTGCTTCATTTGGTTGGTAACATATATGGTCTTAGTCCCTTTTGTTGTTTAACCAGGTTCAAGTCTCCAAGGCAGGGGAGTAAAATAATTACATAACGTGCATACTAGGAATAAAATCAGTAATTCATTATTTGAGTTTGCCAAACAAATCTAAAAAAAATTCGTTTATGCGTTTTGCATTGGTAAGAGTCTTATAACTCAAATTTGGCTATCTTTTATTAATTGGTGAGTTTCCTTCTCTGACATGCTTTCAATGAATTGTGTGTAGTTGTTAATGTCAGTTTCATGTTACTCTTGTTGTTTCCAATAGGGATATGGTATATTAATCATTCATGCAATGTGTAGTTTTGAAATGTTTTATGTTGTTATATGGTTTGTGTTGTAATAGAAGTTTGTCTATGTATATTCAGAAGTTGCTGATCATACATATTTTGAAACGGTTGTATGCATAATCTATTATTATGTTATTGGAAGAGGAGGGATATTATGTTGATGCTGAACTGGTGTAGTTTTCGTCGCTCTTTGAGCAGTTAGGGGTGTTTTTTCTTTCTTGTTAAACGAGTAAAGCTGATTTCTCATATGTGCAAGATATTATTTATATTGTTTTCTATAATTTTAAAGTCTTCATGTAGAGATGCTAATATTGGCATTATAATAATGCCAAAAATTAAACTCATGTTGATCCTTTGCGACAAATCTAGAATGTCAACATCAAAATTTATAAGGCTGATGCTGAAATGGTATAATTATTTTATAATCTTTGAGAAATTGGTGGTGTTTTTTCTTGCAGGATGGGGTAATGCTGAAATGTTGTCTAAAGTATATACCTCATTTTTTCTTGCTTATTTCTTGATCAAATCCATCATTGTTTACCATATGTTCTTCTTCTTTTGTTTTAAAATAGACTGTTCGTACTTCATTGAACATACTGTTATTTCTGAAAGTTTTACAAGTTCGTGTAACCGACAAAATAAAAAGTACCACGTTCATGCAAATCTCCTTAAGCGCTTGGCATGAACGTGGCCTTTCTGATTCCTCGGTTAGACAAAATTAAGAAATTTTCGGACAGAGCATTATATTCAATGAGGCACTGTAATAGAACGAACAAAAGAAAGAATATATCATAAATGTTCATAACACGAAGCTTCTTGAGTGCAGAGATTCCCCCAAAAAGCTTGAGTTGATACCAAAATCATCAAAGTGATGGATTCGAATTTTGATGCAGTAATAAGTGCTCCTTGGTAATTTTACCTAGGAGTTGTGAATACTAAGACCAGTCGTCATAATGATGCAAAATCTGAAAATTTTAAGTTAGTTTACGTGTTAGTATTTTTTTCTCAAAACTACAAATTTACCTATGTTTACCGCATTGAAATTAGTTTGATGTTTGAAATCTTTGTAAGTTTCTGGAATCTATACATAAATCTATCTTTTGTTGGAACTATGTGTTATATTGTTACTTGACAACAAAGCTAAAAACAAAAACTCACAATGAAATTCTATATCAAATAGTATACCACCAAAAATCAGTACTAATTCATAGAGAGAAAGAAACGTTGAGGTAGATACCCAATTATTATACGCAAATTTTTATCGGTAAACTTCAAAAAGGTTTCATTGAGATATACATTGGTAAACTTCTAGTGTTGAGTAAAAACGAACGAAAAAACCAACATGTAAACCAACCAAAAGAGGTCAAACTTTCCATCACTTTGACGATGTATTTTAGTCTTCAGAACTCCTGGGAAAAATTATCAAGAAACACTCATTACCGCTTAAAATTCGAATCTATAACCTATTTTACAGTCTGTTCTACTTTGTTCATTTTAATACAAACTATTTGTACTTCATTGAAGGTAATGTTATTTCTGAAAGCTTCACAAATTCGTCTAACCGAGAAATCAAAAATGCCATGTTCATGACAAGCTCCCTAGGCGCTTGAGAAGCTTGGCATGAACGTAGACTTTCTAATTCCTAGGTTAGATGAAATTGTGAAACTTTCGGACAAAGCATCATATTTAATGAGGTACAAAATATTTATATTAGAAATAAAAAAAACAAGAACAAACAATAAGACGAAGCTTCTCGAGTGCGGAGCTCGTGTTTGATACCAAAATTGTCAAAATAATGGGTTTACTTCACTAAGATCCACTGTCAGAGTGATGCAAATCTTAATTTTCTGAGTTAGTTTACGTGTTAATGTTTTCTTTCGCTTAAAACTGCAAATTTATCAATGTGTACCATAGTGAAAATTTTAAATCGTGTAAGTTTATAAAATTTTAAATCGTGTAAGTTTATATATTTTATCTAAGTCCACATGACAATCCTTTTGTTGGAACTATGTATTATGTGTTACATAATATATCAATCTAAAGAATACATGAAATATAATAACCCTTTTATCATGCCTGGATTGCGACTCGATTTCAGTATAAAATACCTAAAACGTATGACCCCGGACTTGGCCAACTCGTCCCAAGCCAAAAAAAAAACCACTTATTTGTCTTATCTATATCTATGTTCAAATTGATAATTTTATTACCGCAGATAAATAAAAATACATTAGAAAAAATCTTGACGTTACTTTAACGTGATTTTAAATCCATATAAACCTTAACGAACTCTAACTTTCCAGAAAAATTAATTTCACCGTTAAACATTTCAGATTCATTCCTAAAGAGCCATGACACAAACATAAACAGACACCAATTCACTCTTAGAATTTTATCGGACATCGTTCACTTATAAATCTTCATTCATTACTTTTCCAGATATAATTTTTCAAGAATTTTGAGGTTGTGATAAGAACCCAATACAACAACTGCATGAAATAAAAGAATCTGAAAGTTTGTTTTGAAAAAATTATAGTTAATTCATATATCAACCAAATCCAATGAGTCTTACGAATTTGAGAACGTAACCTTTACAGAGGAATCTGTTGATTTATAGCCTTTTTTTTTTGATGCTAGGCATAGGCCCGTCCTGCCAGGGGCAGGATGGGCCTATGCCTAGCATAAAAAAAGGCTATAATTCAGATACATGTAATACTTTTCAATAATTCCAAAAACATACACAGTTACAATTAATTCTCTTTAAAAGAACCATTACTCACTCAAAAATTATGATACTTCCCAAATATGTTATAAAGTCAAAACAGAAAAAAAAAAATTGATGGAAATCCAATCACCATTTAAAATATATCATTTCTACGATTTTTTTTTAAATCATTTTCATAGATTAAATCCAGACATATTAAATCACTAGTTTCGGAATCTATTTTCAGAGATTGTTGAGTCAACGGGGTTGTTTGGTGATGTATTGTGGATGTCCCATATCGATATTGAAGCACCATTTATAGTCCATCCTAGAATTACTTTGAATATGCCAAGTATGCCCTTGGTGCCAGTATAAAGTAGAAGAGATAAGGCTAAATGAGGAAGTTTTTGGAGTTTTAGAAGATTGTGTGAAGAATGAGAGGTTCTCTTCTTTCAAACCTAATTGTTATCTCTAGGGGGAATTAGATCATCTAATTCTAGAGTATCAACTAGATGCCTCTCATAATCTTATAGTTTCCAATTTAATTGGGTAGAAATTGTAAGTTATTTGAGAAGAATCTCCATTATTAGGTTCTTCCATTATTCAAAGGGTAGAAGAAACTAAATTGGTTGATTGTTTATCCTTTTTCAAGTTATCAATTTCAATTTGTTTTCATTGTAAGATTCCGACTTCTCATCATTTGGTATCAGAGCTTTGGTTTGATTTTTGGGGGAAGGTTTGGTAAAGATACTAATATCATCATCAAGTATTTTGGGTTGTGTTTCTTTTTCTTAGTAGTTTTTTAAATTGGGTATTTCAATCTTATGGTGTTTTATTATGATATCAAAAATAAGAATGAAAATGGATGGGGAAGTAAAAGTAAGTAATGTTCAAGTGATGGGATTATTGAATAAAATGAGATATGAGATGTTTGATGAAATGTGTCAACTAGTAGAAGAGAAAATTAAGAAGTTGGAAAGTCTTTATATGGACCCATTTGAACTCTCTAATGATTATGAAGATGAAATGGAGTTAGAGAATTCAATTTCCATTGGTGGGTATGAGAATCAAGAAGTTGCCTATAAGGTGTTTGATGAAATACCTCCATCAAGATTTGATTTCTCTTTAAACTATGAAGAAGGTGAAATTGCTCACAAGGTGTTTGATGAAATGTCTCCACCAAAATATGATAGTTATTTGAGTTATGTGGAAAATGGAATAGAAAGTGAACTTCCAATATATCAAGAGGGCATGAATGTTGATCAAATCTTTAATTATTTCACTATATTGGAGCAAGTACTATCATCTAACATTCAAGAGGTAAAAGAGCACAAGCCATTGTATCCAACAATTATCAAGGTACTTGATGATAGTGAAATAGAAGATTTTGGTGAGCCATTGTACGACATAGAAGTGGAAGACATTATATCAAGGGGACCTCGGGAACAATTTCAAGTATGTGAATCAATGATTATCAGAAGTAAGCCTTTATTCAACATACAACAAAATGTGGAATCAATATATGTTGGTCCAATTTGGGATTTCATTGAAGACAAGTTTCATGATTTTAGTCATCGTGTAAGGTTCGAAGGAATCCTTGGTGTGTCATTAATACTTGGGGATGCTCTCGACTATGACCACGAAGTGCTAAATTTGGTGAGTAATTACAATGGAAGGTGTAGAGGTAGAATTGCCTTCAAACAAGGAAGAAGTTCAAGCACTAATGGAGAATTTTCTTTGAAGAATTCGTGGACGAATTTTTTCAAACAAGGGGAGGATCATGTATTTACAAACGAAGAAATACTTGGTGTGTCATTACTACTTGGGGATGCTCTCTATTATGACCACAAAGTGCTACGTTTGGTGAGTAACTATAATGGAAGGTGTAGAGGTAGAATTGTCTTCAAGGAAGGAATAAATTCAAGCACTAATGGAGAATATGCTTTGGAGAATTCGTGGACGAATTTGTGCAAACAAGGGGAGGATGATGTATTTACAAATGAAGAAATACTTGGTGTGTATTTACTACTTGGGGATGCTCTCAACGATGACCACAAAGTGCTACATTTGGTGAGTAACTACAATGGAAGGTGGAGAGGTAGAATTGTCTTCAAGCAAGGAAGAAGTTCAAGCACAAGTGGAGAATACGCTTTGAAGAATTCGAGGACGAATTTGTTTAAAGAAGGGGAGGATGATGTATTTTGGATGTCCCATATCGATATTGAAGCACCATTTATAGTCCATCCTAGAATTACTTTGAATATGCCAAGTATGCCCTTGGTGCTAGTATAAAGTAGAAGACATAAGGCTAAAGGAGGAAGTTTTTGGAGTTTTAGAATATTGTGTGAAGAATGAGAGGTTCTCTTCTTTCAAACCTAATTGTTATCTCTAGGGGGAATTAGATCATCTAATTCTAGAGTATCAACTAGATGCCTCTCATAATCTTATAGTTTCCAATTTAATTGGGTAGAAATTGTAAGTTATTTGAGAAGAATCTCCATTATTAGGCTCTTCCTTTATTCAAAGGGTAGAAGAAACTAAATTGGTTGATTGTTTATCCTTTTCAAGTTATCAATTTCAATTTATTTCAATTATAAGCTTCCGCTTCTCATCATTTGGTAACCATTATTTTAATGGATTATCAACCCATAATCCATTATGCATATTATAATGGACTCTATATGTGGTTGGTAACCATTATAATAATTGATTATTTTAATCATAATTGTAAAAATCTATTATTTCCATAAACTGGAAAAAGGTTGTTTGAAAATTTATTATAATCAATTATTTTTTCGAACAAACTCAAAATGAAGTTTTTTGTCTAATCTTCTCTAAACTATCAAAAGACAGAGAAAGAAAACATAGGACTAGAAGAAAAAAATCCTAGATCACTATTCTTTCATCTCCTTTTTGAGATCATCATTCTAAGATAATAATTATTTGAAAAAAAAAAAGTTTGGGAAAATTTATTTTAAAAATGATTATATCAATTTATGATTATCTATAATCATAAATAGATAGTCATAAATTTTACCAAACAAGGCCATAAGTTCTGCTTTATAATCCATGAAAGCACTTACTCCTTCCGCTTCACAAAGATAGTCCGGTTTGACTTTGTCAAGATATTAAGAAGACCATTGTAGTTTACATGTCTACCCTCAAGTACTTGCCTAATTTAGTTCAATTAAAATGTTAATAATAAAAACTTCCAAAAATTGATATGGAATTGTAAATAGGAAATATAAAAATAAAACTAAAACATATCCCATTTTTGCAAAAAAAAAAAAGAGATGAAAAGAATATAAAGATAAAAAGATTGTATACTTATGGAGGATAAACTTTATAAGGAATTTAATTTGAAACCATATATGTTGTCTTTTAAAAGGAATGTAGAACTAATGTGTTTCCTTAATTATATATATTTTTAGATTGGGTCCCATTAAAAAATATTATAAATATAAAAGGTTTAAGGGTATATTGGAGAGATCATTGAAAAAATACGTCCATAAACAGATGCTGGACACAATTTTGAAACAAACCAAAATGGAATAGAGGACGGTCTTTCAGAAACAGAGGGAGTATAAGATTAAATCAAAATGGACTTTATAAAGATTTAGAAATAAAATTTGGCTTCTCTTAAATATAGCTCATGCGTAACCCCTATAAAATAAGTCATTCATCTAACCAAACAGATTCTTATAATTATTAACATAACCCATAAATTTATACACAATTTTTATATATAGCCCAAAATAAATTATCAAATCCCTAAATCAAAAATTAAAATAAAATTATAATTAAATTTTTGTAGATCTACCACATAATTGATGATTTTTAAGAATACTCAATTTAATGTAGCGTCATCTTAGAATTTTTTTTATAGAATAATGGTGCTTATGGAGTTTTAGAAAATTGATTTTTAGAAAAGAATCAAAATGTTAGTTGATTTCATTTCGGTTTTCGATTGATATTGTTGTGGATTTTAAGGGAATAATTAGAATATATAACCTCAATCGATATTGTTGTAATCATGATTTAGAAAAAATAACATCGTTTTAAAGAAAATTTGAAAAATTGGGCTTATTTATTTTGGGGGAAAAGTAAGAATAATAAAAGTTGGATTTATAATAGGCAATAATTTGTAAGAATAAGGAGAGAACAATTGGAAATAATTGAAGTACAATTTAGTTTTGATCTAAAAAATAAATAATTAGGGTTTTTATTCCGATTTTATGGAAGAAGTAGGATTATTAGTGAAGAAAATTAAGACATATTTGGTAACTTTTGTTTTTCATTTTAATTTAAGCTTTTTGGGGTATAGTTAATAAAAACGTGGGCTACATTTAAAAGAAGCCTAAATTTTTCATTAAGTTCAACTCCTAGTAATTACAAAGATATAAAAAAAAAAAAATCAAAACTACGTTCGTGGATTTTTCATTAAGCTGTCTGATTCCGCATTAAACCAAAGTGATGTAGTCTAATTTGCATTACAAGTGGAAAGAAAAAATAAGAATGTAGATCAAATCTCCATCTTGAAACACAGTACTCAGTACATTATTCGTTTTGACGTTCTACATATGGTCCAGCGGTTAAAGTTGGCCAGATGTTTATAGTTTTATTGACAAGCCAAATCCTGTGAGATTGGAGCCCGCTGCATTAGAAATTTATGTGTTTACGCCTCGTTATATGACTTGCACAAACCTCTACCACCAAAATACAACCTTCAACTGCCAACAATCTCCTGTAGAGACAATAAGCGATTAATTCAGTGAGAATAATAGTAACTTGTATTTCTTTGGTTTTACTTGGTGAACTTGAGAGGAAGTGAGATGCTTACGTTGTTAGCAATGTTGTTGGAAAGCCAATCCAAACCCTCATATAGACCTTCTCCAGAGGTTGCACATGTGCTCTGGATGTGCCTGCAAAATCGCAAACTTAAAAGTGGAAGAACAAAACGGAAAAGAAAAATATAGGTGTGATTGACTCATGGGAATCCTAATTGTTAATGGGTGATCAAAAAAAAGATATCACAAAGAAAGCATGAAGTATGAATTTACCATTTACGATTGTTGAGGGAGTCAAGATCAAGCTTCTCAGTTATCTCAGCAACATTCATCGCATTAGGAATGTCTTGTTTGTTAGCGAAAATCAGCAGCGCAGCATCATCTGACAACCCATCCTAGAAAACAAATGTTAAAGCTAATCAACAACATCTAGTTAATATCTGCTTATTAGTCCTAAATGGTTTTTTCCAAAAACAAGTAATTTGCGAAATTAATTTAAAGCTCCAAATACCTGATTCAATAACCAGTGCAACTGATCTCTTGCCTCATGAACTCGATCTCTGTTATTGCTATCCACAACATAGATCAAACCTTGTGGGTATCGGCGGAGGAAAGACGTAGTCAAATAACTGATTTAGAATATAAGATGGCATTAGTTAACCAAAACTCGGGCATATACTAAGTTTACAAATTACAAAGATGCTATAGAAGAATAGGTAGAGACAAGGGAATGGTGAAACTGCGAAAGAGACACACCAAGTGCGCATAGCTATATACTGGAATTTGGTGTTGCCAAAACAATGAAAATGACGAAATTTCTACCTTGAATTCATCATCTGGCCGCCAACATCATAGAAGATGAAATTGATGTTTTTGCTTTCCACGGTCTCTATATTAAAACCTGCAAAATATTAGTGGAGTGGATCCACGTCCAGATCAACTCTCTTGAGAACAATCTGAAATGTAACTCCCTTTATAACAGAAACTTACCAACAGTAGGAATGCCAATGGTAGGAACGTCAATGGTAGGATTAGTTGTGACAGTCTCTCCCAACTTGAGTTTGTACAAGATTGTAGTCTTCCCAGCGGCACCTAGACCAGCCAGCAGAATACGCAACTCATTCTTTGGAGTAAAAAGCTTCGTGAATGCCGCACCCATCTATACCACTCTATAGCATGTCCAAAAACCTAACATTAGAAATGCAGCCAACCATAGAACACAAAGATGACTAATAATATTAATAAATACAGTAGAGACGTTCGAGAGTGATGAGTTAAATTGATTACCTTGATCAAACTGAGGTCTCAGAGAGAAACAAAATGATGTGTTCACTAGTGAAGGAAAGGGAACCCATCCTTGGCATAATCAAAGAAAACATATTTTATTGAATATATTATAGAAATAGAGGAAGGAGTGGAGGAATCAAGCAAAGAAAATATAGTTTTTATTGAATTGAATACAATAAAAATAGAGGAAAGAGTGAGGAATCAAGGTGAGATCGGGGTTTAGACTTTAGAGATCACGTTAATTGATTCTTTAATTTAATCCAGAGAGAGTAGACCCGAGCTAGAGATATAGACAACCACTTAAAAGGTAGTCGCGTGCTACATACCATGCCCACTAGTGAATAATAGTATATTGAACATGCACTTGTAGTACAATCGTAAAGTCACTGAGAGACGACATGCATTAAGAAGCTGTCAAATTTCAAATTAATTTGTTATGACATTGAAAAAAAAATCTCTTCAGTTACAATGACCATGCATCTCTAAGTCTAAGTTGCTAAATTTTGTATTTATTTATTGCGACATTGTTAAAAAAAATTTAGGTTTATTTTAACCCATTAGAGTTAGGCTTAGTTTATTATTGTTGTGCTTTTTATAAAAGCAATCTTATGTTGTGTATTGTTGTGCAACTTTGTGTAAAAAAAAACAACAGTTCAACGTTTGGTAAAAAATAAATTAAAGTTAAAGCTTAATAAGAAAAAGTTTAGGCTTGCTTTAAAAACTTAGAGTTATGATGCTTTTAATATTACGACTCTGACCAAAACTGAGTTTGCAGAAGCATTTAATAGCTTTACTCATAAGCCTGGGTGCTTAAATAGTTGTACATACTATAGGACACATGTCACGTTTTATTCCCAAATTTGGGAGAATCTGGGAGAAGGAAAAGGGTGGTTTCTAAGAGCATATCTGAAAAAGCGAGGGTCTGACAACCACACCCAATATTTCGTTTCGGCAATCTGTATGGACTAACTTTAATATAATTCCAAGAGAATCAACTAGACAGTCAGACTCAATCAAGAAAAATATATCCAAGAGTTATATCTCAATTTCTCAAATCAATCTGCAATCGAACAGATAGAAATATGTGAGCCAGATTAATATGAGAAATAACTTGGATGGTACCAAGGACCAATATCCAAGCGTCAATCAATTTCAATTAACAACCAAAGGTTGGATTCACCAATTGATTGAACTACGCACAACCTGTGATATTTCAATTATATAGAAAATATAATGCGGAAAAGAAATAACACACACCAGAAATTTTGTTAACGAGGAAACCACAAATGCAGAAAACCCCCGGGACCTAGTCCAGATTTGAACACCATACTGTATTAAGCCGCTACAGACTCTAGACTACTACAAGTTAACTTCGGACTGGAATGTAGTTGAACCCTAACCAATCTCACACTGATTAAGGTACAGTCATGTTCCTTACACCTCTGAATCCCAGCAGGACTCTACGCACTTGATTCCCTTAGCTGATCTCACCCACAACTAAGAGTTGCTACGACCGAAAGTCGAAGACTTGATAAACAAATCAGTCTCACACGGAAAAGTCTACAGAATAGATAAATCTGTCTCCCACAGAAATACCTACGAGTTTTTGTTTCGTATTTTGATAAATCTAGGTGAACATGAACCAATTGATACACCATACTTATATTCCCGAAGAACAGCCTAGTAATATCAATCACCTCACGATAATCTTAACTGTATGGTAGCGGAACAAGATATTGTGAAATCACAAAGAATGAGACGAAGAGCTTTATGATTACTTTTTATCTTACCTATCAGAGATTAAATCTCGAGCAAATCTTAGAAAAGATAGTACTCAATACGATAGAACAAAGTAAGATTAGAACACGCAACTACAGAGAAAATAGTTTGGTATGGCTTCAGAATCCCAATGAAGTCTTTAAGTCGTTAACCTATCATGGTTTTAGGAAAAACCTAGGTTAAAGGAGAATCGACTCTAGTCGTAACTAGTATCACACATGAGGTGTGGGGATTAGGTTTCCCCGTTGCTAGAGTTCTCCCTTATATAGCCTTCAAATCAGGGTTTGCAATCAATGCTACCTTGGTAACAAAGCAGATTAGAGTCAAGCTAATATCTTTCAACCGTTAGATTGTCTTAGCTTGTTACAAACAAATGAAATGTGCCTTGATTTAGATATGGGTAACCGTACCTAAACGTACGTGTAATACTTGGTTGGCTCAACAATAGTTAACCGAAGTTAGCCATATGAATACTTTCATATCAACCTTGTTCATCTTTATCACAACTAGTTCAAATGACTCAAATGAAACTAGTTATAGAGTTGTTCAATTGTTTATATTCTCATAGAAGTATACAAGACACAGTTGAAGAAAAATCGATTATGATTCACTCGAATCAATTCATGAACATTATAGCCACGGTTTGCAAAGATTGCATTCCTTATTATATAAATGTATTTTTTCATGAGTATGTAAACAAACATAACCGATTTTAGAACTTAACCCACTCAGGTATGCAAACGGGTACGCACACCTAAGTTCCCGGACTTGGTCTTGTTCGCCAGTATGCAAATGGGTATGCATACTGTCGTTCATGACCGAACTCAGTTGAATCAGTACGCATATGGGTATGCATACTATAATTCTCAGACTTCAACTGTTGAATCACTATGCATACGGGTATGCATACTAAATTTCTTGAACTTGGAATACACTTGCAACAGTTAGCATACAAGTACACATACGGTGCTATATCCAATCAAAGGTTAATAGTTCTAAACTCCCATTTTAATCATTGAATTAATATTCTTGGAAGACGAGAATAGCTGTCTCACACAAACTATTAGCTTCAAAGCAATTTTCAAGTGATCAAATGATCAATACGAAACATTTTGAGTCTACATCAAAAGACTGTCTCACCCAAATCATGTAAGATGTTACCATGCGATTTTCACATATCATCTTTTGACTTTCTTCAAGAATAAAATATGAACTTGGTTAAAGCGAAAGCTTACTAACACATATTTCGAGAAATATGTAAGCGAGTTAAACTCAGCTCGAAATATCAAATGTGTATAATGTAAAGTCGATGAACGTCGTGAAGTCGAAAGCTCAACTATACATTCTATCTAATCGGAGACATGGCTATAAGTAGACTAGAAATCAAGACTTATAGTTTTGACAACTAAACTTGACAAACAAGCTTGAGATAACAACGCTTGCGAGTTCGACCGAGCAGTGCTCTAACAATATCCTCCTTTGTCAATTTTAGTGACAAAACTATAAATACATATGGATTACAAAATAAATAAACTTTGTAGCTTCTCATCCAAATGCTTGATTTCCCTGGTTCTTCAACATTACTCGAAATCTTCGTCACTTCCAAGTACTCCAGTGATTCTTAATGTGTTCAACTCAACATCATAGTTGTTGAAGATCCGTAGCCATAACAATATGAAAATAATTGTTCTTAATTATTATTATACAATGTCATAGTATTATTACATAAAAAAGTTCAATTGTATCACAACTTTGACAATAATACTATGGTGATATGTATCACTTCCCCTTAGTCAATACTTCATCTCACAATGAAAACCACCCCCCCTTACATAATGATCCGTAAACCATATGTATTTTTAGTGTGAACTACACAATAATTCTCCCCCTTTTGTCAATATAAATTGGCCAAGGTACGAAAACTAGCGAGATCATAATGAAATTCTCATAGAGATACTTCATGACTAAAAGAGAAGATATCAAATTTGTTTCGATGATTTCACATAGTTGAAACTTAGTGTATTCATCAAGGAGTTTATAATGATACAAGAAAACTCCTACAATATTCCACAGCCGCACTCCCCACAAAGATTTGGCAATTAAGCACAAGTTCAATTAAGAACTCTCCCCCATAAAATGTCATTCCCGAAAGAACAACAAGAGCGACCTTACTCTTGCAAGAAAAGAAGGATTTCTTTGGACATTAACAAATCACATGAAACATGAATTTGTATACAGAAAACTTAATTAAATTAACCACAAAGGAACCTTAATGATTAATTTAATCGGAAATGCTCAACATAAGAAAACTTACGGATCCGTACAGTAATTTCACATAGAAGTGGATTAGGGAAAGATCAATACTGCGGAATATTCAAAGATTCATTATATTTTTCATCAATATTTGCATAATGATACCATAGAGTTAATCTTTGACATCAAAAGTTCATTCTATTTTCCATCAATATTTGCATAATAACACAATAAACTTAACTTTTGACATATATGGGACAATCATAGTTCACAGACGTAAACACACATATCCCATAACATTATTTGCAATATATAAAACCAATAAAGATTAATACTGCAAAATCATCTTCCAAAAAAACTTTAGAATTTAAGTAAATAAATCTAAAAAACATTGCAAGATGAAAATCGTTGGCAATAGCTATGTGTAATCACAATATATGTTATTCCAAACCCTAGTTATACTTCTTAAAACACAAGAATAAATTCTCATAAGAAGTTTCCTAGACATTAAGAAAATCAAGTTTCTTTGATAACTTCATATCTTTGAAAAGATCCATCATAAAAGGTATCACTGATATCCTTTATTCTTTTGACCGTAGAGACTCCATGTTCATGGGTTAGAACATTAACTTTTCGATCAACAATGCGGGCAAGCTGCCTAGCTTTGACGCAGTTCACGATGAGTTTCTTCTCATTCCGAATCAAGACCTTTTGATTTTCAAGGATTTTGGTCTGACCATCAATGAGCTGATTCATTTGCAGTTGAATATTTGCAAGTTCAACCCTGAGTCATTCTGAAAAAGAATTAAATCCTTGACAGATTCACCAATCCAGGAGTTGTACTCTTTCCTTGCAATCATCTTTTTCAAGTTAAAATCTTGAAAAGAATCGCATCCTTGAATGTCTTCTTCCATCTCAAGATTCACCACTTCCTGAGGTATTGAGGAGTTCTCAAAAAAAAATTATTAGGGAAGGAAAAACTTCATAAAATATATATGTTTACGAACAAGAGAAGGACACCCTTGCTAAGGAAACCCTAAAAATTCCCAAGAAATACACGGATGTTCGTGGACCAGTTATGAATGGTTAATGGATCAGAAGAGATCCAAGAATAAGGAAATACTCTCTGTTTTCAGATATCTTTTACCTTCATAGCTCAAAAATTAAAAGATTTAATCAGAACACATGAAAATGATACACTAGTTACTATGAGTCAAGATATGACTCAACATTCACAAAAGAAGAAAACAGTTAAATCAAACACAAGACAGATGATAACCTACAGTAGACTTGAGCATGTCGCAATTGTCATCCTTGCAACTCTCAAGTTAGATACAAGGATGAAATTACCTCGAGCTAGGTAGCCAAGTGAGATGTAATCCCACCATAAACATTGAGAGATGAGTTGTAAATACCATCTAAATGTTTGATCCTAGTATTCCTTACCTTCCTTTTGTTGTTTCTTATCCTAGAGGAATAAGACATAAACCTTTTTGAGTATCCATCAGAAGGATTTTTCTGAGGACAAAATCTAGGACCTCTAGAGATTGGTTCCAGAGGGTCAGAATTAAGAGAAATCCATTTCTTAGACTTAGGTCTACCATACTTATTCTCATTAGCACTGGGAATGTGTAAATTTGTAGCGCAAGAATTAGCACCATTAGGAGGGACACAATTCCTGTAGAGGTTTCTAGAAGAGTGACTTTGGAAACCTTGTACACGAGAATTCTAGTTTTCTGCAGGAATGAAATCCATTGTAGATGTCGTCTACCATGTCAACAACAAAAAGAAGTAGATTTTGAAGATCAAAACTTTGTTTCTTTCTAGCAAACAATGTGAATCATAATGATTTATTTTCCCGCATAAAGAACAGGTTCGTGGAAGAGAGACATCGGAAGGAACCTGTTTAAAACTCATAGCCCTATTAGAAGACTGCAAGTTATGTAAACATTTCTTAGCAGATGCTTCCTTTGGAGTAATTTTCTTCATATACTGTAATCCGTTGTGAGAATTAGAGAAAGACATAGAAGAAGATTTGCTCATTAAGATAGATTTTTCCTTTTTCAAGGAATTGCATTGTTCCTGGGTTAGGAGAAGAGATGCGATCAGTTTCTCTTTTTCAGCACGAATGATGTTCAGATATGATGAATGAGTCTCGATCAAACGTTTTCCTCTAATTGAATCTTCTTTAACAATAAGAACACTAATTTTTTCACGCGGTAGGGTAGTTTATTGAATAAGTTTTTCGATATTGTTAGAGAAAGACTCAACAATACTGTAGAGTTCCCGTTCTTGACCAAGAGACTTCTCGAGTTCATCAATGAGCTGAGAATGTTTTCCCAAGAGTTTTTATTTTAGAATCTTGAAAATCAATAATCTCAGCAAATTTTTTTAACGTTCTGGTTAGTTCCATTTCAGCTTCTGACATCGTGTCAAATGTCTCATCAGTGCGAATGTTATCAGAATCTGATACCAAAATTTTTTTACCTCGGGAATCAGAAGAATCATCTAAGGAGTTATCCTTTGAGGTAAGCCCAAGACATTTGGCGTAATCAAAAACTTTGGAAGACATTTTTTATCTGCGTAAAAATGAGACAATCTATCCACAGAAATCAGTTTGCTACCAATTTGGCGTAATCAAAAATGTGTTTGCCTGCTTTGATACCAATTTAAAAAGCGGGGGTCCAACAACCACACCCAATATTTCGTTTCGGAAATCTGTATGGACTAACTCTAATATAATTTCAAGAGAATCAACTAGACAGTCAGACTCAATCAAGGAAAATATATCCAAGAGTTATATCTCAATTTCTCAAATCAATCTGAAATCGAACATATAAAAATCTGTGATCCGGATTAATATGAGAAATAACTTGGATGGTACCAAGGACCAATATTTAAGCGTCAATCAATTTCAATCAACAACCAAAGGTTGGATTCACCAATTGATTGAACTACGCATAACCTGTGATATTTCAATTATATAAAAAATATAATGCGGAAAAGAAATAACACATACACCAGAAATTTTGTTCACGAGGAAACCGCAAATGCAAAACCCCGAGACCTAGTCCAGATTTGAACACCACACTTTATTAAGCCTCTACAGACTCTAGCCTACTACAAGTTAACTTCGGACTGGAATGTAATTGAGCCCTAACCAATCTCACACTGATTAAGGTACAGTCACGTTCCTTATGCCTCTGAATCCCAATAAGACTCTACGCACTTGATTCCTTTAGCTAATCTCACCCACAACTAAGAGTTGCTACGACCCAAAGTCGAAGACTTGATAAACAAATATGTCTCAAACAGAAAAGTCTATTGAATAGATAAATCTTTCTCCCACAGAAATACCTACGAGTTTTTATTCCGTCTTTTGATAAATCTAGGTGAACATGAACCAATTGATACACTGGACTATATTCCCGAAGAACAGCCTAGTAATATCAATCACCTCACAATAATCTTAACCGTATGGTAGCGGAACAAGATATTGTGATTACTTTTTATCTTACCTATTGGAGATTAAATCTCGAGAAAATCTTAGAGAAGATAGTACTCAATACGATAGAACAAAGTAAGATCAGAACATGCAACTACAGAGAAAATAGTTGGGTATGGCTTCAGAATCCCAATGAAGTCTTTAAGTCGTTAACCTATAATAGTTTTAGGAAAAACCTTGGTTAAAGGAGAATTGAATCTAGTCGCAACTAGTATCACACAGGAGGTGTGGGGATTAGGTTTCCCAGTTGCTAGAGTTCTCCCTTATATAGTCTTCAAATCAGGGTTTGCAATCAATGATACCTTGGTAGTAAAGCATTCAATATTCATCGTTAGATGAAAACCTGATTAGAGTCAAGCTAATATCTTTCAACCGTTAGATTGTCTTAGCTTGTTACACACAACTGAAATGTGCCTTCATTTAGATATGGGTACCCGTACATAAACGTGTACACTTGGTTGGCTCAACAATAGTTAACCAAAGTTATCCATATGAATACTTTCAAATCAACCTTGTTCATCTTTATCACAACTAGTTCAAATGACTCAAATGAAACTAGTTATAGAGTTGTTCAATTGTTTATATTCGCATAGAAGTGTACAAGACACAATAAGCAACATCGGTTTTGATTCACTCGAATCAATTCATGAACATTATAGCCACGGTTTGCAAAGATTGCATTCCTTATTATATAAATGTATTTTTTCATGAGTATGTAAACATACATAACCGATTTTAGAACTTAACCCACTCAGGTATGTAATCAGGTATGCATACCTAAGTTCCCGGACTTGGTCTTGTTCGCCAGTATGCAAACTGGTATGCATACTGTCGTTCATGACCAAACTCAATTGAATTAGTACGCATACGGGTATGCATACTATAGTTCCCGAACTTCAACTGTTTAATCACTACGCATACGGTATGCATATTGAATTCCCGGACTTGGAATACACTTGCAACAGTTAGTATACAAGTACGCATACTGTGATATATCCAATCAAAGTTTAATCGCTCTAAACTCCCATTTTAATAATTGAAACATTCTTGGAAGATGATAATAGTTGTGTCACATAAACTATTAGCTTCAAAGCAATTTTCAAGTGATCAAATGATCAATATGAAATATTCCGAGTCTACATCAAATGACTGTCTCACACAAATCATGTAAAATATTACCAGTCGATTTTCACATGATCATCTTTTGACTTTTCTTCAAGAATAAAAGATGAACTTGGTTAAAGCGAAAGCTTACCAACACATATTTCGAGAAATATGTAAGCGAGTTAAACTCAGCTCGAAATATCAAATGTGTATAAAGTAAAGTCTATATAGCTATACGACTTTTGTCTCAATTGGAGATAGAATATAGATAGTCTTCTGAGTGATAGATGAGTTCAAGTCTCAACATACCTTTTGTTGATGAAGTTCCACAAGATCCCCTTAGTAGTTCTTCGTCTTCAATCGATGAATGTCGTGAAGTCTAAAGCTCAACTACACATTTTATCCTAATCCGAGACATAGCTAGTAGACTAGAAATCAAGACTTATAGTTTTGACAACTAAACTTGAATAACAAGCTTGAGATAGAAACTCTTGCGAGTTCAACCGAGCAGTGCTTTAACAATATCCTATAAGTAGTGCCACTCTTTCATTCGGAAGGAGTGACTACTAATTATAGCAAATTAGAATCCATTATGGGAGTCTTTCACCCCACTTCCACCCTCAACTCTTTCATACACTCGTTCATGCGGACAAGTGATTGGTAGTAGAGATTATATGGGAGACCGTCCCCCCGTGTGAAAAAAGATAGTTAACAGTCTCTCGTGTAGCAAAGAAAATTTTTCCCTAAACGTCCCCTATGTAGCAATTTTTTTGGGCTATTTAACGTTTGGTACCCAGCAAATGTCGAGTAACTAGCGTTGGTACCCAACATTTATAATATTAAGGGTTGGTACCTAAGACCTATCATTGACTGTCGAAGACTAGGTTTGGCCTGATATTTTCTAGATTTTTGATTTTATAATTTTATTTTTATTAATTATTATTCAGATTCCCATATTTGACCCTACCCGAGTATGTTTCCAGGGCATAAATCACCGATTCCAAATTTCACTCATATCTTTTTCATACCCCCGACAACAGGGTTCGCTAAATCGATATCTCTTCCACAAAGAGTAAAGACTAATTTGAATTGTTACCAATTCAACAAAAGAAAGGAAAAAAATTAAATTCAAGACTTGGATTTATTTATTTCTTAGAAATCATTACAATTGAGGTCCGGAGATGGAAAGAATATGCGGATAGAACCATTTTATGCTGGTGGTGGTTGGGCTGGGAGTGGGGGCGGAGGTGGAGAAGAGGTAATAACAATATGACTCATATGAATGATTTGAGATGTCAAAGTGCTATATATATTACTATTACTAATTCACCAGAGAAATGGAATTAAAGATATCTAATTAAAGAAAGGTAAAAATGGGGGTTAATCACCATGTAGAGGTAAATGGGGGTTCATCACCATGTAGTGTTAATGGAGATGAAGTTTTGATTTGCTTCAAGATTAATTGGTAAATACTGAAGTCCATAGGTTTTTGAGTTCTGTTGATTCGCACCTGTGAACACATAAATCACGAAGCCATCCACGTGTTCACAAACAATATTCACGTACATCCTAATTCTAGAATTGTACGTCGTATGCGTAACGGGGATGATTATATCGATTCATCGACTCGAATCCTTCAGGCTTGTCATTGTCTAGTCGAATATTATCATAAATAATGTTCGTATAAAGGAATAAACCAAGAATCAAGTATAAATGTAAAGCATATGAAGTTTAACGTTGAATGTAAGGTGCTGAAATGTAAATAAGACAGATTTACGTGGTTCGGCACTAAGGCCTACATCCACGGGGTTGGTGTTTCACTATGTATTGAATGGTTACAAAGATAGTCGAATGACTTTAGAGTATACATAGGTCTGCGGAAGTAGGGGAATTACTTACTCTTCCTATTTCTCTCTCCTATATTCTCCTATAATTGCTCTCAATTGGTCGACACCTTCTCTCTTAGTGGAGAGGGGTATTTATAGGGTTGGAACGTGGGTCCCATTTCTGAGGCGCCGTTGTAATATTATCTTCTTGTGCTTTGTGCCTATTACGCAGAGGTCTTCGGCATATGCCGCGGCCTGAGCTTGAATACGAAGGATTATCCTCGCCTCTTCCACGCGCTGATTGACACGTGTATATCTCTTTGGTATTTAATGTGGGTAGATGGATGTCTGCTCGTGTCAGACAAGTGTCTCTTTGTCTGGTCACATCTGTGTCAGCCAAACTTCCTCTCGGCCGTTGATCTGGGATCTTCCTCGGGATTGGGTGTGATAACACCCAAGGGGTATTATCTGGTGCTCCTCTGACTCATCATACCTCTGTGATCCTCTGTCCCTGACCGTCGGATCTGCTGACCGGTGGCATCTTCTGATGAGATGCTTGCTATCATGTTTTGATATCTTGTTTTGCATGCCTTCCACGTGTCTCTTTCTGTACACGTGGTGGGTGATGAAAGGTGTACATACAATTTGCCCCTCTTCTTCTAACTTGGGCGTATTTTGCAATTTTGAAGAAGAAAGGTAGTCCTACACGTTTCCCACTTTGCATTAACTTTCCCGTAACTGCTCCTTGGTACGAGGAGCAGTTATTGTCTTCTCTAGCTTCATAAATAGGAAAGAGAATGTGAAAAAAACTTTTATCCTCTTCTTGTCAGTGTTCATTCTCTTCTTGTTTTCTATTCTTGTTCTTTAGTCATTTATTATCATCATTCTTGTGAGGAAGATAACAGCATTCAATTTATTATCATCTGAAAGGGGTATTATTTCTGTTTCTCTAGCATTCAATTTTGAAGATAACAACATTCAATTATCTCTGATCCTCCTTTCTTCGACTGTGGTTGGTGCTTGTCGTCCTCTTTTATACAGGTATGGGGTTTTTCATTAGCTGTTCATCATTGATTTATCTATGTATCTACCCGTTTGTCTCCTGCTGTTGTATTCTTGGTTTTGCGATGAAGATCATACATGTCGAAGCATATATGCTTGCCCCTGTTCTTTGTTACAACGTCTGTGAGTCTGTATCTGAGTATTATCCCTGGGGTCGGATGGAGTATTTTTTAGTTCTTAGGGTTTTTAATGTTTATCCGGATGAACCATCAATTATGGGTTTTTTGATCTTTAGTGATCTCCTCGTATTCTTCTCTGAACTGTTTTTGTGTTTCCTTGTAGATATTTCTGATCGTCCGTGGGCTCCTTACCAAACCCCGTCGTCTAGTCCGCCAAGATCCCCTCCGCGTCGAGATTCTGACAGATCTCCACTTGGGGAAGGTCCTTACAAGTCTTCGCAATCGGATCCTCGAGGTCATAGGGTTTCATCTTCCTCCGGTGCGAAGGTTGTGCCTACTAAGAAAGGGGATATGCCGAAGGGTCCTTCTGGATCTAGGTATGCTGTTAACTGCGCCCCTTCTCGTCCTCGTGAAGATTCTAGGAGTACGCAGGCTCCTCCTCGTGATGACTCTAGGAGTACGCGGGCTCCTCCTCCTCGTACTGAAATAGTGGATGCTCCGCCCCTTCGTTCAATGGCTCCTCCTTCAGTGCCTCCACAGAAATCTTTGTCGCCTCCTCCCGCGGTTTCTTTCAAAGGGAAGTACTCCAAGGGTACTATGTTGAGAGTTGATCCGTATAAAAATCTTCCTTCTAAAAGGAAAGCTTCGGAATTGAGTCCTACTTCTGATTCCGCAGACGAAGAAGAAACTTTCCCCGTGATACGCAACATTTCAGTTGGTAAGAAGAAGGTCACTTTCAAGCATATTGATTTTGAGATGTTCAAGGAAAAACATGAACTTCAAGCTTTTGAGGTTCGCTTTTATGCCCTTGATGATGATATCACTTACGAGCTCCTTGCTAATTATCAGTTTGACGAGTTTCATATGTTGACTACGGTTGGAGCCTTTGAGGCGGGTCTCATGTTGCCCCTATATAAGTCGGGTGACTCCTTTTATTATGACGTGTTGGCTAGTCGTGTAGGCTCTTCCACAAACACTCATAATCGTTCTGTGCCATAACTATCTGGGAATTATCTTCGTTCACTGAAGGAATGTTACCTGCGAAGCAAGGGAGAGACTATGATGACCTGCTATGTTCCAAATCCTGCTGAGAGAGAGTGGTACACTCCTCAGAATTTTAACAGTTCTTTTGGGGATTATGTCAACAGCAGAAACCGTAAGCCGTGGAGTGTTAGTCTTCGTAATATTGCTGCTCCCCGTGGTGAAATTCGTCTTTTGAGTGAGGTGAGTGATGCCAAGATGAAGTATGTTCCTGGTACTGAGGGATCTGCTAAACGGAAACTCTTTCCTGCTCGTGAAAGGATTAAGCGTGACCATGATTATGAATGGCATGCTACTGTTATTGAGGTAGTTGGTCCTTGGGATTATGGATGGATTCCGGGTCCACGCGGTTGGCGTCCTTCTGAAAATAGCAAGCCTCGTGAAACTCCTCCTTCTCGTTATGGAGATTTTTGTCCTTGGCGTCCGAATTTCGCGGGCATGAATTTTCCTTATGCTCTTGATGTCGTTGATGGAGATGAGGAGGAGGGTTCTGGTGCTACCCATCCAACGAAGAGTGCTACTGCTGCCAAGGTATAGTTTCTTCTTATATTCTCTATCTATTTGCCCCTTTTTCCTTGCTTGAAATAATTTTCATTTTTGAAGTGAGGGAAAAAATGAGCCTTTTTGGGATGTATACTGGTTTTTAGGTGTCGAAGAAGAAGAAACTTGGACCCAAACAATCTTCTACTGCGGTTACCGGTGAGGCTGAGGGTTATGAGGAGGTTACGAGTCCCGTAAACGAAGGGTATGGTGAGGATGAAGAAATGTCCAATGGAGAAGAGCGTACCGACACTTCTCACCCTGATGACGAAGGTGGTAATGGTGAAGAAGAAGTTGTCGCGGGTGGTGATGGTGAAGAAGAAGTTGCCTCGGGTGGTGATGGTGAGGCTGAGGGTAATATTACCGTTGGTGGTACTGGCGGGGGTGGATCTTCCCCTGTTGGCGATGATATTGTTGGTGTGGGTACTCTGCCCGTTATTTTCCCTGAATTTTCTTTCGGTAGGATATATTCCGCGGGGGAATCCTTTGATGTGAATGTTGTCATGGGTATTGCCGAAGACTTCTCATTGCTTTCCCCAAATGATGATTGGGATGTGCTTGGGAATCTTGGCAAAGAAGGTACCACTGATCAGCAAGCTGAGAACGCAGGTGGTCATGCTGAGGGTGGTAATGTCGAGACTTGCGCGGGTGGGGAGATAACCGCCAAGGGGAAGTCTACGGTTGAGTCTCCTTCAGAGGATTTCCCTTACTCGCTAATGCCTGAAGGTGAAGATGCCATTTTGGCTTGGATTAAGAAGAAGAACCTGATGTTCCTACCTAACCCTGCCCCAGTGGTCACTGGTGAGAAGAATTCCGACGCTTATACTCGTCGGATGATGCAATTGTCTTCTGAAGCCCGCGTTGCTGAGATGTGGTTGACCCTCCCTCCTCTGTTGCTGATATGATGGCCATAGCTGACGGGTACCAATACGGTTTTCCCCAGCAGCGTGTCTTAGAGGTAAATCCTTGTACTCTTTTTTTTTATGATATCCGCACATTGTGTTCTTCGTGATATCCGATCCCTTTGGTATAATAATGTTTGTTGTTTGTGACGTAGATGATGAGGAGAGAACATTGTAACCATGTTCTATACCAATTCTTCAAAGCAAAGTCTTTAAAGTTGGAGGCCAAGCTTCGTCATAGAGAAGAGGAACTGTCTGCGGATGAAGTGGAAATAAATGAACTGAGGGGTCGTCTGAAGGAAAACGAACAGCTGGTAACGCTGAGGAGAGTCTTCGTTCAGAACTTGCTATAGTCCGCAACGAATTGGAGCAGACTCGTAGAAATGTCTCGTCCTTCACAGGTTCGTATTTTACGGATCTTTCACTCCTCGTGATTCCCTATCTGTATTTTGGTGTTATGTCTGAGTCTCCCCACCCTATCTTCAGTGGGTGGAGTCCCCGAGCTGATATGGCTTCATAAAGAAAGGGAACGACAGAAATCTTGTATTGCAGAGTTGGTGGGTAAGTTGAAAAGCGAAGCCGTAAAGTGGAATGCTCGTGCTGATGAGCACAACGCCTTAACAGCTAAGTGGCGTGAAAAGCGAACACTGATGGTTGATATGCAAAATAAGTACAATCATGACCATTGTTTGTTTAATGGTACGTTGCTATGGACGCGTGACAACCTGCGTGATGCTCGAGAACATGCTTCGGACTTAGAGGCTAGAGTGCGCTTTTTGGAAGGAGAGTTACAACAGGCTCGTTCTTTCTTAGGCCCCGGGATTAGGGATAGTATGCTGCGTATTTCCGAGGAAAGAGATAATGCTAGGGCCGAGGTTGGTGCTCTTAGTAAAGCCCTAGCAGCGTCTCGAGCTGATGTTGCTCGCCAAGTGGAGTCTGAAAGATATCTTGAAGTGAATGTGTATCGACTCCGTAAAAGGATGGGGGAGATGAATGACAAAGTCAACCATCTTCGTCACTTGGATTCAATGAAGCAGATAGATTTAGACGCGAGTCAATTTGCTCTTACGAACCTTCAAACGGATTATAAGAAACTATCCACCGAATATGACTTTCTTGATGAGGCTCGGGACGCAGTTGCCAATGAGTATGAAGAGGCTTCGGCTAATGTCGAAGGTATAACATCGTTTTATCGAGTGTGATTCTTTTATTTCTTCGTTTTAACCCCTTGGTATTTTTTGTTTTCCGCATTCGAGGGACAACTTCACGCAGCAAATGATGAGCTTAAAAAAACTCAATCTTCCTTAGTGCAGCAGGAAGGACAAGCCAACTATTTCAAAGGGTTGGCCGCGTCTCGCGAGGAAGCAGCGGAGATTGCCTCCAAAGAGGCGGAACGCCTATCTGCATTGCTGTCTCAGGCCAACCAGCCGACCGCTGTTATCACTTATAAAGCTCGATGTCAGTTGGATGAAAAGACAAACAAAGTCCTAGATAAGATTGAACTTGGTCTTAAAGTCGAACATGGTCTTGTCAAGAATTATCCGCGCCGTCCCCTTCCCGCGCCCTTGCCTGGTTCTTCTGGGCCCTCTTCAGGTGGTAGCGTACCTTCGTCTCGCAGAGAGAACCCTGTTGATGGAGCTGTATCGTCCAACTAGATTTCTTTTATTAGTCATATAAAATTGATCCTTGTTGATTATATAATTTCGGATCATTTTTTGATGTGTTTCCTGCTTTATCTTATTTGCTGAATCTTGTAATCAACTCTTTATGAAATGGATCATCCTTTTGGCATATCTGCGTTATCAATTCATCTTTTTATTTTAAAGTATTGTGAAGTGTTAAACTAGAAATAACTTGTTTTGTAAAAAGTTGAGAGTGTTTGAGTGCGACACCGAAGGTAAATACCTTCGTGATCGTCTTGAGACTTGTCACCCCGCTGGCGAATCCTGGGCCAGAGGATTCCCAAACGGTGGGGGACGAGGCAGCTAACTAGGATATGGAATGCTTATTTAAAAATATTTATATGCACCCATTCCGTCGACCCGCTGCCTTAAAATTGGTTGGGTATCTCTTTCTGTTGGGTGCCTTCCCCCTGGTCTTACACTCATAGACACTGATAGGGGAGCTCTAAGAGATTGTAGATTAACTACTTTCCCCAATATTGTTAATTTATTACGTAATGTACATGCGTTCATCCAGCGGGCCTTTTGACCATTTCGTTTGCTTGAAGATTTCCCAAAAATTTTGTTTGATTGATAGGTTGAGGCCTGCTACTCCTCGTCCAGAGATAGAAACATGTAAAGCGGTTACGCTGCCTTCTTCTTCTGGTATTCTTCACGCAGATGCAAAGCTGCGCTGCTCCTATGAGTAGTATGGTTTGAGCCATTTAGCATTCCAAGGGTGCCGGAGGACCTCGCCTTTCAGATTGCGAAGATAGTAGGAACTGTTTCCCGCAATGTCGTGTATTATAAAAGGTCCTCCCCATGTAGGTGCTAACTTTCCCCATTTATTCTCTCGTTGATACTGCGGGATTGTTCTTAGCACATACTACCCTTCTACAAAATTTTGAAGCTTAACCTTTTTGTTGTACTCTCTCGCTAGTCTCCGTTGATAATTTTCCATCTTTTGCAATGCTGCTTCCCTCCTTCCTTCCAGGTCGTCCAGTCTCTCTAACATCATGTCTGTTGTGAGATTTTTCTCCCATGCTTCGGTCTTTGTGGTTGGCATAAGGATCTCTGTTGGGATGACTGCTTCAGCTCCATAAGTGAGGAGAAATGGGGACTCCCCAGTGACAGATCTTCGTGTTGTCCTGTATGCCCATAATACATTGTGTAGTTGTTCACACCATCGCCCCTTGTGTTCGTCTAATTGCTTTTTGAGGATAAGGGCGAGGGTCTTGTTAGTAGCTTCCGCTTGTCCGTTGCTTTGAGGGTATATGGGGGTGGACTTGTTTTTCCTTATTTTGAAAGTGTCGAAGAGCATGTCTATGTTTTTCCCCTGTAATTGTTTACCATTATCGGACACGATTTCCGCTGGTATGCCGAACCTGCAAATAATGTTTTGGAATATGAAAGTAAACACGTCCACGTCTCTGATCCTGGCTAAGGCTTTGGCTTCCACCCATTTACTGAAGTAGTTCGTGGCTACTATCAAAAATCGTCTTTTCCCTGATCCTTCGATGAAAGGACCAACGATATCTATGCCCCATTTTGCAAATGGCCACGGACTATCCACAGAATTCAACATTGTTGCTGGTGCGTGTATCTTTTTAGCGAAACGCTGACATTCTTCACATCGTCGGGACATTCTTGCAGCATCTTGTATCATTGTGGGCCAGTAATATCCTTGCATTTTTGCTTTGTCGGCTAGTGATCTCATGCCGCTATGATTCCATGCGTCACCATAATGGATGTCATTTATAATTTGATGCCCCTCTTTCCTGGATAATCAACGTAGTAACGGTCCGAGGAAAGATTTCTTGTACAGGATCCCATCCTGAAGATCATATCTTCCTACTTTGGAGAGTATTTTCCTGGTTTGTTTGTGATCCGCGGGTAAGGTTCCATCTTTGAGAAACACATGGATCATCATTCTCCAATCATCTTCGTTGTTGAAATCTTCGTCTTGATTTGCTCTTGACAGGATATCTTCTTCGTCAAAATCGTCACGGATGTCTTCTCCCACCCGATCTTCGATATTTTCTTCCACTGTATCTTGATTTGTAGCAAAGGAAAATTGTGTTGCAATCGAAGGCTCGTATACCCTTGTTATTTTGATAGCTTCGATACTCTTGTCCGTCAGCATGGATGATATATATGCTAAGACATCCGCGTTCCTGAGATCCCTTCTGCATAAGTGCCGGAACTTGATGTTCGGAATTTGTGATGCCAATGTTTGGACCAAGGCCATGTAAGCTGAGAGGGTGTCATCGTACACATTGTATTCGATCCCTATTTGCCGTATGACAAGCTGCGAATCACTTGTCAGTCTTACATCAGTTACCCCCATCTCTATTATTAAGCGGAGGGCACGTACGACTGCCTCGTATTCGACGATGTTATTAGTATGCTCTTTGAATTCTAACCTGAGTGCTTGTACGATCCTTTCTCCAGTTGGGGTGGTTATGACAATGCCTATTCCTGCCCATTCGTTATTTTTGGAACCATCAACGAAGACTTCTCATTGTCTTTGACTCGCAGGTTCGAGGACATCAACTGGATCCTTGCTTTCCTCGTCGGCTTCTGGTATTCCCCTAATCTCTTCATCGTTGTCCAAGGGGAGGTCTGCTAAGAAATCCGCCAAAACTTGGGATTTTTGGGAATGTTGAATTTCATGAATGATGTTGAATTGGTCCAGGTGGGTGTTCCACTTGGCTATTCTACCTACTTTTCCCGCGCTTTTGAGGACTGCTTCCAGTGGTGCTTTGCATGGGACGCGGATGAAGTGAGTTAGGAAATAGGTTCTCAGCTTTTGAGTAGCCCATACCAATGTCAGGATCAGTTGTTCGATCTTCGTGTAATTCCTTTCCGCAGAATTGAGGGTCTTACTGACATAATAGATAGGCTGTTCTATCTTCGTATTGGTTTTGACCAACACTGCGCTAACTGCGTCTTCTGTCGCTGCTATGTACAATGCTAAAACCTCATCAGGATCAGGCATCTGCATGATTGGAATTGAAGCCAGGTGTTCCTTGATTCTTTGGAAGGCTTCTTCGCATTCTGCGGTCCATTCAAACTTACTCCCTTTTTTGAGAACATTGAAAAAATGTTTGCATTTGTCCGAGGATCGGGCAATAAATCTGCCCAAGGCTGCTAATGACCCATTGAGCTTTTGCACTTCTTTTAAATTCTTCGGAGATGGCATTTCCACTATGGCCTGAATCTTCGCGGGGTCTACCTCAATACCCCTTTTTGTTACCAGATATCCGAGGAAATTCCCTGAGGTGACACCGAAAGTGCATTTTTCTGGATTTACTTTCATGTGATGTTTCCTCATTGCTTCGAAAATATATCTCAGGTCCCGATGGTGATCTTTGCGCAGCCTACTTTTGATGAGCATGTCATCAAGGTAGACTTCTAGGGTACTACCAATCCATGGCCTGAAGATAGCATCGACCATTCTTTGGTACGTTGCCCCTGCGTTTCGAAGTCCAAAGGGAATTCTAGTGTAGCAATAAAGGCCATGCGGGGTGTAGAATGCTGTGTGTAGTTGATCTTCTTCTGTCAGGGCTACTTGGTTGTAACCAGAATGTCCGTCCATAAATGACAACTCTTCGTATCCTTCCACTGCTTCAACCAGCTGATCTATGCTTGGCAGGGGATAGCTGTCCTTTGGACATGCCTTGTTGAGGTTAGTAAAGTCGATGCATATCCTAACCCCTCTATTTTTCTTAGGAACGACGACCATGTTGGAGATCCATGTAGGGTATTTGACTTCCTTGATGAAGCCTGCTTATAGTAGTTTCCGAAGTTCTTTTTCTACTGCCTTATGATACTCTGGTGCAACTTTTCTTATTTTCTGACTGAAAGGTGGTGTGCCTGGTTTGATGCGCAGCTCGTGTTGGATTATTTTCGGATCAATCCCCGGCATGTCTCCCAACTTCCAGGCGAATACATCCGCGTATTCTTTAAGTAATTTGGTTAAGGAATCTTTTCTTTTTTTCGTCCATTATGGGCCCTACTTTGATCATCTTCGGGTTTTCATCTGTTCCTATGTTGATTTCTTTTACGGGCTCCACTGGTGTGAACGCCGGCTTCGGGTCCCCGAGGACTGGGACGTTCTTTAATTGTTATTTGGTATGTTTCTCTCCTTCGTTGGATGCTGAAGTACTTGCCTCTGTGTTAAGGACATTATCATCTTTTGTCAAGCCCTTCCTTGTGGTTTCCTTGAGAAACAGGTCTATGGCCTTTTCTTTCGCAGCTTCTTTATTTTTGATCCTTTGGGTTTTTCGCTGCTCTTCCTGTTCGTTGTTGATACGATCCTGAGTGGTCTGGCACTCTTTTGCAGAGACCCGATCTCCCTTGATTTCCATCACTCCCTCGGGTGTAGGGAACCTGAGATATTGGTAGTAAGTTGCTGCCACTCCCTTGAGTTTATGTACCCACTTTCGTCCAATAATGGCGTTATAGGGGGATGGGGCGTCAACCACGCTGAATTGTGTTTCTACTTTCATGGGCCCGGCGTTCACCTGCAACACGATGTCTCCCAATGGCTTTGTGGGCGCTCCATTGAACCCGTAGATGGTGTAATAAGAGGTCATTAGATGTTCATCATGGAGCTTCATCCGTTTGAAGGCGTCGTAGAATAGAACGTTCACTGAGCTTCCCCCGTCGATGAGGATCTTTTTGAGGTTACATCCGTCCACTGGTAGTGTGAGGACCAAGGGATCGTTATGGTCTTCCATATCTTCTTCGATATCTTCAGTATCAAAGATGATAGGTGCGTCCATCCACTCTTCGTGCTCGTCCACCTCTACGCCATCAATCTTATATAATTCGCAGTGGTCTTCGAATTGCTTTCGTAGCCTCTTTCCTATCTGCGTTGTAAGTGAGGGCCCTGCGGCTTCGGAACACGAGATGGTGTTGATTGTGCGGTTTCCCTCTGGAAGTTGGACTTGCTTGGTTCGTTTGGATCTGTCCTCGGTGACCTCCTTTCGTATGTATTGCTTGAGTTCGCCAGCATCAATCAATTTTTGGATCATTATTTTGAGGTTTTTGCATTTCTCGGTCTGGTGTCCATTGAAGCAATGATACTCACAGTAATCTTTAGACTTCTCGGTTCTTGGGGGTTGTTTTCCCTTAGACCACCCACTCCAAATTTTCCCTTCCTTTGATCTCTCGCAAGATCCGAGCGTAGCTAGCATTGAGCTTCGTGTAAACCTGATCTTCGAATTTTCGATCGTCTTTTCGTCGTTCATCTCTTCGTTCCTTCCTATCTTCGTGAGGCCGTTCCACTGAGCTATTTCTTTTGGCCCCGCTGGTTTGTTCTGCGGAATTGGTACGGTGAGACCTCTGCGTTTGTGCCCTCGGGTTCTCACGCTGGATTTCTTCAAGACGAGCGTACTTCTCAATAATTATTCGAAGATCTCCTTCTGTCTTAGGTACGCTTCCGTGGATCTCAACAAATAGTGGACTCATTCGGTCTAATCCCCACTTGTAGCAGTTGACTTACTACGGGATCCACACTCCCTATGGCTTGGCAGATCTTGTGCCATCTGTTGGTGTATTCCCTCGTGTTCTCCTTGTAACCAATTCCAGAGAAAAAGTTTATCCATTCCGGTGTTGACAGCTTTGTTGTACATGTAGGTCTCAAGAATTTCTCTGCGAGTTGATCGTAGGAGTTGATGGAATCAGGTGGCAGGTTGTCAAACCAAGACAAAGCCGATCCCTTCAGACTTGATGGGAAATCTACAGAGGACGGCGTCGTTTTGACTCCATCGGGCTAAGATACGATTATAATACCGGATATGTATCGCGGGATCACTGGATCCGTCATAGCATTCAAAAGTTGGGACAGGGCACTTTAACGGAATGGGGGTATTTGCCAGGCGATGAGTTAGGGGCGTGGAGTTAGCTTCTTTCATCACCTCTTCCAGCATTCCTCCGCCTTGTCTGGCTTTTAACTGCCTGATCTCAGCCATCATCTCATCACGCAGCTCCTCCATTGCGCGGTAATATCCCACGTTCTCATGCTCAGTTGAGCGTTTCTTTCTTCGAACTTCGTTGTCATAATAGTCTAAGTCTTCGGCGGCATATTCCGGATCGGATGCACTGCTTCCCCTGGCGGCGTTTGCTAGGATGATTCTTCGGTCTCGATTAGGCTCTGGTGCTTTAGAATTTGCTTCGTCTAGTTGTTGGCTAGTCTTCGTGCTTTGGGCAATCCTATCTTTCAAGTCTTGGTTCTCCCTGGCCAGAAGAGCTACGGCGTCTGCGTAGACCTGCTGGCTCTTTTTCAATTCTTCGAGCTCTACCATTAGTCGGTGGGACTGGTTTGATCCCTGATTGGGAGTTCCGGTTTGTACCCTTACGGCCATAGTTCCCCCTTCTCTACTGTGTGTATTAAGGGTGGCCGAGGATCAGCTTCAATTGTTGGTATCTCCAAGTTTGGTCCCCTCGGTTGAGCTTCCACCCGCGGTACTAAAACCAATTGTATGGTTTGATTCTGACCGTTGGTTGACGGCATTCCGAAGATTGGTGGATGTGCGGGATGATGTGTCATAGATTCTGCCACCCCTTCTTTTTGTTGATGGATTTGGTTTGAAACCAAAGTCTTGTTAGCTTCTGCAGCCTGGAGGGCCGCAACAGTCTTCATGGCTGCTGCTTTGAGAGCCGCGGCTGCAATGGAGTTAGTGTTCATAGGTGAGGTAATTTCCGCAGCATCCTGCCTCTGAGTAGCTGTTTTAGATTTGTCTCCTTTCTGCTTGCTTCGGGTCATGACCGGGGTAATCCTCGGTGTCTCCTTTGATGAGGCTTTGGTTTTTCCTGCCTCTAGTATCTTTTCCATTTTTAATCTTTTTCTGCATAGGGGAATAAATAAAGAGAACCAAAGATATCCACGAGGATCGGGTTAGTGCCATTCGTATCCGCAAGATTATTGGAATAGAAGGAAATGAGCTGCCCAAGGGCCTTAATAAAAGAGAAATGTAAAGACTTCATCGGTCTAGTTTTTGCAATACAAATCCTATAATAAACAATCATGGATCTTGTTTTCAGACTACTTTTGAAAAAGAAAATTCTTGAAAAGGAAGATCCGTCGCGTGAACTCATGAATCTGGATTATTAAGTCTTAGTTTTAAAAGGAAAACGCCTTATGTGCAAATCTGTGATAGATAGCCGTGGGTTTGTCTGCTTTGAAATGGTGTTTGTGAAAATGAAGACCATGAACCCAGAATAAAAAAGGTTTTGAAAGCACGCTGAACCCAGAATAGGGCACAACCATAATGCGCGTTTTAAGGTGAAATCACAGGATAAGATAATCTTTTACCGGGACAAAGTCCCTGTTTCTAGCGCCAGATTGTGAACACATAAATCACGAATCCATCCACGTGTTCACAAACAATATTCGCATACATCCTAATTCTAGAATTGTACGTCGTATGCGTAACGGTGATGATTATATCGATTCATCGACTCGAAGCCTTCGGGCTTGTCATTGTCTAGTCGAATATTATCATAAATAATGTTCGTATAAAGGAATAAACCAAGAATCAAGTATAAATGTAAAGCATATGAAGTTTAACGCTGAATGTAAGGTGCTGAAATGTAAATAAGACAGATTTACGTGGTTCGGCACTAAGGCCTACATCCACGGGGTTGGTGTTTCACTATGTATTGAATGATTACAAAGATAGTCGAATGACTTTAGAGTATACATAGGTCTGCGAAAGTAGGGGAATTACTTACTCTTCCTATTTATCTCTCCTATATTCTCCTATAATTGCTCTCAATTGGTCGACTCCTTCTCTCTTAGTGGAGAGGGGTATTTATAGGGTTGGAACGTGGGTCCCATTTCTGAGGCGCCGTTGTAATCTTATCTTCTTGTGCTTTGTGCCTATTACGCAGAGGTCTTCGGCATATGTCGCGGCTGAGCTTGAAGACGAAGGATTATCCTCGCCTCTTCCACGCGCTGATTGACACGTGTATATCTCTTTGGTATTTAATGTGGGTAGATGGATATCTGCTCGTGTCAGACAAGTGTCTCTTTGTCTGGTCACATCTGTGTCAGCCAAACTTCCTCTCGGCCGTTGATCTGGGATCTTCCTCGGGATTGGGTGTGATAACACCCAAGGGGTATTATCTGGTGCTCCTCTGAACCATCATACCTCTGTGATCCTCTGTCCCTGACCGTCAGATCTGCTGACCGGTGGCATCTTCTGATGAGATGCTTGCTATCATGTTTTGATATCTTGTTTTGCATGCCTTCCACGTGTCTCTTTCTATACACGTGGTGGGTGATGAAAGGTGTACATACAACACCAATTTAATTATGAAAAATTGGGTTTTGTGAAAAATATGTGGCTTCCATTTATTTGGTTTCAGAAATTCCGTAAACTTTGATTCATTTTGATTAAAATGTGTATATTTTAAAACATTAATGGTGTTGCAAACGATTGAGAATTTAGGTATTAGAAGTTATTGGGGGTTAAGTGTGTAAATGTTACATCAACAATCAGATTTGAAGAAAACAAATAGCTAAATCGGATGAGTTGAGGAGAGAGAGGGTTTGCAAATTGGGCGACGACTCGGAGTATTTTTTTCTCAGATTTGGAAATTCATGTTCGAAACTCTTTTAATTCAGGTGATTTTTGTTGATTACCTTTTCTCTTTCTGATTCGTTCATGATTAAGGATCATTAATTCAAGTGGTGTTAGTGGATCCCTGTTCTGAAACACACTTTGATTAATAAAATCAATTCAAAAAATTTAGTTTGTCATAATGAAAAAAATTTGAAAACCCCATCGATCGATTTACCTGATGATCTTTTTTGAGGAAAGTTTGAATTCATGGAAGTTCTCACTAATAGGAAGATTGAATTTACAAAAGGGTTATTTAATTTTTGGTACTTATATTTTGATCAAATTCTAGGTTTGGTCCAACATTTGTCAAGCCTTTACGTTTTGTCTAAAGACCAACATTGACCCGTATTGACCGTGTTATATCTTGACTTCTGTAAAATAATTATTAATAATTTAAAATAAAATTTAATAATTGATGGAAATTTACTATTGTATCCTACCCTTTATTAATATCGACCAAAAGTTATTTTGAAAAGTAGAAAACGTTTTAACTATCGTCTCTCTCTATTCTTCCGCCTCCAACACAAACTGGTAATTCATACTTAGGTTCCATGTCATCTTCTTCAGACTGCACTTCCAATTTTCTTCATAGTTAAAGCAAATATCTCTTTCAAATCTCAACAACAAAACATTAATTTACTAAAACAAATTAATCTTCAATCTCTGAATGGAAACCCCTAATTTCGCTAAACTGAACCCAAATTTCTGAATCAAACAAAACCCTAACTCAATGATCGAATCAAAACCCCAATTTCGCTAAATCGAAATTCAATATCTGAATCAAGTGAAACCCTTATTTACTGAATCAAGCCAAAACCCCTAATTTTACTGTATCAAACCAAACCCCTAATTTTTTTTCAACCGGTGATGTGAGTTATAATGGTGGTGGTTATAGTGATGCTAAGAGATAAGAAATGATGGAGAATGGAAATGAAGAAATATGGATCACTGAACGTGATTCTGGAACCCAAAAATACAAACCAAAAAACAATTGAAACCCTGGATTTCAATTGCAGGTATGTCATCTGTTTATGTACCACTTGAAAAGGTGTTCTTGTGACGTGAATTTGTGATGAATAGGATAGATTGCAGGGAAATAATTAGGGTTCGAGATTAGTAAGAAATGGGTATTTCAGACAGTAATTCTCTCTTGTATTTGTGGCCGCAACTGAAGTGAAAGAAAGATATGCATTTATAAGGGATTTGAGGTGATATTGGTGTTGACAGCAAGGATTTGGAGTTGGGTTTTCTTTGATGATCTTTTCAGGATTCTATCACCATAGTCTTCAACATCCTGGTTCTACAATACTACAATAGGGGAGATAATGTCGATCAACTATTGTGTCTTGGTGAATTTTATCCCACCAAGTACCAAAATTGTGTTAGGACGGCAGCTCAAAACATCGACAAATGTCGTACAAGTAAACAAGCAATTGTATGGTATTATTGGCGAGGCTGATCAAATTTACCTTTTTTCAACAAGAAAAATGTTTCAGATCCGGATTTCTTTAGGCGTGCTGTGAATAAATTGATGAGTAATCTTACCGATGAAGGTGCGTTTGGTATTTCAGCAGTAGATATGTTATCAATTGGACAATTTGATCATTGATCAAGTATTGATGCAATGCATGGCCTTGCTCAGTGCACTACAGATATATCAGCACATCTATGTAGTCGTTGCCTTCAAATTCCGCTAAATCAAATTCATAGAGGTGCGAGAGTTTACATTGCGAGAGCTAGTACGGTGATTTTCATGGGTTTAGAGGGATGGGTTCTCAAGTGGAGAGATGAAGAACAACTCGTGACTGTGGTGGGTGAAATACAATGTTAGGTTAGAGCGAAGAAGAAGACAATGGTTATGATCAGAAAGGGGAAATCTTTGTAATTACTTTATTTAGTTAAGGGTACAATGGTAATTTTATTTAGTTATTAGATCTTATTTAATATTTTTTATAATTAGATGACAGAAGTCAAGATATAACATGGTTAACACGGGTCAACGTGCAAAGGCGGGACAAATGTTAGACCAAACCCAGGTTTTGGTCAAAACTTGAGTACCAAAAACCAAATAACCCTTTACAAAAAGTTAAGTTTGTAGATGTAGTAGTTATATTAAGAAGTCAATGGAAGTTGGTAGGTGATTGCAAGCTGATTCCATCACGAAAAGGTTTATTTGCTATCAAATTGGATAATGAAATCGATAGGATTAAAAGTGAGAAATTGAGTGTCGAATTTTTAGCCTGAAAACCAGAAAAGATCTAAGGCTCCTGTGTGGGTAAGATTGCCTGATTTAGGGTTGGAATTTTGGAAGGAGAAAATTCTCTTTACAATTTGTAAGGAAATTGAAACTCCAATTAAAATTGATGAAACTACTCTTAAATGTGATCTTGGTTATTATGCTAATGTTTTGGTTGAGGTGGATTTTGCTCAACCAATTTTTGGAAAAATCTGGATTAAAACAAAATTTGGTGGTTTCTTTCAATCGATATCAATTCCTAATAGTCCTAAATTTTGCAACAATTGCAAAATCATTGGTCATTTAGTAGCAGAATGCAGAGCTAAGAAAAATAATAACAATGATAGCTGAAAACCGGCCTCAATCTCTAGATTCACCATGGTAGTTGTAGGTTTATGAACTTGCTCTCATGGTTTTCTCTGGCGTTTTTTTCCCGGCGACTGAAAACCGGCCTCAATCTCCAGATTCACCATGGTAGTTGTAGGTTTTTTTCAGGGTTTTTGATTCCACGCAGATTTTCCCTTTTGTTTCCTTCGTTTTTTGGTTTTTCTTCCATTGTTTTCACGATTTTCGTTTGGTTTCTAGGGTTCTATTTTTTTTTCTCTTTTAGGGTTTTCCTTCAGTTGGTGTTATGGCCATTCTTACCAGAACGTCCTCCCTTAGTCGACTGACAGAACATCCTACCCAGTCGTCTTTCGAGGCTTCCACATCTACAATCACTGATGAGAACTTTTGCCATTGCCCGTTCAAGACACTCCACAGCTGTCGTTAATAGCAGAGGATATGCCAAGAGCTCTTTCGTAAAACATCTCCATGACAGGCATTTCTCATCCGCAGAGAAGAAAGATTTTTGCAGAGAATTGATCACCAAGGACTTGAACGTTTATCTTGCTTGTGAGAAGCTTCTCGGCAGTCTTCGTTTGTGGTTATGTGGTAAATGCATGCATCTACACGCTTGGTCGATGCCCTGTAGAGGTAGAGAAGGCGCTGTTCATGGTGAAGTCATTCCCGGACCTCTCAACGGAGATGGTGCTGCTTTTCTCCTCCATGGTTTAACCAAACCAGTTGGAGTTGTTCCTGAATGCTTAGATCCAACCATTGATGCGATCTGTGATGCTTCTTCGCTGGATACTGATGCTTTGGCTGATGATAACGATGACTATGGTGTTGTTCTTTCCACGGACCTTTTGAATGCCATCTTCCAACGAGAGTTCACCGCTGTTAAATGCAACCCACACCAATGCAGGCTTGGCTTCTCCAGGGAACTAAAATTTTGTCTCGAAAGGGTTATCGCTAGCCCAGGTAATCTTAACTTGTGGTTACAGCTTCTACTTTTCCCTATTTGTACATTAACTCAGTTTAGACCAAAGAGTTCTACTGAGGCAAAGTCAGGCAGTCGAAAGAAGCTGCAAATCGCAGCAATCAATCAGGCCATTGCGGTGTGGAAATAGCCTAATGGCTGCTCGATTCTGGCGTCGAAAATTTTGCATCAACCTGTCCGTTTGGGTAATGGGAAGACAGACTCGAAGAAACAAAGTGCTGCTAATATTCTGGCTTGCCAGAAGAAGATTAGTTGTGGTCATTAATCGGCTGCAATATGAGTGCTTTCTTCGTCAGGGTTGGCTCCGCGCAATGAGAGTACTTATATTGATTTGCAAGATAAGCATCCTTCAGCTCCTCCCATGTTGTTCCTTTGGATGTTGTGAAAGTCGACCCGATTACAGTGGATTCACGGGCTGTTTTGGGTGCTATAAAGAGCTTCCAAAAAGGTACGTATGTGGGCGTGATGGCTTACGCGCGCAACATTTGGTTGATGTCATGAGTGGTGCTGCAGCTGCGGTGGCTGATAATTTACTTGCTTCGATTACGGGTGTAGTCAATCTTTGGTTGGCCGGTAAATTTCCCAATAGCTTGGGAGAGTTCATTGCCAGTGCTCCTCTGACTCCATTACTTAAACTAGAGGGTGGTATTAGGCCAATTGCGGTTGGCACGGTTTGGCGACGACTGGTTTCCAAGGTTACTACTTTTTCAGTCAGAAAGGAGATGACTTCTTATCTAGGCGACTATCAATTTGGAGTTGGTGTGCTGGTCGGTGGGGAGAGTATCTTACATGCTGTAAATTGCTTACTGGAGTTGAAAGGCCACTCGGATAAATATCAATGCTGCTTATTGAATTTTCCAATGCTTTCAACATGGTAAGCAGATCTCATCTCATCAAAGAGTTTCGTCTTCACTGTCCAGGTGTTTCTCGCTGGGTAGAATTTTGTTACTTGCGACCTGCTAAACTCTATTATGACCAATATATTTTGTCATCTGCACTCGGGATTTAGCAAGGGGACCCCCTTGGTCCCTTGCTGTTTGCATTGACTCTTCATCCTCTTGTGAAGACTATTGCTTCTCCCTGCACACTTGATTTACACGCTTGGTATCTTGATGACGGTACCATTATTGGGGATACTGTGGAGGTAGCCAAGGCCTTGAGTATAATAGAAGCTGAAGGACCTAGCAGGGGGTTACACCTGAATGTCCGAAAAACCGAAGTCTTTTGGACATCTATTGATCCCAGAAGTACACTTGATGGTGTATTCCCACTCTGACATTGGTAGGCCCTCTAATGGCGTTAAGCTCTTAGGCGGACCTGTGATGTGGTTTTTATGTTGTTGTAGAAAGTGGTAGTAAAGTTGTCGTTCACTCAGACTTGTGAAGAGTTGTTTTAGACTTAAATTAAAATAAAAACTCAAGATGAAGTTGTTATCAAGATTATAAAAAGCACCGAGACTCAGGATTCCACCATTGACCAATTAAGTGATTTAATCTAATTAATATTCATGCAATTCTTTGTGTTTAAAGTGATTCTAATATATTGCCTCTAGTAGATTTTTGAAGTAACAATTGTATACATCAAGCATGAAACATCAAAAGTCTTAAACTAAGCATGCTCCATCAAAACGGATCACAATCATTCAATAAAAATCAATTTTCCAATATTAGTTCCATGCAAATAATCATAAAAGAAATTGCAAGAATTAATTAAAATAGAAATATACCACTTTTCATGGAACAATGGCTTCCTCCGTCGCCTCGGCTAAGGGGTTTAGCTCCTCATATTATTCACATACTCAAAATAGGTGTTCATAGCTCAAAAGGGTGAAAAACAAGAGAAAACTAGTTAAGCAGACAGTTTGCAACGGTTTATGGGCGTTACAAACTGACTGTTACAGAGAACTGTTGCAATAAACTGTTACTGGAAACGATAGAAGGCGTATGTTGTAGAATAAAAGATTGTCCTGAGGAGTCTAATGTTCTTCGTGTTTTTCCTTCTACACCAGCAGAACTCGATTTCTTGCAACTCCTCCTGTTGATCTCTATGGTGTTCTAAACTTCCCCTAACTTCTCCTAAACTTTCATCCCTTCCCCTGGAACTCGACATCGCCTTTTATATCCCTCGGAAACCTAAAAATCCCGATTAAAATTCTTCTCTTCCTTTCCGTGCAAGTCACGGCAATAATCTCTCTGCCGACTTATTTACACGTTTCTGAACCGTACAACCCATCCCAAACTCTATATTAGGTAATCAAATATCTCAGGAAAGATTTATCTGCGATTTAATCTCCTTGAATCTTCAAAAATCAGGCCAACAGACACTCGTAACTTCTTTCAACTCTGTTTTCTCCAACCTCGATTGTTTAGCCAATTCTAACCGAATCCAAACATCATACCAAGCCTGTTTATCTTTAATGAGTCCAGCCCAACTGATTCTGGTGATTGAATCTCCTCAGAACATCTCGGAGAATCCAAACAAACCCGAGAACAACTATCCTCCCTCTTTTGCTTCACTCGATCATCTAGCCCAACTGGGTCCAATAAAATGATTATACCAAACCTGGTTAGCGTTAACAGGTCTAATTCAACTTAAAACAACGATTGAATCTTCTTTAATTGAGCCCAAAAATCGAACCCTAAATTGTTACTTGCTGCAACACCTTTCCCGCCAAAAGTTTTTTTTCAAAATGTTGAAGATGACCTTCCCCTATCCAGAGTGGGAGTGCAAATCGCAGCTGCCTTGGGGGCTGAGGATAAATTTGGATGCTATGGAAAGGTTTGGGATACACATAGTCTGGGTACTGCTTAGACAAATCTGGGGTCCGTTTAGCAACTGTCCTCCGGGGTTCCCCGCTCAACTTTTCGAGCCGATTTTTCCAAAAATGTTTATTGGACAAAAATACCTACTCACACATAAAACACCACAATAAGTACAAAAATGAGCACTATCAATATATAGAATCGAGACGAATTGGACACAAAAATGTGTCCATCAACCTGTGAGTTTGGATTCGAACTTCATTAGTGATATGATGTTGACCAGGGTGAATAAGACTGTTCAACTGATGGATGCAATCAAAAAACTCAGGTAACTTCATAGTGAGATGTTATTACTTCGCAATTGCACTGGTGTGTCTCGTTTATATTTTGCATTGCGTACTACCAATCCAACAGCCTTGCAATCCACCACTGATCTTTTTGACGATCATTTACTTAAGTATTTGAGACTCTTAATCACTGGAGACGGTGCTGGGTTTGGTCCTTTACAGCAGAGATTGGATACTTTGCCTATCAAAGATGGTGGCCTTGGCATCTACACCATGGCGGACACCCGTACCTACTGTTTCCCTGCCTCTCAGAATCAGACTGCTTCAGTACAAAAGACAATTCTGGGTAGTTTATTCTCAACAAACAAAGGCTCTGCTTATCAGTTGGCTCTTCAGAACTTTATCCAGGTATGTGGATTACCTCCTTCTTACCGTGTCGATGATACTGCCCCCCCCCCCCTTCCATGCACTCCCTGGCAGTCACTTATTTTGATGCAGTTAAGAAGCAAATCCCAGACAATTCTCTATGTCTGCGAGAGATTCTATTTTGTGGCAGTGTAACCGTATCAAACACGCTCAGGATTATTTATTAGATGTACCAATCAGTGGGCTTAATCAATGTATCGGGCCTAGACAATTCCGAGCCGTGCTTTGCTATCGCCTTGGTATGCCATTGTTTGTTGAGAATGGCTTATGCACTAGTTGTAACAAATCTATGGATATCTTTGGTGACCATGCGCTTCATTGTGCTAAAGATGTTGGAAGTAAGTTTCAACATGATCTTGTCCACGATATTGTTGTTGATATTTGTTACAAAGCTAGTGTACCTGCTCGCAAGGAAGTTTCTCATTCTTTCGGATGGGGATAAAGACTTGAGGCCTGCCGATATTCTTGTCCTCAACTGGGAAACGGTCAAGATGTTTGTATGGATGTCACTGGTGTCTCTCCCTTTACTGGTGATGGTATACGTTCTTTTGTCCCAGGAAAGCTATTTCTAAGGCGGTTTCAATAAAGCGTACTAAATACTTAGACAAATGCACTTCACTTGGTTATGGTCTGGGAGTCCTGGCCTTCTCTACTTTGGGGGAACTCGGTGAAGATACTTTATGTTTCTTTAAGCGTCTTAATAATTGTCTTGTTAATAATGACGTTAGTAGTGGTTTTGGTAGTTTTATTTTCCATAGATTAGGCATTGTTATTCAAAGAGGGGTTGGTGCCAAGCTTGTTGCTAGGTTGCCAACCACTAGCTCTGTATGATTTGTTTACAATCCATTAAATAACAATAATTTAAAAACAATGATTACAACATCTTCATCAACAACAAGAGGTTGAAAAACAAACTCCAGTCAACAAGGGAATTATCAGTAATAACATTAATGAGAAAAATAAGGATCAAGATTCTATTATATCTCATATTCAATTTGAAGACTCAAGCCAGTGATTGAAGAAGTCCTTAAAATACCGTCTGGAAAATTTGATCCTCTTTCATACGAAGAAGGAGAGGTGCTATCAAATTATGATGGAAATGACGAAGAAGTTGCAGTGGAGGCTAATCAGCTTTCCAAGACTGCTCAAGAAAATGCTTTACAATAATGTAAAATAAAATTTATTGATGGAAATACAGGAAAAGTATCAAATGCATCAGTTCCAGTTGCATCATGGGCTAAAGTTGTTGAGAAAGAGATTATTACTTATACTAGAAGTGCAAATCCTTATTCGTCAAAAAGTTCTTCTCCCAAGATAAATAAACCATTACCTTCTGTTAATAAATATAATTTCAGGAAAACTCAAGGGAAAGAAGGTACCAAAAACCTCCAATCGAGAAATGAGGATTTTTTATTGGAATATTAGGGGCCTTTGCAGGAAAAGGGCCCAAGACAAGTTATGGTATTTAGTCAATAATTTCAATCTTACTCTTGTTTGGATTGATGAGCCTCATGTTTTTTGTAGTTCAATTTTTTGCAATAAATTGAGTTTACTTGGTATGAAAAAAAAATGGTAATTCACAATTCTATTTCTAATAAAAAGGGTAACATTTAATTATTCTGGAATTCTTCTATTCATGTTCCTTTTGTTATTTTTATGTCAAGTCAAATGATTACTATTAGTGTTGGTGGTTCTCTCATTTCTGGTGTTCATGCTCATGCAGATATTGTTCAAAGAGGATTCTCGTGGTCTGAAATGGAAGATATCAGTGAAATGCATATGTCATGGATTGTTCTTGGGGATCTTAATGCTATTATTTCCGAAGATCAAAAAGTAGATGGTAGAAAACCTTTGAAGAGAGCAATGCTGGAATTCTCTAAGTGTTTGGATAATTGTGAATTACTTCAAGCCCCTAAAACTAGCCTGCAATATTCTTGGTCTAATTGTCAGTATGATAAAAATAGAATTCTCCGTGACCTTGATAGAGTGGTTTTTAACTTACAATGGCTTCAACAATATGAATATTGGGGTTATAAAGTTGGTTTGAGAGTGGTTTCTGATCATGCTCCTCTTTTGGTGGTTGTGTTAACGTTCCCAAACAAAAAAAATACTCTTCAAAGATTCCAGAAGATGTGCTTTCTCATCCAGATTTTATGAAGTTTGTTGAAGAGAGTTGGAATTATGTGTGGATTCAAAAATTAAAAAGATTGAAACAAAGTTTGAAGTGGTGGAACTGGAATGTGTTTGGAGATGTAAAAGTGAAAATTAAAGAAGCAAAAGAAAAAAAATGAAAGAAGCTATAATAAGCTCTGGTTCCTCCCCAACTGATGAAACTCTCTTAGAAAATTTGGTTGAAACCCAAAATGATTGAAATAGTAGAGAAGTTCAATATAGCACTCTATTAAGACAAAAATCCAGAATTAAGTGGGCAAAGATGGTGCTGCTAATACCAGTTTTTCATGTTAATTTGAAGATTAGACAAACTAGGAACTTTAAATGTGAGATGGAGGATGATGTAGGCAACATGATTACTGATCAAACAAAAATTGCAGAAATATAAGAGAATCATTTTGAAAAAAAAGTTCGCATACAAAGAGGTAAACATTGTGGATTCCCTGTTGGATGTTATCCATGAAGTTGTGACTTCTGAAGATCAATTCCAACTAAATAAAATTCCATATGAGGAGGAGATCAAATATGTTATCCTTGATATGGATCCTGAAAGTGCACCAGGTCCATATGGTTTTTCTGGTATTTTTTATAAGTCTTGTTGGGACATCATCAAACATGATTTGGTGGTTGCTGTGCAATTCTACTGGAGGAGAAGATTCATTCCTAAAGGTTTAAATTCTAACTTCTTAGTTCTATTACCTAAAGTGCAAGGTGCTAAAAAATCTAACCAATCCAGGCTAATTGGTCTAAGTAATGCGTGCTTTAAGATTTTTACTAAGATCATAACAACTAGAATGAATTAATGATAAAACTGATATCCCCTCAACAAACTGGTTTCATTAAAGGGGGAAATATTCATGAGCAAGTTTTGTTAGCTTATGAAATGGTGAATGTAATGAGAATTACAAGAAGAGGTGGGAATGTTGGCCTTAAATTGGATATTTCTCAAGTGTACGATACTGTCAGTTGGGATTTCATATTCACTGTAATGAGGAAATATGGTTTTTCTGAAGAGTGGTGTAAATGGCTGAAAATTCTCCTTAAATTTGCTAAAATATATATGATGGTGAATGGTGGGCCTTGTGGCTTCTTTTCAGTTGGCAGAGGCCTTAAGCAGGGTGACCCATTATCCCATGTTTTAATTGTTCCGATGGAAGAAGCTTTGAGTAGAGGAATAACTAATTTGATTGAGAGAAAAAAGATACAACCAATGGTAGTAAGAAATGGAATTTATCCCTTTTTGTGGGTAAAAACGACCCATAGGTTTTCTGGTAAAAAGTGGTGGAGGAGGCAAGTGCTCACTGAAGCAGGTGCTCGAAGTGATGAATCGTCTGAACCTTTAAACAAATGTACTACACGGGAGTACTTTGAGTTCGAGAGACTAATCTGTAAGACCCTGGCCTAAACCAAGACAGTGGTCGTTCCAGGTTCAATTCGGTCACAAGAAGAGGAGAAGGGTCGGTCTGTAAGGAGGGAAGTTGAGATTGTGTGGAGATCAATGGAGATTTATTTGTAGGCGATGTGATATGTTGAACTGTCGTGAATAGAATTCTCCGTGTAGACGGGAGAAATTCTCAGAATGTGTTTGATAACTTAGTTGTTGTTAGTTCTCAGATCATAGGTTCATAAACCTATTTATAGTATCACATCAATATCATGTAAGTGGTGACGGTTGAAGGTAGTGGAAGAATGGGGAAATGGGAGATCGTGTAAAAACCATTTCCATTTTGTGCGGAATACTTCGTTGATCGACCATCCACTATTCCATTTACTACTTAACTGTCAGCACGACTTACCACAACTCTCATCGTGGATGTACCTCACATCGCACGTATTGTAGGCCGCCAGACCAAAATCCTAGTGATATCCCACCATGTGACGTGAATTGATGCCTCATGTGTGAGTGGTCAATCTTTGACCAAAGACTATGAGTCTTATGAACTGAATTGAAGTTCAATATTATGATGGATGAGGCATGGAATGTTGAAACAACAACATGCTCTGTTGATCATAGATGTTGAATTAGGTCACTGATGACCGTGTCATACATTATGCTAGTCGAAGCAATAATGGTAGTCGAACGACTTAGTGATGGTTTTATGAGATTGTTGGATCGATCATAAACCATTATGTTGGTGCACTGAGCACTTATGAAAATAATCATCACTGAATGATCATCGAAGGTATTTCTCGATCCATGTGTCATGAGTCAGTTGAATGACGAGGAGAGATATTAAAATAATGGTTTTCAGACGAACCAAATGTTGGTTGATGAACCAATAAAATACTAATAGTTGGATAAGTGTTAAATTCTCGAATATTGATAGCTGAATTAATATGAAAAATATTGTTCTGAGCAACTAAATATTGATAGTTGAATCAATATTGGCAGTTCTGGACCCTGTTGGACGTGACCCATTGCTAGCTGAGGCAATTAGGTATTGCCAGATGGAACATTGATGATTAAAGCAAGCTAGTCAGAGTAAATACTGCTAGATCCATGAATAATCGGTAGCAAGACCAAATAAAAGATTTAAAAATATTAACTGAATATTATTTAATTAATTAATTAAAATATTGATTGCCAGATCAATATCAACATATTGGTGTTTGAACATGTCCAGAATTATGCTAGACATAGCATTCAGTTCAAACCCCTAATTATGATCAATGGATACTTGACTGAGAGTCAATCAATGGATGAGAGAGGGACCACCTCTAATAGTTATGGACCGACCATGTAGTACTTTTGATGCTAGAATGAGCATTTACCAAACTCCTTTGCAGAGCAGTTGGTGAAAGGATGATTAATTATTGTTTAATCATTATTAAATTGTGCTTGACTGAGCAATAGGTAGTAGGACCTAGTCATGGAGAGAGGAGGGACCTACCAAAAGGTGTAAAACCGGCCCTTGGTGGTCGTGGGACCATCTGATGGTGAGTGGATCATCATTCCCAGTTGCAGGAAGGAGTTTGAACCAAATATGGACTCTGGATGATTAATTAGGTCAAAAATTATCAAGAGAGGTGGGACCGGCTTCTACAAGCCAAAGGGCCGGCCATGACTGGTCATGGTGACGTGCCCGTGTTGTATGCTCTTCACGGACCAATCCTGAGAATTTTGGTATTTTCTGATGGTCCATTGAGCATTATTTAATCCTTGTATGAAGCATTTGAGTTTAACTGAAACTCTTAATAGTGGTGGAAGGACCATTATTAAATGATTAAAATTAAAATAATATTATTTTAATATTTCTCATGGTGGTAGAAGGACAAGTCATGATGGTTGCGGTACCACTTGCTTTGCTAACCACATGGTTCATGGAGAAATATGGAAGTTCCATGAGTTTTGATTGAAGAGAAATCCTTGAAAGAGAAAAACCCTAATATATTAATAATAAAATAGGGAAAAGATCCATTTGAACATGATGAGTTTTGATTATCCGTGTGGCCCCATCCTCACAGTTTTTTTATTATTTTATTATTTTATCTCTTCCATTTCCTTCTTTAATCAGACTTCCAATCCTAGTTCTCCCACGAATGCTCCTTTGAACATTATCACTAAATACACCCGTGCCTTTTGCCCGGAGCTTACTCGAGGTGTCCCAAATGCCCAAAAGGTAAATATCCATTACTTTCCATGGAATTTGACCAAGAAAAGTCATGGATCATGAGTAGGTGAACATTTAGGGTTTAATTAGTGTATAATATCTAGGAATTCAATCCGATGAATACTGCGACTAGATTTAAGTAATCCATTTCTCTATACTAGCATACAATATGTCTAGGAGCATTCAGATATGATGTGATCAGCATCTAGGTTGGTTCAGACACCAGAGATAAATTCTGAATTCAATAAAAATGTACCGAGTCTTTCAGCTTTAATCATGAAATACATAAAATATTAAAAGTTCTGCCACAGAAACCCTAATATTGTATTATACGTTATCACCACCATGATATTACAGAACTGCGATTCATCCCTTGTGAAGATACAAACTTCATGATTTTGATACTGATCAGAGATACATGATTTCCGATGTGATTTTACGAATATGACCTTCGTCAAAAATCCACTATCAACAATCCCTCTCATCTTCTGTTTGCTGATGATGTTTCATATTATGTAATGGAACTAAGAGATCTTTGGATAATCTACTCCAATTACTTAATGACTATCAACAGAGTTCAATTCAGTGCATAAACAAAATGAAGAGTAAATTTTTTGTTGATTGAGTTTCTGAAAGTAGAAAATCTCAAATTGCTAATCATCTTCAAATGGATCTTTCCACCTTCCCTGAATTATCCTGATGCCTGGAAGAGTTAAAGCTTCAACCCCGTGGTCAATGGCTTCCATGATTCAAAATCAACTGGCTGCATGTAAAGGTAAGTTATTATCCTTTCAGGATAGATTGGTTTTCGTCAAAACTGTGGTATGCAGTATTCCTCTATACAACATGTCAATTTATAAATGGCTTGCTTATGTTATTAAAACTTGTGAAATAAACATAAGAAACTTTTTGTAGTCTGGAGATGGTTAAACCAGAAAATTTACTACTTTGGATTGCAATAAGGTCTGGACTCCTCTCAAAGAAGGTGGTTTAAGAATCAGAAGACTAGAAGTCATTAATAAAGCTTTGCTAATAAAGATGATTTGGAAAATTCATCAGTCTAAAGAAGATTCAGATAAATTTTTTGTTGCTAAATATAAAGATAAGAATGGTCAGTGGACCACTAAATGCAAATATTCTAGTGTTTGGCCAGGGTTAGCCTTAAAAGATGATTTGAAATGGGTTATAGGTGATGCTTATGAAATTTCTGTTTGGTTTGATATATGGATAGGTGATCTTCCCCTAATTGATTCTATTGGTTTCTCTGACTATGTTAAAAATAATATCCTTTTGAAAGTGAGTGATCGATTAATAGATGGAGAATGCAGGATCCCAACTGAATTGCAAGACCATTTACAAGTACACAATTTACCAATTGTTATTGGTGGTGCAGATAAAATGTTTTGGATTGGAGATATAGCAGGTACTTTAACTACTGCTGCTGTTGTAGAGAGAATCAGAAACAAAGAACCAAAATTGAACTGGCCAAGTCATATATGGAGATCTTTCTTACACCCTAATATCTCAAGTAATTAATGTCTGAAAAATTCTGCAACGGGTTTACATTGATGAAAAGATGGTCCAAAAAGGATATGATATGGTATCCAAATGTTGCATCTGTGAGGTGGATCAAGATTCCATGAACCATCTGTTATGGTTCTGTAACTTTAGTGTGAAGATATGGTCTTGGTTGGGTGATATTTTTGTATTCCAGGATCTTTTGATAATATCATGTAGCGTAGTAAACAGAAAAGTCATATGGTTAAGCATAGCTTACTGTTTTTTGTGCTACAATGAGAGAGCTCTGGTTTCAAAAGAACAGGTTTTTGTTTGAGAATATTATTTCTTGTGAAAAATCTTTTAAGAAAAGAATTTGAAAAATTACTCATGAATGTGGTTTGAGAATGAAGGGCAATAGATGGGACCAGGATTATGACTCTCAAATAATTAAATTTTTTCAGTTGGGAACCAGATACATCAAATTGATAGACATAAAAGAATGTTTTTGGTATGCACCAAAGGAGGAGTATTATCTGTTTTGTTATGATGGTACTTCTCTGAGTAACCCTAGTAATGCAGGTTTGGAAGTTATTGTGAGAGATCATCTTTGCCAGGTTGTAGGCACAATGACTGGAGAATTGGTGTTGCAACTAATTACATTGCAGAAACAATATCAGTTGTATGTGCAATTGAATGGGCTGGAATTTTGGGGTGCAATCACATAATCATCAGCTCTGATTCCAAAAATGTTATATGTGATTTTAAAAACAATAAAGTTCCTTGGTTCATTTACTCTAGATGGTTGCAGGCTTGCAAAAAATTGGTGGATATTCAATATTTTCATAATCGCAGAGAAGTGAACTTCTCAGCTGACAGTTTGGCCAAAAAAGGATCAACATTAAGAGCTAGAGAAATAATTATTCATTCTGATAGACCTGCAGATTTGAAGAGAGTACTAGAAATGCCTGATATTATTTACTACAGATTCTGCAAGTAAAAACCTTCTTTTGGTAGTCTTTTTTTATTGGCTGTTTTAATCTTGTATGTCCTATTTTAGACTTGATTGTGCTTTCTTTTTCTCTTTTGCTCTATTTCTTCAGGGGTTTTTCCTTTTTAGGTTTTTCCTCTTTTTCTTTGTAATCCTTTTTGTTCTTCATGCTAATAAAAAAAAGTGTGATTGAGCAAACAAACAAAAAAAAAAGTGTGTAAATTTAAGGCTATAACTGTAAAATCCTAAAATTTATTATAAAATCAGAATTAATACATGGTCAAACAATGATTTTGACGGTTAACGGTTGGTCTAGGTACCAACGCTTAATATTTTAAATCTTGCGTACCAAAACTAGGTATTGGACATTTACCGGGTACCAAACGTTAAATAAGAAGACGTAATTGGGGGATACCTTTTCTAATTGGGGGATATAGGAAAAAGACAAAAACGGGATTTAATCAGAGTCATCCCTTATCCATGTAATTTATATAATTCCTAATCTACCCCTCACTAATCATGTTTAGTGGCTAATTATAATTATATAAGTTAATAGATTAGTTTGATAATGATTAGTATAAATTATAATCACTTCACTTGAGTGAGAGCATAAGGAAAAATTTTGAGGTAATAGGAATTTGGTTAAGAAATGAGTATTCCCAACTTACAAAACGCCGACAAAATTAATGCAAAAAAATGGGTACTCCCAACTTACAATGCCGACAACGTAAGTTATTTATCGAGCACGTCGGCACCAATTTTCGACATGGTCTTCATCACTTCCGGCATGATCTTCATTACTTCCGACATGGTCTTCATCACTAATACAATGTCGGCGATGTAAAAAAAATAAATCATTTACGGCATGGTCTTCATCACTTCCGAGGTAAAAAAATAATCGTGTTCAAAATGATGAGCCGGCAAAGTAGAAAAAGAAAATTTGAAAGGGAATGGGGAATATTTAAAATTTGAAAGGGAGCGCGGAATATTTAGGTTTGATTTCGATTTTTTTAAAGGGTAGTTTCATATTTTCGCCTTAAAAAAACACCCCTTAGCAAACACTATTGGATGGAGATTGTAATTTATATCCACACGTATCCCCCGATTGCGCGTTCTTAAATAATCGTTTTTTTTTTTTTTTTTTTTTTTTTTTTTTGCGTTGGACGGGAAACAGTCCCATGTAGGAAACTTTGGAAATCTTTTTTTGATAGACGGGACGATCTCCCGTATAGTCTTGTTTTCCTCTTTGCCCATAGTGAGATCCCTCGTTGATACCCATAGCCCATATTCTAAGAGCATCTCCAAGAGAAGGTGCAAAAAATCTTATGTGACTTTTTTATTTAATCCTTTTATTTATGGGGTCTACACATAGAGTAAATATATGACCTCATATCTAAAAAACCATCTCCAGCAGTAGAGAATTTTTTAAAAAAAATAGTGAAAAATATGACGGGGAGATGGAGCAAGGTATAATAACACTTTATTGAACACTTTTATATTTATTAACAAGGTCTTTTAAGCGCGTGCATTTGCACGGGCATTGTCATCCTTTATGGATGGAATTACATTGCTACAAAAACGTACAAAATCTTCTTCATGATAATTAAGTAGCTTGTTCATCTCGTCAAAGGTATCGGTTCGTCAAATAACCCAATTGTAGGTCTTAGTAAATTGGTCATAAATTGGAGTCTCGTCGCAATAATCGTTCCAACTTGTTCTTATTTTTAAAACAAACACCCAACAGTGACTCTGTATATGCAACTAACCAACATCGACAATAGCTTTAAGAATTTAAGTGTACAATATCTCTCTAAGACTATCAAGATCCTGATCACCTAAAACATCCATTAATTTTCAATTCCTTTTTGTCCCCAATTTCCACTAAGTTGTTGGAGATGATTTAATTTTATACATTGAATTCTTCCATTTGGATTAACTTTGAAAAGTTAGATGGAAACTTGTTCATCTACGCGAGTACGCTGTTTTTTAACCCTGACTTTAGTCGCAAACTCAGTTTTTAAGACATACATATACCTTTGATACAACTTCTTCTATTTCACTTATTGACTCGTGCATCAATTATTGCAACCCGGAGTAAAGAAAACTGCTCCTTACAATACACCTTCTGCATATTGGCCATACTTCCGTGTTTTTGTTCTCAAAAGAGAAAGAAAGATTAGCATATATTTTCGTATGCGCATAATCTTTGCATCGTAGACTTTGTTTACTTTTTTCCTAAGGACCTTTCTACCATAAGGATACAACCAAAAGAAAATGTTGATCATCCAAAAAGAAAAAGGAAAAAAGAAATGAGTGAAAGAAGGGGTGACATATAATGTTGTAAGCATGCAATATTGTTCATTAATCTAATAGGCTAATACATTAAACTGAACCCAAAACCTTTAGAATACAACCTGCACTATTTCACGGTAATCTAGTAATAACAGTAGTAACATTGAAATGTCACAGTAACTCTTAGCTGACGGTATCTTTTAGCTGGCATTCTCTTAGCTGGCTTTAACCATTCCCAGCTATACACGTGTACTGTTCTCATAAGCAACACATACACCTATCACACACCGCCACTCTAGAAGAATAAATATCTTCATTTACTCTCGTTGTTGTAAGATTCTTCTTTGTAATATCAGTTCTGCAATTGTATTTTCCATTAATGAAATTCATTCATTTCTTTAGATCTACTATGGTATCAGACTGAGAAAGATTATTCTTTCTCAGGTTTTTCAATCTTTCTCTTCCGCTTCATCTCTGATTCCTGTATGATTCAAGAATTTCCTGCATCTTCATCTCTTCCAATGGAAAATCCTACCTCCAACTCCATTACTAGGGTTTCACTTCATCAACTTCACAGTTTTGTTTCTTTAAAACTTACAGATTCCAATTTTCTCATCTGGAAAAATCTTGTTCTTCCTGTTATTCGAAAATTTAAATTGATGAAATTTCTTGATGGTTCTTCTCCTTGTCCTCCTCAATTCACCAATGTTCGTAATGAAATGAATGGAATTGAGAGTTCTCTTTACACAGATTGGATCGATGAAGATGCTACAATTCTCATGTGTCTACATTCAACTATTTCTGATACAATCATCGCCTACTTTGCTGGATCTCAAACCTCTCATCAACTATGGATCAGCATTGAAGAAAGATTTTCAAGATCTTCTTCAACTCAAACAATTCAACTCAGAACAAAGCTATTGGCCCTAAAACAAGGTGACAAATCGATTCATGCTTTAATTAGTGAAATCAAATCACTTTATGATAAACTTGTTGTCGCCGGTGAGGTTATCTCTGATAAAGAATTAGTTGTAGTCACTTTATCTGCTCTCAACTCAGATTACATACCATTTGCAACTTCTATGCATCATCGTTATCCTCCTGTCACTAGTTTGGAGCTTCATAATAACCTTCTGAGTGAAGAATCAGTTATTAATGATAGAAACAAATCACTGCTTACTGAATCATCAAATAGAGCTTTTATTGCTGAATCATCACATCAAGTTTTTGCTGCTACTAATCAGCCACATTTCCGACCTTCTGGATGTGGATATGATGGTCAATTTACTGGTTTTGGTGGTCCTTTGGTTTTGGTCATGGTGGTGGAAGATTTTTTAACTTTTGCCCATGTAATACGTCAAGTGGTTCTTCTACACCATCCTTACTAGGCAAAGGTCCTTCAATTGGTTCTTCTACATCAACTGCAGTTCGACCTCCACCAAGTTTTCAATCTCCTACAAATCCACCTTTGTTTTGTCAAATCTGTGGCAAACAAGGTCACACTGCTTTGGAGTGCAGCAACAGACTCAAATTTTCTTATCAAAGCTATCATACACCTCATCATTTTAGTGTTATGTTAGCCTCTGCAAACATTCCAAGCAACAATACATGGTATGCAAATATAGGAGCAAACAATCACATTACTGCAGATGAATCTGAGCTTCATGCTGCAACTACTTATGAGGGTATTGAGGAGATTCAAGCTGCCAATGGAGAAGGTATGAGTATTACTCACACAGGTTTTTCTTTCAAATCCACTCTAAATCACACTTTTAAGCTTAATAATGTCCTTCTAGTACCAAAGGCTACACAGAATCTTCTATCAGTCCACAAGTTTACTTCAGATAATCATTGTTCCATAACCTTTGATTCTTCTGTCTTTCTTGTGAAGGACTTATTCACTGGGAAGACACTTTTACAAGCCCCTCACAATAATGGACTTTATCCTCTGCAGTTTACACATCACTCTACCATGAATAAAGCACTCTCTAGTGTTCCAATTACTTCCACTAATATTTGGCACAAGAGACTTGCTCATCCATCTTATCAAACTATGAAGCTTGTTTGCAGTACTTTAAACATACCAAATGTACTCAAATCTCGTCCTGTAACATCCATCTCTGGACACAAATATTATGTCAATATAATAGATGATTTTTCTAAATTTTGTTGGATTTATCCTTTATTTGAAAAGTCAGATTTTAGAAAAGTGTTCTATCAGTTCAAAACTCAGGTAGAGAAGCATCTTCAACATCATATTCTTACACTGAGAACTGATGGTGGTGGGGAATTCTTGCACAATGAACTTACTTCTTTTCTTGCCAATTGTGGATAAATCATGAATTTTCATGTCCTCATACACCTGAGCAGAATGGAATGGCTGAATCTAAGCACAGTCATTTAGTGGATATAGGCAGAACATATCTCATTCAGTCAGGACTTTCAGATAAATTTTGGGTGGAAGCTTTCTCTACAGCCAATTACACCATCAACAGACTACCTACAAGGTCCATTGGTTTTAAATATCCTTATGAGGTATTGTTTCACAAAGTCCCAGATTATAATTTTTTAAGAGCCTTTGGCTGTCTTTGCTTTCCTTGGCTGAAACCCTATACTACTCACAAACTTCAACCAAGAAGCATCTCTTGCATCTTTATTGGGTATAGCCACTCTCATAAAGGCTATAGATGTCTTGATGTCAAAACTGGCAAAGTTTATGTCTCAAGACATGTCACCTTTCAAGAAGCCAATTTTCCACTAAAATCTTTGGACTCATCAACATCTACTGCTTCAGCTGTCTCTAAGATCTACAGTTCTCCTAAAGATACTTCTTCAGCATCTACATTGCTTGACTCAGCTGCTTCTCCTACTGAACTTCCACTGAGTGATTCTGCTATTGATGATACTGCACCTACATTATGTACTTCTACTGCATCAGTACCACCATTGTCATCTCCAGCAATATTGAGCTCTGCAGAATCTGACACTAATACTCATACTATGACCACAAGGGCTAAAGCAGGTATCTTTAAACCCAAAGTTTACTCAACTAAATACTCTTTATCTGCTTCACTACAAGCTTAAAGGTTGATAGTACCAACTTGTGTTAGTCAAGCTCAAAAATCTCCTCCTTGGAGAAACTCTCTTGCTGATGAATATAATGCATTACAGTTAGCTGGTACATGGTCTAAAGCTCCTCCACATCCATCTCAGGATGTTGTAGGGTGCAAATGGGTTTTTAGGATCAAACAAAACCCAGATGGTACAATTGCTAAACATAAATCCAGATTAGTGGCTAAGGGGTTTCATCAACAAGAAGGAATTGATTACACAGAAACATTTAGCCATGCAGATAAACCAACAACTATTAGAGTTATTTTATCTCATGCAGTAAACTTTAATTGGTCTATTACCCAACTGGATGTGAGCAATGCATTTCTGCATGGTGATTTAGCTGAGGAAGTCTATATGCAACATCCTCCTGGCTTTATTGATGAAGAGCATCCAGATTATGTCTATAAACTTCATAAGTCCATCTATGGCCTCAAACAGGCACCCAAAGCCTGGGATGAGAAATTGATGACTGTTTTACTCTCTTATGGCTTCAAATTATCTGCAGCTGACTTTTCCTTATTTGTGCAAAAGAATGACACTAGAATAACTATCATTCTTATCTATGTGGATGATATTCTCATCACTGGGAATTCTCAAGATTATTGCAAGGAGATTATTCTTCAACTTCAGCAATACTTTCCTCTCAAAGACATGGGAGAGCTACACTATTTTCTTGTCCTGGAAGCAAAAAGAAATGCTAATGGTTTGTTTCTCTCTCAAACAAAGTATGCACTTTATTTTCTTGATAAATTTGACATGGGAGGTGCCAAGCCTTGTAATTCTCCGGTTCCACTCCAGAGCAAACTTACAGCTCACTCAGGTACACCTTTGTCAGATCCTACAACTTATAGATCTCTTGTTGGTGCACTGCAATACTTGACCTGGACTAGGCCAGCATGTTGTTAACCAGATCTGCCAGCATATGCAATCTCCAACTTCTGATCATCTCATTGCTGCCAAGAGAATATTACGCTGCATCAAAGGCACTATTGACTATGGTATTCTGTTCAATAAAGGATTAACAGTTGTTCATGGGTTTAGTGATGCTGACTGGGCTGGTGATCCTGACTCTAGAAGAAGCACAAGAGGGTATTGCATTTTCTTTGGCTCAAATCCTATTTCTTGGTCTAGCAAACACCAACCTATTGTTGCTAGATCTTCCACTGAAGCAGAATTTTGCAGTTTAGCTAACTCAGCAGCTGAGGTTCTCTGGATTTGCAAGCTTCTCAAAGATCTTCACATCTTCCTACCAACAACTCCATCTCTTCTTTGTGACAACATCAATGCTATATCTTATTCATCCAATCCTGTTTTTCACTCTAGGATGAAACATATAGCTGTTGATTTTCACTTTGTCAGGGAATTATCTCAGGCCAAAAAACTGCAGATTGCATGCATATCTACCATTGATCAGGTGGCTGACATTTTCACTAAAGGATTTGCAGGTTCTCGTTTTGCACTTCTGCGTGGAAAATTGTGTGTGCTGCCAAAGTCAACTCTCCTCAATTTGAGGGGGGTTAATAACAGTAACAGTAACATTGAAATATCACAGTAACTCTTTGCTGGCATTCTCTTAGTTGGATTTAACCATTCCTAGCTATACGCGTGTACTGTTCTCATAGGCTAAACATACACCTATCACACACCGCCACTCTAGAAGAATAAATATCTTCATTTACTCTCGTTGTTGTAAGATTCTTCTTTGTAATATCAGTTCTGCAACTGTATTTTTCATTAATGAAATTCATTAATTTCTTTAGATCTACTATCTAGTACATCATGCTTCATAAGATACTTTAAAGAGAAAAAGTTTAAATTTTTATTCAATTCAAAATATAATAACGTAAAAGAACTTCAAACACACCTTAATCTTTTGGCAAGTGCTTTCTCATTATTATTGGTTTGTTTTCTGCCTCCAGCACTTCATGGAAATTGGTGTTATTGCACTACGATAAATCTTCAAATGCCATTAACAACCAACCAAAACAACATAAGTTCTCTACGAAACCACTGCACAAAATAATGGAAATCGTTAACCATTTTGCACAAGCAATATGATCCAAAACAATATTGTTTCTGTAAATACTAATTTAGGAATCCACTACACAAAACAATGGAACTTCTCAACCATTTTCCGTATACAATATGATCCGAAACCCACATTGAAATTTATTTCCATTACAAAGTAACGGGAATTGTCAACTGTTTTGGGTACAAAAGATGATTTAAGAACTCACAGTCAAATTATGAGATTTAACATACATTCTTCATGAATTTTATCAAACATTGTTACTTATGACTTGTAACAATAAGAAAACGAATGGAACTTTTATAAGCGAAGCGATTTGGAAATGATAAGTGTGAACACAGAGATCAATGTCATCTGAGTATTCACAAATAATGCGCGCAGATTCATGACAATACAGTAAATAAGCTGCGCCTGAGGGGAATGGATTGGTTATGTCGAATCCTTGACTCATAGTTCTAATACTCTTCCTCGTCTCATCAACTACAATCATTGTTCTTAGCTCATATAATAACATAAATAGTGGATGAAGTATAAAATGTACGAACATGATATACCATAAGTATCGGATTGAACATATAAAGTATAAATGTATGAACATAGACGAAACGATTAACTTATATGATTCTCATTCAGAACTCTGTCTCCGGGATTGGGTTTTTCATTATATGTGTGAGGGTTACAGAAATAGTCGAATGACTTTGAGACCAATATAAGCCTGCGTAGCAGGAGGAACTTCACTTACACTTTCTCTATCTCTCTGTCTCTCTCCTATTCTCTTCTCAATGCTTTTCCCTCCCTCTTCACTTGGGAGAGAGGGGTATTTATAGGGTGGTTACATGGGGTCCACTTCTGAAGACCGTTATAACCTTATCCTCTTGTGTCTTGTGCCGCTTACGCAGAGGTCTTCGTGTTCTCGGTTCTCTCTGCGTGTTCCGTTTGAATATTCAGTGCTATCTGCTTACACAGGCTGACTGACACGTATGTTGTTTGAGGGTATTTAATGCGGGTAGTTGAGATGTCTGTCCGCGGTAGACAGCTTTCCTCTGCCCCTGTCTTGTCTGCGTCAGTCTGACTATCCCCAGCCGTAGATCTTAGATCTTTCTGGGGATAGGATAAAGTGACTCTTGGGTTATCCTCCAGTGCTTCGCAGTGTTCTAGTGTTTCTGTCTCCTCGATCCTCTACCATTGGATATGGTGGGTGGCTACGCTATCTTGACAAGGCGCGTCTCTTGGCTGTCCACATGTGATATCATATCTTGATGCTCTCAGCCGCATGTGCTCCACGTGTGTCTTTGTGGACACGTGGTGGAAGATGAAATGTGTACCTACAATTTGCCCCTTTTCATCCTACTGGGCGGTTAGTCGAAGTGGGAAGAAAAAACGTGTTACTCTCTTCATCTTCTCTTTATTATTTTCCTAGATTTTAGGGCACGTTCCCCACTATTTGCAATAACTTCTTCTTGGGTAGTGCGGCGGTTTTATTTCTCTTTGTATACATATATGAGAAGGAATATGAAAATTCTCTAGTCATAAATTTCATTCCTTCTCTTTCCTCAGAACTTTTATTTTTTGTTCTCTGCTTTTGTTTCCTTGTTATTAATTGTTGCTGCTGCTACTGTTGTTTTTGTCTTTGTTGCTGCTGCTGTTGTTGTTCCTCGAAGCTTTTCTGCTGTTGTTGTTCCTCGAAGCTTTCTGTTGCTGCTGTTGTTGTTCCTCGAAGCTTTCTGTTGCTGCTGTTGTTTGTCGAGGCTTTTTTCACGACCCTGATTTTTCCTTTATAGGTAAGTGGTTCTACTGTGTTTGATTATCTTTTGAAAAATATATTTGTTTTCTGTTGTTGCTATATGTGTTTGTGATGAAGAACATATATATAGATGTGTGTATGATTGCCCCTGTTCGTCATTACAAACAGTAATGATATCTTCCTTCGTGCATGCTTGCCCCTATTTGTTATTTTCCCTTTTTATTTAGGTTTTGTTCTTATTTTCCATCTGGTTCATGATTATGAAGAACTGGATGAAATTGGGTTTTTTGATTTTCGTTTTGTCTCCGCGGAAATTTGAAACTTGTTTGTGTACTACGCAGACATGGCTGACCATCCGCGGGTTTCTTATCAAACTCCACCGCCTAGTCCGCGTAGGGATCCTGATGTTTCTCCGCCTGGTGGAGGTTCGTCTAAATCTTCCCAAGGTGATGCCCGCGTTCATAGGGTTTCGTCTTCTTCTGGTCAGAGGCACTTAACTTCTAAGAGGGATGAGTCGCATAGAGGGAATACGCAGAAGGGGAACCGGCCAAAAGAGGCTCCTGGCTCCCGGTATGCTGTTTCTCGTCCCTCAGTTAATCTGCGTGATGATCCTAAGAGAACGCGGGATGTCCTACCTCTTCGGTCAATGGCGCCTCCTTCCGCGTCTCATCAACATCCTCTACCTCCCCCTCCAGTGTCTCAACCCAAGGGGAGGTCTTCGAAAGAAGTGGTTTCGAAGACTGACGTATCTAAGGTTCATCCTAAGAGGAAAGCTTCCGAGAGAAACCCTTCGAAGGGTTCTGCGCCTGATCCCGTGGAGGAGGAAGATATTTCTTAGGAAATACGTAGCGTCGCTGTTGGGGAGAAGAAAGTGACCTTCAAACATATTGATATGGAGGTTTTCAAGGAAAATCATGGTCTTCAGCTATTCGATGTTCGTTTTTACGCTGCTGATGATGATATTACTTATGAGATGATATCGACATATAAGTTTGATGAATTTCATCTGCTGACCACGGTGGGGGCATTTGAAGCGGGTCTTATGTTGCCTTTGTACAAGTCTGGGAATTCTTTTTATTATGATGTGCTGGCTGGTCGAGAGGGTTGTTCGAAGAACACACACTGTCACTCTATTTCCCAACTTCATGGGAATTATCTTCTTGCACTGAGGGAATGTTATCTTCTGAGCAATGGAGAGACAATGATGACTCTTTATGTTCCCAATCCTGAGGAAAAAGAGTGGTATACGCCTGAGAATTTTAACAAGTTTTTCGGTGACTATGTTAACAGTAGTAATCGTAAACCGTGGAGTGTGAGTCTTCGGAATATTGCCGCTCCTCGTGGTGAGATCCGCCTTCTGAGTGAAGTAAGTGGTGTTAAGGTGAAGTACGTCCCTGGTACAGAGAATTCTACTAACAAACTGGTGTTTCCTACTCGTGAGCGGATCAAGCGTGATCATGACTATGAATGGCACGCAACTGTTATTGAGGTTTTTGGTACCTGGGCTTGGGGGTGGGTTCCAGGTCTGCAAGGATGGCGTCCTACCGTAGATAGCCAGATACGTGCGGCTCCTCCTGCTCGTTATGGGAATTTCCGTCCTTGGCATTTGAATTTTGAGGGCATGAATTTCCAATATGCCCTCGATGTTGTTGATGGAGATGACGAAGAGAGTTCCGATGTGATCTTCAGGCGAAGAATGCTGCGGTTGTCAAGGTAAGATTTCATATGCCTTGTCCTTTAGTTGAGGCAGTTTTAATTCTTTTCAAAGTCAGGGATTTTTATTCTTGTGCCTTGTCTTTTTAGGCGACGAAGAAGGAGGATAAATCCCAAGCAGTCCACCACCGCAACAATCGAGGAGGCGGAGGTTTATGAAGAAGTTAACAGTCCTGTGACTGAGCTTGGAGGATGAAGATATGTCTGATATGAAGAGCGTACTGATACATCCCCTCCAGGTCATGATGATGAATTTGTTGAAGGGAATACTACCGCTGGTGGCAGCGGTATTGGTGGTGAATTAATCCCGCAGTTCATGATGCTGGTGCCGAAGCTAATCCTGCGGGTTGCAGTGATGCTGGTGATGATAACTGGCCTTGGTGATGAGGGTGTTGGTGGTGAAATTCCTGCTATGTCTCAGGAGTTTTCCTTTGGTCGGATTTATTCTGCGGAGGATGGTTTTGACATAAACGCTGCCCTGGGCCTGGCTTCTGAGTTCAACCTGCTTTCCCCAACGATGATTGGGATGTGCTTGGTAATTCTAACAAGGTGGACGGAAGGGAAGGGAGTCGTGGATGCTAGTGATGTTCCAGAGGGGAGCGGTGCTAGAGACCTTCCAGATTTGGATGCGGAGTAGCCTCGAACTCTTCGGGTGCTAAATTCACGGACATGGGTAAGGCCTCGGTTGGGTCTTCTGGAGATGATTTTCCTCAGTCACTGATCCTTGAGGGTGATGATGCCATCTTAGCTTGGTTTAAAAAAGAACTTGATGTTCGTACCCAATCCTCCTGTGGTGGAGGGTGAGAAGAAATCTGATGCCTATACCCGTAAGATGATGCAATTGTCTCCCGAGGACCAGGTTGCAGAAGCGTGGGATAAGAATCTTCGGGCCTCGGAGGCTGCTCTAGTAGTCGACGCTCCCTCGACTGTTGCTGATATGATGGCGTTGGCTGATGGGTATCAGTATGGATTTCCCCAACACGGATGTTAGAGGTGAGTTCTCTTATCATTTTCCTGGTATCAGTTTTTAGCAATTTTTAGAGTCAGGGTGTTCTAATCTTCTGATTCGCAGATGATGAGGAGTGAGCATTGCAATCACATGTTGTACCAGTTTTTTAAGGCCAAATCCCTTAAGTTGGAGGCTAAGCTTCGTCTTCGGGAAGAGGAGCTTACTGCGGCTGAGACTGTCATCGCTGATAGGGATAGGGAGATATGTGAGTTGAAGAGTCTCCTCAAGGCTAAGGAGCAACAAGGCAAGGAGGAGGAGAAGCTTCGTATGGATCTTGCTATGGTTCGTAGTGAGTTGGAGGAGGCCAAGAAGAATTCTTCGGCTGTTACAGGTTTGATTATCTGTTCTCTTCCTTGCTGTTGTCCTTTACCGTAATTAGTGTTCTGTCTGAGTCTCCCTCCCCACCCTATCTTCAGTGGGTGGAGTTCCTGAGTTAGTATGGCTTCGGAAAGAGCGGCAGCGTCAGAAATCTCGCATCGCAGAGTTGGTAGAGAAGATAAAGAGCGAGGCTGATAAGTGGAATGCTCGTGCCGATGAACATAATGCTCTGGCAGAGAAGTGGCGGGTCAGACGAGTCCAAATGATTGATTGCAGAACCAATATAACAATGATCGTCGTTTGTTTGATGGAACGTTGTTGTGGACGCGTGATAATCTTCGTGAATCCCGAGAACAGTCTCATCATTGGAAGCTAAAATCAATCTCTTGGAAGAAGAATTGCGTCAAGCTCGTTCTTCTCAGTCTTCTGATGTTAAAGATTACCTTCAGCGTCTTGCTAGGGAGAGAGATGACGCTAGGGCTGAGGCTGGTGCTCTTAGCAAAGCTTTAGCTGCGTCTAGGGCTGATGTGGTACGCCAAGCTGAGGCTGAGAGAATCTTGAAGTAAATATGTATCGGCTCAACAAGGGTCTGGAGGGTTTAAACAATGAGGTCAATCATCTTCGTCACTTGGATTCAATGAAACAGGTAGAATTAGATGCGAGTCAGTACGCCCTTTCAACCCTTCAAGCGGATTATAAGAAGTTGTCAGATGAGTATGATTTTCTTGGTGAAGCCCGTGATGCTGCTGTTAACGAATATGAAATAGCTTCGGCGAGAGTCGAAGGTATATGCTTATATTATCGAGTGTGATTCTGCAATTTCCTGGACCTAACCATCTGCGTTTTTCTTTTCCTTGCAGAGCTCCAGGGACAGCTTCGCACTGCAAATGAAGAGCTTGCGGAGGCTCAATCTCAATTAGTGCATCAGGAAAGTCAGATTAATTATCATAAAGGTTTAGCTACAGCAAGGGACGAGGCTGCCCAAGCCGCTTCGAAGGAAGTGAGTCGCCTTTCCTCGTTGTTGTCAAAGGCTGAGATGATGAATATTGTTATTGCGTACAAGGCTCGGTGTCAACTAGTGGAAGAGACTAACAAAATTCTGGATAGCATTGAGTATGATCTTAAGACCGAGCATGGCCTTATCAAGAGCTATCCGCGCCGTGAGAAACCCCCCCCCTACATCTGGTTCTTCAGGCCCTTCCTCGGGTGGGAGCGTACCTTCAACGCAGAAGGGGAAGATTGCTAAACCTGCTGGTGGGGTTGAACCATCCAAGTAGATTTTTGTAGAGAGTTGATCTTTGTTGATTATGAGGCTTCGTGAGATTCCTTTTGTATTTTCTTGTTTCCGCGTATCATTGCCAAGCCTGTAATCAACTTTTAATGAATTGATCATTGTTATGGTTAATTTGGAATATAAATGAATGTAATCAGGGATAGTGAAGTGTTTGAGTGCGAACCCGAAGATATGTGTATCTTCGTGAACGTCTTGAGACCTGTCACCCCGCTGGCTAATCCTGGGCAGAGGATTCCCAGACGGTGGGGGTCGGGGCAGCGTTCTAGGATATGAGTTATTTGGAAAGTACGTTCATTCCGTGAACCCGCTGCCATAAGTGTAAGTGAAGTGTTTGAGTGTGAACCCGAAGATATGTGTATCTTCGTGAACGTCTTGAGACCTGTCACCCAGCTGGCTAATCCTGGGCCAGAGGATACCCAGACGGTGGGGTCGTGGCAGCGTTCTAGGATATGAGTTGTTTGGAATGTACGTTCATTCCGTCAACCCGTTGCCATAAGATTGGTTGGGTATCTCTTTCTGCTGGATGCCTTCCCCATGGTCCTACACTTATAGACGCTGATAGGGGAGTCCCGAGAGATTGTAGGTGACTACTTTCCCCAAGTAAAATAGAACAACAATAAACACCAGTGTTTACGTGGTTCGACAGCAGAGTGTCTACGCCCACGGGTGAAAGAGGGTTAAAGTGTCTATTCAGTTTCTTGAGTTACATTTAAAAGAATTCCATTGATGGAACCTCTGAGGTAGCAAATAGTAAAAAACAGGAGGATGAAGTATTGACGTGGAGGCTGTATTTACAGGTGTAGGGTTCTCATGAGGTGTTATATTTACACGCGGTCGTCTTGTTACTATGTTGCTCCATTATTGACTATTTTTTTTCCAAAAGTTTTCTTGATTGATAGGTTGAGGTTTGATATTCCTCTTTCAGAGATAGAAACATGTCGATCGCAAGCGTCGTTTTCTTCTTCTGGCGCTCTTCACGCAGATGCATGTCTGCGTTGCCCTCTACGGGTAGTATGGCTTGAGATATTTTGCATTCCATGGGTGTTTGAGGATCTCCCCTTTTAGGTTGCGCAGATAATAAGACCCATTTCCTGCAACATCATGTATGACGAAGGGTCCCCCCCATGTTGGTGCTAATTTGCCCCACTTTTTTTCTCGTTGGTATTGGGGAATGGTCCTCAACACATACTCCCCTTCTACGAAATTTCTAAGCTTAACCATCTTATTATACTCCCTTGCTAGTTTCCTTAGTTTTTCATTTTTTGTAGTGCTGCCTCCCTCCTCTCTTCTAGATCATCCAACCTTTCCAACATCATGTCCGCTGTGAGGTTCTTTTCCCATGCTTCAGTCTTCGTAGTTGGCATGATTATTTCTGTTGGGATAATAGCTTCGGCTCCATAAGTGAGTAAGAATGGGGATTCTCCCGTGGCTGATCTTCGAGTTGTCCTATAAGCCCACAAAACGTTGTGTAGTTGCTCACACCAACGTTTCTTGTATTCGTCCAACTGCTTTTTGAGGATGAGTGCGAGGGTTTTGTTTGTGGATTCTGCCTGACCATTGCTTTGAGGGTAAATTGGTGTTGACTTGTTCTTCCGAATTTTGAAAGTATCGAAGAGTAAGTCGATGTTTTTTCCCTGGAATTGCTTGCCATTGTCAGATACAATCTCAGCTGGTATGCCAAACCTGCAAATGATGTTTTGAAAAATGAATGTGAAGACATCTGCGTCTCGAATCCTTGCCAGGGTTTTAGCCATTTGCTGAAATAGTCCGTGGCCACTATCAAGAATCTTCTCTTCCCTGATCCTTCGATTAGGGGACCCACGATGTCTATGCCCCATTTTGAGAATGACCAAGGGCTGTATACTGGGTTCAACATTGTTGCGGGTGCGTGGATTTTTTTGGCGAAACGCTGGCATTCTTCGCATCTTCGTGACATTCTTGCAGCGTCTCGTATAATTGTTGGCCAGTAATATCCTTGAGTTTTCGCCTTATCTGCTAGGGATCTCATTCCGCTGTGATTGCCTGCGTCGCCGCGGTGTATGTCTTTCAAAATCAAATGTCCTTCAGATCTGGATAGGCAACGTAATAATGGTCCGAGAAAAGATTTTTTGTACAAAATTTCTTTTATCAGATCATATCTTCCTGCCTTTGACTGTATTTTTCTGGCTTGCTTTAGATCCGAGGGTAGAATTATTTCTTTTAGGAAAAGATGAATCTCATATCTCCAATCTTCTTCTTTGCTGAAGTCTTCATCTTGATCTGCCTTAGCCATGATGTCGTCTTCTTGGAAATCATCCGCGATGAATTCTCCCACGTCATCATCTGCAATATCTTCTTTTGTGTGGTTCCTCTGCTGTGCAGCGCAGAGTTCTTGAATATCAATTGAAGGCTCGTAAATCCTGGTTACTTTGATTGCTTTGACGTCCTCGTTTCTGAGCATCGATGATATGTAGGCCAGGGCATCCGCGTGCCTGAGTTCCTTTCCTTTCCAGGTGTCGGAATTTGATGTTTGGGATTTGTGATGCCAGTGTTTGCACCAATTCCATGTATGCTGACAATGTTCTGTCATAAACATTATATTGTGATCATCTCTTCTTCTATCATCCCTTCGTTCTTTCCTTTCTGTGTTGGGACGCTCTTCTGTGATTCCTCTTTTGGACCCGCTGGCTTGATCCACGGAATTTGTGCGTGTGGGACGTTGAGTATGAGCTCTGGGATTTTCACGCTGAATTTCTTCCAACCTTGCATGCTTTTCTATGATTATACAGAGATCTCCTTCGGTGGTAGGGATGGTCCCGTGGATATCAACAAACAAAGGACTCATCCTGTCCATCCCCCATTTGTAGCAGTTGATACTAACCACGGGATCTACGTTGCGAATAGCTTGGCAAATCTTGTGCCATCTATTAGTATATTCTCTGATGGTCTCTTTGTATTTCATCTCCAGCGAGAATAGTTTGTCCATGCCGGTATTGACAACCTTGTTGTACATGTATGTTGCTAGAAATTTTTCTGTGAGTTGGTCGTAGGAGTCGATGGAGTTTGATGGCAATTTATCAAACCATGACAACGCAGACCCTTTTAAACTTGATGGGAAGTATCTGCACACTATGGAGTCTTAGTTATCCCAACGGGCCATCATTCGATTATAATATCGAAGATGAGCCGCAGGATCAGTTGATCCGTCATGGCAATCGAAAGCAGGAACCGAACATTTCTGCGGTATGGAAGCCCTGGCCAAGTGTGGCGTCAGCGAGGTAGTGTTTGCTTCCTTCATCACTTGCTCTAGTCTTCCGCCTCCCTGCCTAGTCTTTAGCTCCTTGATTTCTGCCAGCATCTCAGCACGCAGATTTTCCATTGCGGTCTGGTGCTCTTCATGAATGGTAGATTTTGCTCTTAGGAGGGTGGTACCGTCGTAGTAGTCCGAGTTCTCGGGATTGTAATCAGGGTCTGATCTTTGGCTGCTCCTTGCTCCTCTTCGGTTCAATGGAAGCGGGTTGTTTGCGATCACCGTTCTTCTATCTTGATTAGGTGCTACAGCCTTGGAGTTAGCTTCGCCGTGTTGGTTTTCTACCTCTGCGCTATGAATGATTCTTTCCTTGAGTGTTTGGTTCTCTTGTACTAATATCGCCACAACATCTTCGTATGCCTTCTGGTTCTTCCTTAATTCTGTCAGCTCGGCCATCATCTGGGCGGAATGATTTGACCCTTGATTTGGTGTTCCTGCCCGCAATTTCTCATCAACGGCTATGGTTTGTTCCTCATCCACGATCTGTATTACTGGTTCTGGTGGATCTAACCGTGCACCTTGGGACCCCGACGGTTGTTGTGAGGGTTGACCTGCTATTAGAAGCGGTTGCTTGGCCGGAAAAGGTATGTTCTGTTCGTTGGTTAAGGGCATCCCATATAGGGGTTGTTGTATTCCTGACTCTGCTACGACTTCCTGATGTTCCTGTAGTTGAGCATTGGTTACTCTGGGAGCTCCAACTTTGGATCCGCCAGCTCTTGAAGCTCCTGCTTTGGCTGTCGCGGCATTTACTGCGTTTGCTGCGATGATGTTGGCATTGATGGGGGCCGTACTTTCTGCATTATCCTGCGCCCTATCCGCTGCCTTCAGCTTTTCACCTCTCTGCTTACTCCTAGTTACCACTGGGGTTGTCCTTGGCATCTCTTTTGACGAAGCTTTTGCCTTCCCGACATCTTTGCTTTTCTCCATCTTTTAATATTTTCCTGAAAGAGAGAGAAAAAATCATGAAGGCAATGGGCCCCCACGTGATATCTATTAGCGTTTTGAGTTCTCAAAGGTGTAAAATCTTGAAGATACGAAAGGCGCCCATCTATGTAGATGACCGCAGATCTGTTCGAAGTTTTGATTTTCAAAGACGTGAAAACTTAGAAAATGCATGAAAAATCAGATCTACTTAGATAAACGCGGATTTGTTCATAATTTTGGTTTTCAAAGATGTGAAAACTTAGAAAATGCATGAAGAATCAGATCTACTTAGATAAACGCGGATCTGTTCATAATTTTGGTTTTCAAGGATGTGAAAACTTAGAAAATGCATGAAAAATCAGATCTACTTAGATAAACGCGGATCTGTTCATAATTTTGGTTTTTGAAATCATGAACGGAAAAAACCGTAGTGTTCCATACATCGTTATTTTCAGAAAACGAAGCCTGAAACAAGTCATAGGAGAAGATAAATCTTTTACCGGGATGAAAATCCCTGTTTCTAGCGCCAGATTGTGAACATAGAGATCAATGTCATCTGAGTATTCACAAATAATGCGCGCAGACTCATGACAATACAGTAAATAAGCTGCGCCTGAGGGGAATGGATTGGTTATGTCGAATCCTTGACTCAGAGTTCTAATACTCTTCCTCGTCTCATCAACTACAATCATTTTTCTTAGCTCATACAATAAGATAAATAGTGGATGAAGTATAAAATGTACGAACATGATATACCATAAGTATCGAATTGAACATATAAAGTATAAATGTATGAACATAGACGAAACGATTAACTTATATGATTCTCACTCAGATCTCTGTCTCCGGGATTGAGTTTTTCATTATATGTGTGAGGGTTATAGAAATAGTCGAATGACTTTGAGACCAATATAAGCCTGCGTAGCAGGAGGAACTTCACTTACACTTTCTCTATCTCTCTGTCTCTCTCCTATTCTCTTCTCAATGTTTTTCGCCCCCTCTTCACTTGGGAGAGAGGGGTATTTATAGGGTGGTTACGTGGGGTCCACTTCTGAAGCCCGTTATAACCTTATCCTCTTGTGTCTTGTGCCGCTTACGCAGAGGTCTTCGTGTTCTCGGTTCTCTCTGCGTGTTCCGTTTGAATATTCAGTGCTATCTGCGCTTCCTCCACAGGCTGACTGACATGTATGTTGTTTGAGGGTATTTAATGCGGGTAGTTGAGATGTCTGTCCGCGGTAGATAGCTGTCCTCTGCCCCTGTCTTGTCTGCGTCAGTATGACTATCCCCAGCCGTAGATCTTAGATCTTTCTGGGGATAGGATAAAGTGACTCTTGGGTTATCCTCCAGTGCTTCGCAGTGTTTTTTGTCTCCTCGATCCTCTACCGTTGGATCTGGTGGGTGGCGACGCTATCTTGACAAGGCGCGTCTCTTGGCTATCCATGTGTGATATCATATCTTGATGCTCTCAGCCGTATGTCCTCCACGTGTATCTTTGTGGACACGTGGCGGAAGATGAAATGTGTACGTACAATGAGCGTTTGAAAACAAAACTATATGCATGCTCTGTTAGAAACAGAGTCGGTACTTCGTTTTTGTATATTTTATTGTTTTTCGTTTCAGTATATTGATAGAATTCCAGCTTGTCATTCTGTCGTTCATTTTTGTTGTGAAACTCCAATCCTAGGATGCGAAACTCGAACCTAAAAAATAGGAGGGAAGAGAGCAATATTGAAACTTCTAAAACCACAAATGACGGATTATCCTATCTGAAAGAGAAAGAAAATGGCATTCTCAAACGTCTTTAAATTGATACTTCAAAAGAAAAAAGAAAAGTTGAATAATTAATTTGAAGGTCTCTTGAATAATACTTCGAAAGAAAAGAAAAATCTCGCTTGAGAAAGCATATCTACTCATGTATTGTGTTGGCAACAGATGTGTCTTTTGGTGTCTGCAATAAAAACGTATGTATGTTTTCGGACTATCACAAACTGATTTGAAAAAGCAAAAGCGTCCATTGAATCATTTAATGTGCAAATTGACAGTGACAACGGGAAAGTTTTGGAAGCAATCTCTCTTAGGGGTGTATATAATACCCGAAAATACTCGGCCTGCCTGTATCCGACCGAGCCCGCCTGTACCCGATGTAGCCCAAAGCCTGTTATGACCCGTCATGGATCACCCGGCCTGGCCAGGATTAATTTATTGGGCGGTCTCGGGCTTTGCGATTAATTATGATGCCCGGCCTGGTGCCCGGCCTGAAAGCCTTCTATGTGCCATTAATCATTTAATATCCTCTTAAAAGACTTAAAAGTTACAATTTTATAATTGTCAATTTTGTGTCAAGAAAAATAAAATATATAATTGCTTTTTTACTTATAATTAACCTTTTCAAAACATTAATGCTAATATATTTTCTTATTAGAAAGTTTATTGTACTCTAATTAATTATTTATTATAAGCTAAAATTAAATATTTGTCAGTGTAATTTAAATATAAAATAATACTATCACTTATGATATGCGATGTTGGAAAGGAAAGGATATTGTATTTAATACCGTTCATTTGAAAATTTAAACTTAAAAAAAAAATCAAAATAGTGGCATGTCCGGCCGGATCTGGCCTGCCCGTATAAAAAGCGGGCTTTGGGCGGTCTTTGGGTAGCAAATTATCTACTTGTGCCCGGCCTGTCCGGCCTGAATTTGTTTACGGGCTCACAAATATTAAGCCTGGCCTGCCCGGCCTGTCTTAGTTTTTGGGTCGGGCGGCCCGACCTGCCCGAATTTACACCCCTAATCTCCCTTCAAGTTTTGGAGCTCAGAAAGGATCGAATCAAGTTGCATGGAGACAACACTAATAACTTTGTATTATGCGTAAAATGTATTTGTAATATTAATCTAATCCCGGTAGCCGAGAACCATATAGCTTGCAATCTAGCAACTAAGTGTTTTACATGTCAGTTTTTTTTTTTTTTGTAACTGGAATCCCGAAAGTCTGAAGAAATTTTTGCAGACTCTAGTCAGACAGAAAGGAAACAATGTCATCATCATGTAATATGCAGGGTTTCCCCCTATTTCTTTTATTAGAAAAAATGCTACTTTCTGATCATTGATCATGTCATGGGGAAGTAATTGGCTCAGTTTAGTTTAAATGAGGTAAACTAAAGCTTACTATTCGCAAGAGTGGGCCGTTCAAAATCAAGACTCATTTCTCTCTTCTCTCTCCTCTCTAACTCCTTCTCAAAACCCAAAAAATCTCCATTAAAGCTTACTGCTCATATCTAGTCCAAAATGGACTAGATCTGAACAAGTTTCTTTCCTTTACTTGTTTTCTTAGATAACTAATAGTTTATGTTAGATTTGTTTTAGTTTTTGCTTCAATCTCCATTGTCTTTAGGAGATTTTATGGTGTTCTTGTGGGTTTTTTGCCCTTTTTATTCATGTCTTCTCCTTTATGGAGATTCTCTATGCGCTCGCGTGTTGTTTCTTTGTGATTTAATGGAGATTTTGGATGGAAGTTCAAGTGTAGTGATCAAGATTCAAGACTTTGGGCATATTACTCTCATTTTTTATGAGTAGATCTCTTTTTCAAGAAGAAAAAACCTTATCAAAATGGTTGGATTATAATCCAAAAACCATTCTTTCAATTTTCGAATTGCTTGGTACTCTTATTGGTAGTTCGTTACTTCTTTTCACGAATTACTCTTTATTACTCCATCTGTACCATATATATAGGCAGAGGGACCAATTCTCTTAGATTAAGAAACTTTTTTAATTTTATACATTTCTATGCTTTTTCCTATTTTACCCTTAATTATATTCCCAATGTTAGAGACATATACTCAATTATGATGATTCCCAAGCAAATAAATAGGGGTAATATAAGTAAATTATCGTTTTGAAATTTGGACTCTGCCTATATAGTAGTACAAGTAAAAAATGAAAATTCCGCCTATATAGTAGGTATGGAGAGAGCATTACTTTTTTAGTTGTATTTTGATCTTTGTTCTTGATTTTCTTGAAATCCATGCAATCTCTATTTTATTATGAATAAATGAAAGAAGAAAAAAAAAAGAGGTTAAATGAGGTAACTCTATCATACCCACCCAACGACCAAATGCAACAGGAAAAGTTCATTGGACCCTACCCTACACTACCAAACGCATATACAGTACTCCAAGCCCTAATAAAGAACTTAACCGATGAACGCCTTAACCACACGAATTTGTTACGGGGAGCAATTTAGGTTTGTAGTGAAAGTGTGAGTAAAATCGGTGGACTATGCTGTTTAAGATCCGAATTTGAAATTGGTGAGGATCAATTCAATTCTCAAACATCCATCGGAAATAAATATAAAGTGGTAAACAGACATTTAACTGCTAAAAGGATGTCACGACAGTATGAATAAACTTGCAGGCCCTTAATTAAAAATAATCAGATTTTTTTAGTAAAAGCTTTCCTCGTTCACTCTTCCCGAAATCATGTACACAGACAGCAAAACAAAGTTAAAAGCAAGACCTAGAAAAGAAACACAATGACCGACTGATTCATTTCTCTTCTACTCCATAACTTCTTCTTGGGAAAATAGAATTTTTCTAGATAGCAGTCATCGTACTACCAGTACTACATTTTTAAACTAATACTTGGTGAGCATGCATTGGAGCTTGACTAACTGCAGCCGGTGGACTGTAAGAAGGAGACGTTGCAGATGATGCAGATGATGCAGAACCGGGTGGGAGTGGGTTAGATGAAATTGGTTTTCCGCCAGAGGAGCCATCAATAATACCTTTTTGTTTCAAATTTCTGAGACCCAGCTAGCCATCAAATTACTCATGGATAATAATACGTGTCTCTTATGCAGGCGATATGGCATGACAGCTAGGTGTCTTTTAATTGGTTTACCTGAAATTCTATGTCTGACGTGGTGTTCTATTTTTTCACCATTCGTGAAGATGAATGTGGAGACAAGACAACACATCAGCATAATTCATTCTCCTTTATATTAATATAAAACAATTCACCCTCGGTTGGAGATGCTCTTGTGAGAAAAAGAAAGTTTCATCGGAGAGAGCTCTGTCTTAGGGCGAACCGTTCTTTATGGTCCGACGGGAAATTTCGATGCTTAAATTTTCTATTAGTTTGCGTTTAGATTCTTACTTGATACCAGCGATTAATTTCACCAAATGTAAGAGTTCTGTCTCTCGACTTTCTAGTCTTCGTCATGTCACTAAATCGATTCGTTGACAGTTATCCTTGATCTTTGCAACTTAACTCATGGGTCTTGTTTAGACTACTTAGTCTATGCTTTTGACAGAAAATTTTGCTAGAAATTTTCCATTGATTTTGATGCTGGCATATTAGTCCATGCTTAACTTTTGGGGTTGAATACCTATTTCTTATAATGTATGTAAAGTTTGATGCGATTTGAAAACTAAAGAATCAATTAATGATTTGTTTGCATACTTGAATGAGTGGGTTTATGCACGTATGTTTGATATATGTTCCGTGGTAACAATGAGAACGCTGTGTTGCTGAAAATGAGAAATGCGATTTCGAGTGCTTGTTGTCACTAAGGAGCTCAAGGTGCTTGCAGAAATGATTGTTAGAACCTTAGTTCCTATATCTCAATGTTTGTAGAATTCGTAGTTAACACCTTCCTTTCATTTATTTTGATGAATAGCTCAATTATTTCATGTTCCTAAATGCTGACTTCAAGCATTAACCCGTGTTGATATTGGAATAAGTTAGCTACTGGTTGGAGACCATTATTGTTGATTTTGTTACAAGGGGATTTACCTGCTTAGAGTATATGGTTTGTGTACAACAGAGCATTTCTGATGGGATTTTGTTAGCTGTGTTAAGTTTCTGTTTTGAACAGCTATATATATGTGAACCTGGCTATCACAACACACAGTACAGATTTGTGTATGGACATCATTGCATTTAGGCCTTTTCCAACTTAGGTAGTGAATTGGTTCATCTGATGTAATCTGGAGGGTTTCTTTGGCATGTTGTTGCTTTTGCTCCTGGATTGAAATTAACTTGAATGAAGGCATGGCTAGGTTGAGTACAAGGGTACAGATTGTACTGTTCCCATAGGTAGATTTTTAATTTAATTTTTACTTGGTGTTTGGTAGAGATTAGTGAACTAGAGCAATGTGCAGGCACTTAAGTTACTTTATCAACTATTATCCATGAGTATTTTGATGTTTATTTGGAATTGAGAATTTCGAGCTGATGTATATATTACTACTTGTACTGATGAGATATATCACCATTGGATTTGAGGAGTTTGGACAAACAAGTTCATGGTACCGATTTCTTATTTTGTGAAAGTGTTGGGTCAGTGTCCACAGACTTCATTTTAGACTTAATGTAGATATTATGGCATATTTGAGCTTTACTTTATGTCACGTGAATTCATGAAATATCCCCTATTCGTATCAAATGCTATGATCTGTAAATTCATGTTTGTGATAATTTTCCTGCGATAATGGATACTCTTAGATTTTTCAACTGTGCTTGCTATAGTTGGCATTAGACATTTAGACTATGCTATGGTTACGGTTGACACAATTTTATGAGAGATAATTCCTACTATTGTGGGTAGTTCATATTATCTAAAATTAATATTTGATGAACTACAGTCTTACTTGATCCCTTAAAGCTATGGAGGAGGGTAGACAGGCAGGCGCTTTGCGGTGCAACACAACTGCACGAGGTTGTTCATACCATGTGTTCAGAGATGATGGCAATCTTATCTGATTATGTCATTGGTCAGAGGCAGTTGCAATTAGCCCACTAGCTGTTCATAATACCTTGAGGGATGGTTGCAATCTCTTCGAGGTTGTTCATATCATCAAATGAGAAATGAAAAGATGATTTGTTCTTGCCAGTTAATGTCATCTGATAAACTGTGCAACACTTGAGAAAGAGATGATTATTATTACTTGAGAAAATTTATATCATCTGGATCAGTGCGTGAGATATGAGATGACTGTTACCGTTAGAGGTAATTCATATTATCTGGCTCATTACGTGAGACAAGGGATGATTATTACTGCTCGAGGTAATTCATATCATCTGAAAAGTGTGGTTGCTACATATGGTGGCAGTTCATATCATCGAGCTAGAAATGGTTGCTAACTTTCTAGAGTAATTGATATGTACTTAGCTGACAGGTCCCAATGAGGATGAGCTAAGGCTGGTTCCTACAGGGATGAGCTATGGCTACTAACTGTGGGGTCCATTTGTGGATGAGCGAGTAACTGACAGGTCCCTGTAGGGATGAGCTATCGCTACCAACTGTCAGGTCCAATCCAAGATGAGCATATGATACTTAATCATGTCGGTAAATCGATGAGCATTGGCTTGGTAATCGAATTGAACGGAAAAATTCGAAAACCCGGTTTCTCGATTGGCGTATCGAGAAGTCAGAGTTTGCCATGTTAGAAGTGAAGATTTTGCTGTCCGTATATATATATCGTATGTTTTTATAATAGATAATCTTACAGTTTAGGGGTGTGTGTGTTCATTGTGCACTCACGCGTGTGAATCTGTGATAGACCGGATTGAGGTAGACACCAAATACTGTAAGTTATATATTACTCTAGTCATTAATGTATAAATGCCTCCACCGGGTACAGTTAGCTGACGGTAGAGTTTTGGGTATCTGAATCCTCTACACCTTAAGGTTTCACTCTGATTGGCTGTGTAGCAAGGTGATGTTTGTTTGAACCTTGAACTAAAGTTCAAAAACATCATTTAACCCTTGCTACCTCGTCAATGAGCTGTTATCAGTTAACATCAAACACTTTGTCTCTGTGCATGCTTGTTTAAAGAAGAATACAACAGATGGAATGAGAAAGAAGAATCTTGTTCACACCCCTTGTTGGTTAGAGACCCAGATGCATGCCCTCTTAGACAGTTTTAGTTCAGAAGCTCACCATATATTAAATGTGCATCAGTCTGTGTTTTATGAAAATAAATGTAGTTCTAGTTTAAATCTTCCTTCTGGTCAGTCTTTCTCGAAGTGTTATACGAAACCCCATCACTGACCATATGGAGGATGACACTCCACTACAAGAACAATTGCTGAAGAAGATTCAAGAGCTTGAGGTTAGAGATGCCAAACTGAGAGAAGAAATGGCAAAATTAGTTCGTTCTGGAGACAGTTCCGGCATACATGTTGATTTTGGAATTAAAACAGATTGCAGTAACCAGTCTCCCTTATATTCTTCAGTTCAACGACCAGGACCAACCAGTTCATTTAGAGAGATTGGTGGGGGTCATGGTGACGAAACCGTGCCACCATGGGAAACTGGTTCAGCTTCATCCAAATACAAAAAGGGATGTATCCTTGACTGTCTGAACCCCGGAAGCAGTAGTATGAGTTTCACCGCTAAACAATCATACAATATCTTGCAGTCAATGGGTCAGGCAATTCATGTCATTGATGACAAAGGTCTGATACTTTACTGGTGAGTTTCTTTATTTTTCTATTTTATTTTTATTTTTGAGTGAATTGGACGAAAATATGCTTATTACCCTTATATAGATAAGCTAAAGGATCTTGGGATCTTTTATTGCAGGAATCGGCTGCTGAAGACATGTATGGTTATTCTGCATCAGAAGCCATTGGTCGTGATGTCCTTCGCCTAGTTGGTGAAGAGCAAGCCTATAAAGATGGAAAAGAAATAGTTGACAGAAGTGCCATGGGGGAAAGCTGGACAGGGTTGTTCCCGGTCATTAATAAACAAGGAAGACGATTTCTAGTCATTGCAACTAATTCACCATTATATGATGATTGTGGTACTTTGATTGGGTTTATTGGTGTAACTTGTGACTCAGAGCCCTTCCATGAAATTCCAACTACGTTTACTTCTAGAAAAAATCCTTCTAGGGAAGCTGCATATCCTAACTCTAGTCAGCTGTCTAAAAGTGGTGCACCAGCGACTGCTGCCGGTCTTAACTCCCAGCAGAAACCTTTCCAAGTTACACTTGCTTCCAAGCTGTCTACTTTGGTATGTTTGATCTCTTGAGTCTTCATGTATATATTTAAGATTACTTATATTGTACTCTCAGTCAATCGATTAATGGAACTATGAAACAGACGTCAAGAATGACCAAAAGTGTTTTACGGTGGATGCCAAGAACTCGGGCGAAAACCATGAAATACGAAATCCAAGGTGGAAGTAGGCCGGAGCAAGGTTTCTTAGCAGAAACTGTTATCTCTGACTCTGCAGAGTACACACAACTGAAAATGTACCAGGAAAGATTTTTTGGAGATTTTGGTGGCGAGGATGAAAGTAAGATAGGAGTCTGCAAAATGGTAACTTCTAAAGTGGCGGGCGTATACTTGCCATGGGAAAGTGGGGCACAAGACGTGCCGATGAGAAGGACTGCCACCCATGATATCTATCCCAGCTTAAATCGTGAACTAAAGGTTGACTTTGATCAACAGAATCGTCCGGTCTCACCAAATAAGGTTGTCGAAGGTTACCTATTTAGTGGAAGTAAAGCCTACAGTTACTCATCATCTTCTTGTAGCGGAAACACTACAAGTAGTTTGGATGTCACTACTGGTAGTAGTAGTTGCAGTAGCTCTCCTTGTCGCAGCATCATGGAGCCAGACTCCTTGAGCTATGACATCTTGTGGGGTGACTTGATACTTGGTGAACAAATTGGGAGAGGTGCTAAGTTCTTTTTCTTTTCTTTTTTCTTAAATTGATGATTTTTCATTTCTGATTTGTTTTTCCGACCTTTGATTTCTGATTGATGACTCTCAGGCTCATGTACGACTGTGTATCATGGTCTCTGGTGTGGCTCGGTATGTACTGAACTCTTTTCATGTTTGCATTTCTTGCCCGCAGCTTAGCCTTGGCATGGTCTAGTAACATATATTCCAAGGTGAATTGGTGAGAAATAATTGCTACTCTATAACACAGGATGTTGCTGTAAAGGTATTTTCTGAATTTGAGTACTCAGAAGACTTGCTAGGAACCTTCAGACAGGAGGTAGTATTTTAACTCCACGAACCTTGCATCAAATTTGACATTTAACCAGTGGTTTAAAATTATATCTTCGTGAAGGTTTTGCTTATGAAGGGGCTCCGGCACCCAAATGTTCTACTGTTTATGGGGGCAGTAACTTCACCTAAACATCCGTGCATTGTCACTGAGTTCCTCCCACGGTTCATGCTCCACTTTTACCCATTTTACTTTGTCTTCATAAATGTACGTATATAGAAGCCTCTCATATATTAATGTGCATAAAACTTTCCTGTTGCAGTGGGAGTTTGTTTCAGTTGCTTCGACGTAACCCTCCTGCATTAGATTGGAAACGGCGTGTTCTCATGGCTTTGGACATTGTTAGTAATCATCTTCCCACCAACAACTTATGTTAAGGAAAATAGTAATTTATTGTCTAATTTTCATTTGATTTTTGGCTTTCAATCATTCCATAGGCACGAGGTTTAAATTATCTTCATTGTTACAACCCACCAATCATTCATCGCGATGTGAAGTCCTCAAATCTGTTGGTTGATAATAACTGGCATCTCAAGGTACACGTGCGGCTTTTTATTGTTCTTCTTTTCTTGAAGAATGCTAAATACATTGTAATGCAGTGAATCTTTTTTTTTATCTGTTCATCGTCTGAATTCGAATAGGTTGGGGATTTTGGTCTCTCGCGACTCAAACATGCAACCTTCTTGACAACAGAGAACGGGAATGGAACGGTAACACATTTCAATATATTGCCTTGGTTCTTTTCTTTCCTTCTTAATTTGATTTTTTGGAATGAGTATTTCTGGGCAGTGTTTCATTTTGCTGTTTTCTACAGCCACAATGGATGGCTCCAGAGGTTATATGTAATGAGCCGGCGGATGAGAAGTAGGTTCAAATTCTTTTAGTTGCTGAGTTAATATGGATAATTTTGGCTATTCAATTTCGCATTCACATATTATCTTATAACTTATACATGGGAAATTTTATAGATCCGATGTTTATAGCTTTCGAGTTGTATTGTGGGAGCTTGCCACCGGAAGAATTCCTTGGGATGGTCTGATCCCAATGCAGGTACATTCTTTCGCATCAGATGATCCCATGCGCATATAGTAACTATCATTCAATTTCACATGTAAATATTACATAAGAGTACAGAACTATCTACAGTTTTGGAGGCGCATTATGCAGGTAATTGCCTCTGTAGGTTTCATGGACCAACATATTGAGATCCCTGACGATGCCGATCCAAAATGGGCATCTCTCATCAAGACTTGCTTGCACAGGTTCATATTTTGTGACATGCTTTCTATATGTCTGTATCCACTCCATTTTAGTTAAGAACACAAAAATGCAAGGCAATTTCATGTCGTTCAATCTTCTCCTTAATTTCTCATTATTTTTGCATTTGGCACCTTAGTGACCGAAAATGCCGGCCAACATCCGGGGAGCTGCTTGAAAAATTGAATGTTATGCGGAGATATTATTTTGCTCAAAACCCCAAATAAGTTTATCCTTAGCATGGGGGTGGCAGTTAAAGTCAGTATCGGTACTACGCATTTGAATACGAGGTTGATCTCTACAAGCATGCCATACCTGTAAATGCATCCTCTGATCGTAGTATCAGTATGGCTTCACCTAGGAAACCAGTTCGGTTTTTTTGTATTTATTTATTTGCAAAACCAGTCCGTCCGTCCAAAGAAGCAGACGAATTGTGATGCTATGGCTTTAAATTTGGATGTTGCGTAATATTGGAATCAAAAGGAGTAGTTTGATATGATTGAATATTTTTTTTATGTACAATTTATTGATTGAATTACAATCCAAATGGATAGTTATTACTGCTTAAAACTTATCTGTTCGACTTATAGTTTTTTCTTTAGCTCCAGAACCAGAAGTCTAGACCACCTCCCGGCTATAGTAGCAGCCTCTTTGCCACCAATATCTGCCAAGAAAATGTAAGTTAGAACTAACTCATTTAGTAAAGGCTAGAGGAAATGGTATGCACTCACAGTGCAATCTTGGTTCAGCTTTGTCACAAGACTCCGAACAGGTATCCTGGAAATTAAAACTGAATGGTGAGGTTTTTAAATTTATTTTGATAGCTGAGTAGCTTGATCTGGCAAAAAAAAATTTATGTACCTTAGCGGAAGTTGCAAGTCCAATTGTGTCCTGTATGAGTGAATCAAGATCAGCTTTACATCCAGGTTTCATATAAATTACCTACAAAACCCAATAGATGTCAAAAGAGAAAATATTCAGGTGTACCATTGTGTGGTTGGAAAGAAAAATATCTGCGGGGGTAATTTAGGTCATGATTAACGTTAATATTATTACAGATGGATTGTCCCCGCCGATTTCAGGTAATTGTGTGGACATCAAACGTTGTATTTATCTGATATACATGTTTTTTTTTTCTAATAGAAAAACTTAGGCCAAAAGAGCCTAAGGCCAGTACATATTGTTGGCATTACTTCTGCCATTAGTCCTGCCAACATTGTTCTTATAAGGTAGTGCAATATTAAAATAAAAGTAAATGGATTGATTCTGGTGACATTGTCTTCTTCTTCAGTGTTTAAAGTTTCATGATAACTCAGATGAAATCTTCCTTTGACAGCTTTGTGATATAATAACTTAAATCAGACCAGGATTTCCATGGATTCATCCTGTATTTCTATATTGGTAGGCTGCATTTCCTTGGCCCACTGAAAGGCTAACTCTGCTCCTCTTGTTACTTCCCAATCTCCAGAGTAGTCTGGATGTCCTCTGGTACCAATGGGGTTTCCTGCAAAATCCATAATAGTTAGAGCAGAAAAATATATCAAGCTTTCAGGGTGTTGGAACGTGCATATCTTTACGATTAAGCCATAGTCCACTCTAAGATACTGGTTCAAAGACTAAGGGGCAATGTTGTTTTCCACTGTTGTTTCAAGCTCTCCAGTATTTAGAGAGAAAGTATTCATAATATGGGCTGGTAAGTGGTGAATTCTGTTATGATCACATAAGTGCTGCTTGATGCAGTTGGAAGTTTGTCTGGCATTTGGCTGAATGTGACTGAAACCAGGTCACACCTAGCCTTCCAGATGAACCAGCATGTAGTAGCATAAGTATTGTTGTTTTTACTAGCTGTCCCAGGCAGATACCAAAAGTTTAACCATTCCATGAAGTTTGTTGTGTTATCAAACTGATCATGAGAGGGGGCAATGATTTCATGCCATACAGATGTGGCAGCAGGACAATTTAGGAACATGTGTGCCATAGTTTCCTCTCCACTTTTGCATATTTGGCATAAAGGATTAATGTAGTGCAGAATGCTAGCTGTTTTAGCATTAGTGGGTAGGATTTCATGAGCACATTTCCAAATAAAGATCTTAATAACTGGAGCAATGTTCATACTCCAGATTGCTCCCCAATTTCTTGTTATAGTATCATTTATGTATAGATTATCCCCTAGACTGGAAATGGTGTTTTATTGGAAAACTTTGTAGCAATGTATGTTTTCAAACCACTAGAGTTAGCAGCTTCATCAACCTCGTTTGATTGGGGGCCATGACATTTTATTTGCACCCCAAAATTTTCAGGGGCGTATTAATCCGATCGTGAATATACTGTTTTATCCTTGACTATTTTTTATTTTTTTTCAAATGACGACCCTAACTAACGACCCTTCATAGACATTAACGACAGTTTAAAGTCGTCATATACATAATTAAAACAATAACAACTCTTCCAAAGTGTCGTCAGCGAATTGATTATGTATATGACGACTCTAAACTGTCGTACATTTCCCCTATTAACGATGAAGATAACGACTCTTTTTAGAGACTAACGATTGTTTTTAACGACACTTCTAAAACATTAACGACTGTTTACAGTCGTCATATACATATTTAAAACAATAACGACTCTTCCAATGGATCGTCAGGGAATTGATTATGTTTATGACGATTCAAAACTGCCGTACATTTCCGCCATTAATGAATTCGACAGTTTAGAGTCGTCACTGAAACAATCGAAAAATTAACGACTGTTTAGGGTCGTCACTGAAAATTTTCAATACTATGACGACTTTTCATACAGATCTGGGCAAAAAAAAAAAGTCAGACACAAAATTGCAGACAAAAAATCTGAATAAAAAAAGAATTAAACTCTAATTAAATCAGATTATCACTAATTAATTAAGATTATCACTAATTATTTAGAGGCATTTTAGCCATTTAGAAAATATTTTTTTAAGGGGTGACCCAAATTAGGATTGGGTGACCTTTTTTGTCCTCTAGTGTAAGGCCCCCAATTAAAATGTTTGGCCCCCAATTAAGCTAGGTTCATCAATGCTAATTGGGAATTACAGAGTAAAGTCGAAGTTGATGTCTGGAACCGAAGAAGAAATTATTGTTGATAAGTACGTAAGTGCGACGTTTTTTACCCATAATTACATTAGCTAGGACTCATTTTATTGCTAATAAACTTGTTTTAAGTCTTTTCAAGGAAATAAGTTCTTATGGAAAAATCGACTCGAAAAGTGATATTTGGACCCTCGAAAAGTACTAAAGGCATCCAAAATTTGGATAAGGGCACCCCCAGAAATGTATGGAAGACATCCAGAAAAATTACTCAGGGCATCCAGGAAATGTGTTAAAGGTACCATGGAATTTGCTAAAGGTACCCCTAAAATGGATAAGGGGCACCCAATTACTATCCCCACTCCCAATAGTTGGATAAGGGGTGGCTATCTTCTTCATTTGAGTTTGAAATTTTGGCGGGAAACTGGTTTTAATGGTTGCAAATTTAGGGTTATTATTCATGTTCCCCAATTATTCAGGTTATGTGTACTTCTAAGTTCTTATTTGAGACTCTGCAACCTGATCCTCTGTATCCTGCCAATGAGGAAACCTGGCTGATGAAAATATTTTACTCAGACCCTTTTATAGAGCCTGAACCTGAACCACGACTAGATATAGTTGTCTTAAATAGAAAACTTGATGAGGATGTATTTGGTTGGTTCAATTTCTTGCTCTGCTATAGTTTCTTCTATTTGTTATAACATTATTTGATTCAGATGACCCACAGTTGTTCCGGCTACTACTTTATGATTTTATGTGGTGACTAATTCTTCTAATGTCTGGATGAAGACTTTAAACTTAGCACTTCTTGGGAGGTAACCCATGCTCATGCAACACGGTAATATATTTCCTTATTTCCTTCAAAGTGGTAATAGTTTCTCATTGTTCATGCTTTCAATTTTATCTTTAGAACATTAAGGACAATGTTAGATTTAAGTTTGGGGGTATGGGAGAAACTTTTAGTTGCATTATTAAAACTTCGAGTGTCACATAGTATTCGGTTAGCTAAGTTTACATATTGTTTCTCACCGAAAAGATGGAAATTCGAATTTCTAAGGATAACATTCTAGTGAGACATTAGAGAAAAAAACATTGAGATCATTGACACTCAGGAGAGAAAATCTACCTTTTAGAGGGTAATCGTGATGGACCTAACCATCCATGATGGGAAGAAAACTAGGTCAGAAAGAAATGCCAGAAAAACAAAGCAACCTCCCATATAGTCTAAGTTACTGGATTACGACTCTCTCTCAGTAAAAACTTATCATCAACAAGCGAAGCGACATCAAAATCTATGAAGAAAGTTTAAGACGTTTAAGGTTTTTAAGCAACAACAGAAAGAAAAGCAGAATTCAAAACCAAAGTTAAAGACTTAGGTACAAGAAGTTACAAGAGCAAAGAAAACGATGTAAGTTCATGATACCATTACAAGTTGCAAAGATCCAAGTGCTTCTCCTATGGCCATGTAAATATTGGTCTTGTAATTATTGTATTTCGAAAAAAAAAAAAAAAATAGTTACAGTTATCATTTTCTTCAATAAGGCCATGGGGAAGAAGGGAAATCTATAAAGAAGTTTTAAGTAAGAATAAATTGAGGAGAAGAGTTAATTGTCAAGGTTTTACGAGGTTCGAGAGTTTATCATCAACAGTTGAAGCCGAAGAAGACGTTGTTTCTACTGAGCATTATGAGAGAGCCGAGGAAAAATGCATATTGGTTGCTTTGTTAGTCCTCTTTCCATCTGACACAAGATCTTTCTAGCACTTGTTCAACTCACACGTAATTTATCTAGTTGTAGAGCGGATGTCCCTATCATTTTTATCTCTCTCCTAATCTTATCCAGATGTAAAGCGGATGAGTCTCATAATGTTATCCAGTTGTAGAGCGGATATCTCTTTATCCAGCTGTAGAGCGGATGTGTCTCCCCAATTCTTTATTCAGCTGTAGAGCGGATACCTTTGATTTCTCTTGCATTCTAGTTACTTGGAGATAAGTTGAGAATATGTATGTCCTCATAGCTCTTTGAATACTTGTGACCAATTTGGAGTAAAGGTTTTGTGGGTACACCTCTTGTGAACCCTCCCGAGACTATCACTCGGCCAGTAGGGACACCTAGGGGTTTAAAGGCTTGTAGCACACGCTAAGTGCAATCGCGATGCCTGCGATAGTGAGTTAGGATTCTTATTTTTCTTTAGTTTTTCTCGAGGACTAGAAAAATGTAGGTTTGGGGGTGTGATAAGTGCTTAATTCTTACATATTTACTACTCAAATTTATACTTATTTAGTTCTTTATTTTGTACGTATTTGATGATTTTATTTATTTTTGCAGTTTTTAGAAAATAAAGTTCTATGGACTAAAATGCGGAATTCTGCCGGAGAAATGAAATGATTTGATGGGTTAAGCCCAAAAAGAAACATTAAGAATTATTGGGTCAATTATTTGGATATGGGCGTGTGTAGAAATGTGCCACGACGTGTGTAGAAGTGTGCCACGGCGTGTGGAGACCATGTGCAATGAAGAAAATATTTCTTTATGATGTGGAGTAATGGAATATATGAAGAGATTTGGGAAATAATATTATTCTTTATGGTTGGAAATAATAATTAAGATATTGATTGTAGTATTTGACACATGACGCATTTTGATTGGGGGATTTTTTATGTTATTTGACAGATGACATACTTTCATTGGATGATGATGTGGTAGTGGATATGAAAAAGGAAAGAGGTTTCCTTTGAAAACTATAAATACTGGTTGAAGCAGATGGAAAAAAGAGGAGACGGCCAAGAGCCGAGAGCTAACAATAGTTTTTAGATTTATTTTTCTTTTCCTCTTTTTAATTCTTTTGTAACGGAAAGCTAGCTCTCTTATCAGGGATAAGAAGGAAGCCAATAAATTGTGTAAGAAATTTTTGTAGTCTTTAATAAATATTCTTTTGAGCTTAATTGTTTAATAATTTCTCTTCATATTTAGCTTTGGTCTTTAAACCATATTGGATAGTACGTCTTCGGCTATTGATCTTTAATAAGCGAAGGAGATTATATCATTTTGGTACAACAAAATTTTTTGTTTATTTTACTTGCACTGTTTTCCGAGACCTGAGATTGGGTTCAAAATTGTCATGAGTTATAAAACGAATATTTATTAAAGATTGATTGAGTAGTCTGCATAGTTTAATTGGTGGAATCCAAAAACTCATGTTCTATTTGGTTTGATTGTTTATTTATTTTATTAATTTAATATTTTCAAAATCCAATTCTTTTTGTAATTTAATTAGGAATTAAGGATAACAACACTTTAGTCCATGTGGAACGATCCCGCATTTTTCATACTATCTCATCGATAGCCGTGTACTTGTGGTACACAATTTAAATCCCATCAACTATACTCTCAGGCTTACTCATGAAGAAGATTGTTCCACTCTGAGAAAAGAAGGCACTAGAGGAGTTTTTGAAAAACTTATGGTTTTGGTAGGTGTTCCTGCTGGTGGTCCTGAACTGATTGATGAAGAAATTTTCTCAAAGGTCATGATATGGTTACTTATCAAAAGAATCCAACACACATCATTCCTGATATCAGAGGCATAGTCAAGCCAGTTGGAGTCTTCCAAGATGCTAAAAAAACGTATGGAAGAGATAGATATGAAAAAAACTTGGAAGTAAAGCTCACTACAAATGTCATTAGACCACACAAGTTTGGAATTGAAGCTTTTGAAGCACCCACTCTCTCGCACTAGCTGGAATTTGCTTATGCTCTTAATGGCATAAAATTCTGCAGAGTTCTTGACCACCCAAACCCTCTGTATGTTATCCCACCAAATCACATTCACCCACAATACTCTCGTCTCCCCCCCCCCCACACACACACACCAAGAACCCAACAAAAAAAATTTGTTCAAGTTGGGAAAGATGTCATCTACAGACCTTACTCTGATGCAGATGATGCAGTTGAATATAAAGCTAGAATGAAAAATGCAAAGAGGATGAAACTAGAAAAATCCATAGCAAACATTGCTTACACCTCTAACAGTCCAGTCACATTTGGAGCTCAACCATCACCTACTGAACCATCTAATACTCCCCACCCTGATGTTCTGGCTTGTCAAATTAGAAACATGAGGTTAGATTTGACCAAGAAAATTGTGGGCACCTACAAGAAAAAACTTCCAAAGATGAAAGTTGTTGCAAGAGCCCAAACCACCAAGACTTCAGACAATACTCATTCTCCAATTGTTGTTGTTGATTCTATTTTTCATGTCTCTCCACCTCCAAAAGCTTTCCCATTCCCCACCCTTTCCCAAATTAAGACAAGAATGGAGGCAGAAATTGCTCTGAAAAAGAAAGAGGCCTGGAAAGAAAAAAAAAAAGCTCATAACTTTGATGATCTCAGTGCTAATCCATTAATGCTCACCATGATTGATACCAAAAGAAAGAAACCAACCCCAAATGATGATGATAGGACCTTCAATTGCACTGACACTGAAAAAATCAAAAGATTCAAGGATTTGGATGAAACTATAAAAGAGCAGCATGACCCTACTCCTCTCTTGATGGCTAATGGTAACTTGGGAAGCTCTACTTCTGAAAGCATGGTACACTCCTTTACTTACCTTTATTTTATTTTTTTAGTTTATTTTAACCTCAGCTTATTATTTCAATTGCTTATCACTAAACATTATAATAGTATCACTAGAAGACTAACAACCAAGTATCCTAATGTGTCCTACTTCTAGCAATTTTTTACTGTTTTGACATGGAATTGTCAAGGTTTAGGCACTAAAGATACTAAGAAGTATCTCAATGACATGCTCAACAAACTGAACCCAGATATTATCTTTCTCTCTGAAACTAAGCAAAAGCATGAAAACTTTAAGAAAATTATGCATGAAATTAGTGTCAACAACTATTGGTTTGTCAATCCAGGGGGGCAAGTAGCACTGCTGGAGGCTTAGCATTGATATGGAAAGGTAATCTCTCTATTGACATAATTGACTTCTCCCTTAACCATATCAATGCTACAGTCAACCCTGCAAGTGGCCCTCCTTGGCTTTTCACTGGCTACTATGGTAGTCCTTATGATACTTCTAGTAAAACTGAATCTTGGAAAATGTTGGATAAGACTGCAGCCACCAACCAACTTCCTTGGTTGATTATTGGTGACTTGAATTTCATCCTACATGACACTGAAAAATTTAGTGTTCAACCCATTGATTCTACTGAAGCTGCAATATTCAACAATAAAATTCTTAATCTTGATTAAGTAGATCTTGGATTTACTGGTTGTCCATTTACTTGGTCAAACAAAAGAAGTGGTCATGCCCTCACTGAGCAAAGATTACATAGAGGGATGGTAACTGAAGGTTGGCTACTTTTATATCCAAACACTACCATCACTAATATGTTGGCTATTAGGTCAGACCACCATCCCATTCTTCTCAACTTCAATCCCAATTGGAAAAATGGCAGTGTTCCTTTCAAATTCTGTGGTCTTTGGTTGGAACATGAGGACTGCAAGAAAATAATAGCTGAGTGATGGAGCAAAACCTTCTCTGGATCCAGTGCTTTCATCATTGCCAGAAGACTAAACGACATCAAACTTCAAATCAGAGTTTGGAACAAGGAGGTTTATGGCAACATCAAAACTAACATAGAAGAATGCAAGAAACATCTGAATTGGTTACACAACAACTAATTCAGACTGGATAAAAGTCAGTCTCTAGCGGATGCTAGAAAAAAACCTCAAGGTCTGGCAGGACATTGAAGAGAAATTTTGGAAGACCAAAAGTAGAGATCAACTAATTAAACTGGGAGATCAGAATACTAGCTATTTCCATATAGCCACAAAAAGTAGAACCAGGGGAAACAAGATTGATACAATCCAAGATAACAAAGCTGAATGGATAACAGATTACCAAGAAGTGAAAAACTCCTTCACAAAACACTTCTCAAATATGGCTACTGCTGAAATCCCCAACATAAAACCAGAAATTATCAACCTTATACCCACTACTATAACCACAAATGACAATAATATGCTGAATAGAATTCCATATTACAATGAGATTAAGTCAATCATGTTCAGCATGGCTAGTGATAAAGCTCCATGACCTGATGGCTTCCCTCCTAATTTCTTTCAGGCCAACTGGGAACTTCTGGGAAATGATATTGTCAAAATGGTTCAGCACTTCTTCACTTCTGGACACATGCTTAAAGAAATGAATTCCACCTTCATCTCTCTCATTCTTAAGTTGACAACCCATCTTCTCCAAGTCACTTTAGACCAATCAGCCTTTGCAACACAAACTACAAAATCATCTCCAAGATCATAGCCCCGAGAATAAAACCCTACCTCAACAAGATCATATCCCCCATACCAATATGCTTTCATACCTGTCAGATAAATCTCTGATAATATAGTCATTGCTCATGAGATCATACACACTATGAGGTCCAAGAGAGGGACAAAAGGTGAAAATGGAAGTATGGATATCAAGATTGACATGGCAAAAGATTTTGACAAAGTGGATTGAACCTTTATAATAACCATCATGAAGAAGATTGGTTTCAATGACCAGTGGTGCGACAAAATTCTGCAGTGCATTTCCACCATTACCTCTGATGTTCTTATTAATGGCTCCCCAGATATATTCTTCAAGCCTTCTAGAGGCTTAAGACAAGGTGATCCCCTATATCCCTATTTGTTCCTTTTCTGCATGGAAACTCTTTCTCATTCATGCTGAGGAATTGGGTCTTATAACTGGAATCAAGACCTGCAAGACCGCACCTTCCATCAACCATCTTCCTTTTGCTGATGATTGTATGGTATTTTGCAAAGCCAACAAGATTGAAGCCCAGAACATTATGGATATCCTAAATATTTTTGGAGAAACCTCTGGCCATCTAATCAACTTCAACAAATCTGGAGTCTTCTTCAGTAAAAAACACTAACCCAAATCTTATCCCTACCATCAACAACATTATGGGTGTTCAAGTGCTCCAGTTGGATGACAAGTATTTAGGCTCCCCTCTATTTACTCACAGAAGAAAAATCAAGTCTTTTAAGCCTGGTGTTGACAAGCTAAAGATAAGACTCTCCTGCTGGAAAAATGTCCCCCTTAATCCTGCTGGGAGAGGGAAGTTCTCATCAAATCTGTCATTTCTACAGCTAGTATTTATCAGATGAACTTCTTTAGGATTCCAAAACAAACCTGCCGGGAACTCAACAAACTTCAAAGGGATTTCTTCTGGGGAAAAAGTCTGGAAAACCCCAAAGGTTATTACAAAAGCCTGGACTGCAGTCTGCAAACCCAAAGAACTGGGAGGTTTAGGCTTCATGAATATGAAACTCTTCAATAGCTCTATGATCACCAAAATTGGTTGGAGACTAGAACAGGATAAAGACTCTCTCTGGCACTAACTAATGGATGCTAAATATTTAATTGGCAGAAATGTGCTTAATATGGATATCAAACCAAAAGATGGAGATTCCTGGATATGGAAAGGCATTTTGGAAGGCATCAGCAACATCCAACAACATTGTGCTTGGAGAATTGGTAATGGGAGGAAGATCAAAATTTGGGATGATATCTGGATTTCAAATATTCCTACAAGACTCAGCAAACCTACCCACTGCCCACAATTCATTGAGACGGTTGAAAATCTTCTTCTACCTAATGGAAACTGGGATAATATTCTGGTACAAAACTACTTCAATCCCATTATTTCCCAGGCCATTCTATCTCTAGGTACTCACCCAGGGGAGGAAGACAAGATCCAGTGGAACCTAAATGACTCCGGAAAGTTTTCTGTCAAATCCCTCTACAAGGCCAAGATGGTTGCTTGGTTATGACATTATCAGGGTTAAGAAAGACCTTTGGGAACAAATTTTCAGGAATAGTGAGGGATGTATTCATTTTGTTTACCAAATGATCAATATTGGATGGGGTTAGAAGAGGAATCCTTGAGTAAGCAGTAAAGAAAAATGAGTAAGCAGTAGAGAGGAGAGTGATGTTCACTGATATAATAATAGGTAACACATAATAATTTCCAAGAGAGAGGGAAGTGGCACAGGCTTTAATTTGAAATAGAGTCACGAGCGTATACTATTGTTTGTTGTAGCTATCACCATTCTTAATTCTCAGGATTATATTATACCAGGATGTGTGATGTTTGACGGGATGTGGAAACAAGTACACAAGAGGAGTGGCTTTGGAGCAGTGATCTTGTCTTTTGGTGGCTAACGACAAATGAGATTAATCACATGTGTTGATGTAGACTTGTGCTAGGAAGGATGCTTGATGGATAATAGTTCTTGGAAGGTAGCCCTGTGATAAGAGTTAGGGGAGAGCTAAAAAACAAAGTAAGGTTTGTACCTGATTTTGGAGAGTAATTATTGTGATGTTGTTGAATTTCTTGTTTACCAGGATTGCGCACCTTAGACTTGAGTTTATGTTGTAGTTTTTTAGTCATGTGTGTCGGATTATTCGGGTACCCGAAACGAATGATGCTTGATGGATAATGGATAATGGTTCTTGGAAGGTAGCCCTGTGACAAGAGTTAGGGGGAGAGCTAAAAAACAAAGTAAGGCTTGTATCTGATTTTGGAGAGTAATTGTTGTGATGTTGTTGAATTTCTTGTTTACCAAGATTGCGCACCTTAGACTTGAGTTTATGTTGTAGCTTTTTTAGTCTTGTGTGTCGGATTATTCGAATACCCGAAACGAAAGGTCCCATTATTTAGAGCCACCATGGGTTTCAGATTTGGGCTCGGGATAAAAACATAATCCAAAGAGATGGAACTGATATTGGATTCCGTAAGGTAGTTACTCTTGCCAAGTGTTGGTAACCGCTTTGCATGAGCCAATTGAGTTGGTTCACAGGCATAATGATATACTGTATAGACAATAGACAGGACTGATCAAGGTTGCGTCTGATCATGTTTCCTTGGATAGAGAAACGATGGATAGTAGTGTAGGTTATATTCTACCAACATCAGAGATTTGGAGTTTGTTGCTCTTCCAAGCAATATAAATTCATTGTGGTGAGAAAACTATTCATTTTCTCATTCATTCTCTTCAGAACAAAGAACCAGAAACAAATATTTCCAATCTTCAGAGAGAAGAAGAAAACATGTCTCGAGTGTTCTATAGTGGGGGAGGGATCGGTGAGGAAACTCCTGAGATACTGGAGGAACATACCTTGAGTTGGTACAACCCCAATTACCCCATCTCTAGTTTTCCATATGGAATTGCCTTCCCAAACGGTAGAGAGGCAATTAACTGTAAAGATGGAGCAGATGTTTGATCAAGTCCTTCAGGATAAGGACATATTGTGGTGCGACCAAGATTTAATTTCCCGTATCCAATTCAGGTAAATTTTTTGAGTGTATTTGTCAATGCATGTCAATAGATCTTGAAAAATTTCCTTGTACAAAGAACTCAATTGAGATTTTTTCAGGTGCATGTAAGGGTGCACACAGTACGGTTCGGCTCGGTTCTTGCCGAGGCCGAGTACCTGTACCTCCCTAATCTCGGTTCTTAGTTTTTGGACCGGTACCTGTACCTCTGTCCTCGGTTCCGGTACCATTCGGGACAAGTACAGTACCAGGGACGGTACCAGTCGGTGCTTAAAATCCACTATGTTTTTGATAAATGCTGCGGCACATAATCCGCCAAGATGAAGCCTCGCTATATTAATGTGCATAAAACTTTCCTGTTGCAGTGGGAGTTTGTTTCAGTTGCTTCGACATAACCCTCCTGCATTAGATTGGAAACGGCGTGTTCTCATGGCTTTGGACATTGTTAGTAATCATCTGCCCACCAACAACTTATGTCAAGGAAAATAGTAATTTACTGTCTAATTTTCATTTGATTTTTGGCTTTCAATCATTCCATAGGCACGAGGTTTAAATTATCTTCATTGTTACAACCCACCAATCGTTCATCGCGATGTGAAGTCCTCAAATCTGTTGGTTGATAATAACTGGCATCTCAAGGTACACGGGCGGCTTTTAATTGTTCTTCTCTTCTTGAAGAATGCTAAATACATTGTAATGCAGAGAATTTTTTTTTATCTGTTCATCGTCTGAATTCGAATAGGTTGGGGATTTTGGGCTCTCGCGACTCAAACATGCAACCTTCTTGACAACAGAGAACGGGAATGGAACGGTAGCACATTTCAATATATTGCCCTAGTTCTTTTCTTTCATTCTTAATCTGATTTTTTGGAATGAGTACTTCTGGGCAGTGGTTCATTTTGCTGTTTTCTACAGCCACAATGGATGGCTCTAGAGGTTATACGTAATGAGCCGGCCGATGAGAAGTAGGTTCAAATTCTTTTAGTTGCTCTGTTAATTATATGAATAATTTTCTATTCAATTTTGCATTCACATATTATCTATAACTAATATACATAGGAAACTTTATAGATCTGATGTTTATAGCTTTGGAGTTGTATTGTGGGAGCTTGCCACCAAAAAAATTCCTTGGGATGGTCTGATCCCAATGCAGGTACGTTTTTTTACAACAGATGATTCCATGCTCATGCAATAACTATCATTCAATTTTTACATGTAAATATTACATAAGAGTACAGAACTGTCTACAGTTTTGGAGGTGCATTATGCAGGTAATTGCCTCTGTAGGGTTCATGGACCAACATATTGAGATCCCAGAAGATACCGACCCAAAATGGGCATTTCTCATCAAGACTTGCTTGCACAGGTTCATTTCTTGTGACATGCTTTCTATATGTGCAATTTCATATTGTTCAATCTCCTACTTTTTTTCCTCATAATTTTTGCATTTGGCACCTTAGTGACCCAAAATGCCGGCCAACGTTTGGGGAGCTGCTTGAAAGATTGAATGTTATGCGAAGATATTATTTTGCTCAAAACCCCAGGTAAGTTTCTTCTTAGCATGGGAGTGGCAGTTAAAGTCAATATCGGTACCACATATTTGGATACGAGGTTGATCTCTACAAGCATGCCATACCTGTAAATGCATCCTCTGATCGTAGTATCAGTATGGCTTCACCTAGGAAACCAGTTCGGTTTTTTTGTATTTATTTATTTGCAAAACCAGTCTGGCAGTTAAAGTCAATATCGGTACCCCACATTTGCAAAACCAGTCTGGCATGCCATACCTGTAAAACCAGTTTGGCTGTCCGAAGAAGCACACAAATTGTGATGATATGGCTTTAAAATTGGATGTTGTAATCAAAAGGAGTAGTTTGATATGATTGAACTTTTTTTTTATGTACAATTTGTTGAATAAATTATTACAATCCAAATGGATAAATATTACTGCTTAAAAAGCTATCAGGTTTCACTTATAGTTTTTTCTTTAGCTCCAGAAGTCTAGACCACCTCCCGTCTATAGCAGAAGCCTCTTACCCACCAATATCTGCCCAGAAAATGTAAGTTAGAACTAACTCATCATATACTAAAGGCTAGAGGAAAATGGTATGCACTCACAGTGCAATCTTGGTTCAGCTTTCTCACAAGACTCCGAACATGTGTCCTGGAAATTAAAACTTGAATGGTGAGGTTTTGAATTTATTTGACAACTTATGTGACTGAAAAATTATGTACCTTAGCGGAAGTTGTAAGTCGAATTGTGTCCCGTATGAGTGAATCAAGATCAGCTTCACATCCAGGTTTCACATAAATCACCTACAAATTGAAGTGATCAACACATGCATTAACCCAGTAAATGTCACTCAAGAGAGAAAATAGAAAATATTCAGGGTGTACTAATATGTAGGTCATGATTAACGTTAATATTATTACAGATGGATCGTCGCCGCCAATTTCAGGTAATTTTGTGGAACTAGACCGGTTTTCTCGTGTTGATGGTAACAGCCAGACATCAAACGTTGTATTTATCTGATACATATGTTGAGTGAACGCAATCAGAGTAATATCCAGAAACGTGATAATAGTTCAGTACATACACATACAATTAGTAGTACCTCTCTGTGGTATGAAGAAGAGCAATTTGTGCATATTCTTGTGAAAGACGTGACGATTCTCCCTTCGATTGAAAACCCAAACCCTGAATGCTACACACACATTTACCAGCTCATTTTTCAGTGCACTCTATTTACACATGAATCTGTCAAGTTTAAAGACTCACCTTTGTTGCAGTGAGGGTGATTAAGACTTTAGCATTTTTCTGACCATCTATGGAAAGATCAGCTAACTGCAGATCTTGAAGAGTGAAAATGTAATCACTAGTCCATTTATCATGCCATTTTCCGTCAGATGTTGCAAGTTTTATTAGCCGTCTTGGGTTCCTCCTGCCTCCATTACTAGATTTTCGTGCAATCTGCTTAGTAAGTTGATATACAAAAATATGACATTAGCATAATAATTCAACTGTCCCTTAAGGGATATCCGGCAACATACAGATAAGATTACGATGGCCCTTGTGCAAGAATGACACAAAAATGGAGCAAAGCTATCTATTTGCCATGGAGTAAATGCTGCCATGGCCATGCAAGTAATTCATTTTTTGAGGGGAGATTAAGAGTGTCGCTTACTGGAGGAAGCTCGTCTTTCTCGTCATCAGAAGAAGAACATTTGATGCTAAATTGTAAATGGGGATGATTAATGTGAATAACACGTCCTGCTAATAATGCCGCTTTGTTATGAGTTTTGATTCTTTTGACGATGAATTTGTTATAATTGATAAATGGAATTAGATTCAGTTTTTCTGGGATTAAATATGTGCCTCTTTCCATTTCTCCATCGCATTCATAAACTCAAGAACGACACCATATGTATGCCATTCCAAACCATTGATATTAAACCTTATCTTCTTTACATTATTTAATAAAGAAAATTTCCATACTGGAACGTCAACAACTGCGGGGATGGTTCAGTTGGGAGAGCGTCAGACTGAAGATCTGAAGGTCGCGTGTCTTGTGCTCGATCCACGCTCCCCGCATACATTTTTTCAGTTTTATAAAGGTGGAGTTATGAAAAGGTAGAGTTTTGAATTTTTGTAGTCCCATTTGGCCGAACTCCAATTCCAAAATGTTTTTCTTTGATTTTTTTTTTGAAGCATGAAATGCTCTGGTACTTTTATGTATGCCCTTGTTAAATGTTCTGGTACTTTTAGAATAACTAATTAGAGAAAAGAAAAAAAAACCTAAAAAAAAATCCCGTAAAATGTATAAAAATCTATATTTTCATCAATCCTTATATGATCTTCTACTAACCCTTTAGAGGTGCTATTTATATCTTTAGATTTTTGCGAATCTTTTACTCTCAACTTTTTATATTTCCTCTCACAAATTATTTTTGGGTTTCTGGAAATAGAAAAGAAAAGAGAAAAACGTTCAATTAAGAAAGAAAAGATAATATATCATACAATTCCCGAGGAGAAGATGTGGAAACAACTTCTGCCAGATTTCGGAAGCCAAAAATATTGGCCCCAGTATTTGACTTTTTGACTTAAAAAAGTAAAAAAGTTGTTTTTCCATGAGCATCCGAACAAGCTATACGTATATGATTAGATGATATTGAATAAGTTATATGATACCTACTTAAATTAGCTTGTAAGATGGATTTTAGACTCATCAATAATTTACTCCCTCATCAAAAAGTATCAAACATCCCTTTTAATAAAAAATTACTTTTTTGTTGAGTCATTCGGAGAAACTGTCTGGAAAAAAATAAAAAAGCTATACAAAAATAACAAAATGTGTTTTATTTTCATTGTGTTGCTGATTTTTGCATCGGGGAAGCTATACAAAAGTAACGATAACATATTGTAATTAAATGCACAAGTTAGGGTAAATAAACAACGGCAAAAAAATAAACATAATCAGGTTTTGTGAAGGTAGTAAATTTTAGGCACAATAATTTGGAAGAATTGATTTTGTACACAAATGAGAAATCACAATCTCCAAAGGCAACCAATACAATAAAAATCTAAAATCAGAACCTGAAAAAATTGGGGAAAAATTGATCCAACAATAAGAGTAACTGATTGGTAATATCTTATCTGCAAATTTCAAGAGGAAGAAATCCTTTTCATGGATTATTGTGTTTCTTTCAATTTTGGGGCTAGGGTTTTTTTATTATATGTAAATAAATAATAATACTTAATAAATAAATGATAATCAAAGAACGGGTCCCCTAGCTCAGCTGGTCATCCCCGTTCCCCAAAGTTTCATGCGCTCCAGGAGGTCCCAGGTTCGAGCCCCCAATGACGTAATATTGCAGGAATTAACATGGACGGTAGAGTTAGCTTGCCCCCCTTGTGACACAATCTCAGCCCCCCTCCCGCTTGGGCTCCCTTGGCTAGGTTACCCATGAGGCTCGCTGGTAGGCTAGCACGACAACCTGTTCAATTCATGTAGTAGTGCGTCGTTGAAGCTTAGCTTGTTAGGCTTCCAACTAGTTAATGTAACAATCGTTATCCAATAATATAATAAATAATAATAATAATAATAATAATAATAATAAAATGCCTTCTTGTGTAGGAGACCAGCTTGTTGCTCGGCTGCCTACCGCCGACTTGTAAAGACCTTTTTTTCTTTTTCAATAAAATGCCTCTCTCGGCGCTCTTCTATAATAATAGTGACAGTGAGAGTAGAAGGAGAAGAAAACCAAAGATATTTTGGGATTTGAAGATTCTAGGGTTTTAAGTTGGGGATATGAAGTAAATAATATAAATAGTGATAATGGGGAGTCGAAGGCAATTTCTATAATAATCAACATGCTCAATTCATCTAGGAAAGTCAGCCGCTAGAAAATACAAAACAAAATTAAACCTCAATTCCGTTTATCGCATTTCAATTTCTGAGTCTCTGTTAAGAGTTATAATATCAAATAAAAAATAAATTCACAGCAAGATAACAGAACAACCAATAAACTACTTCAGTTGTTTACATTAAACACAATACTACAAAAAACTCAAATATATGAAACCCAGGGTTTGAAATCAAATAATAAAATTATTATTACTAAAAGATCTTCTTACCTTGCAAATTCCTTCAAGTTCAACCGAAGTAAACAGAAAGAAGACGAAGATTGCCGCAAGGAATTGCTCAAGTATGAGAAAATGATGCCGGATTCACTGAATCTGTGTGAGAAGTAGATGAAAATATAGTTTCTAGTGGCAGTGGTGGACCTGGTGATGTAGGTCGTGTTGTATCGGGGGAAAGTATATTTATGGAGGAGGAAACAAAGTTCATTCGGGTAAGTGGGCCAGGTCCTATGATCAGAGTTGAACTATATAGCTAGTAATTCAAACATGGGTCCAAGTTAGTAGATCCGCATATCTACATTGCTTAAGGGTTTTGTATATTAATAAAAGATTTATTTCTGTTACAATGGTGAAGAAGACTATTTAAACAATCTCTTCACTCAACACCCTCACATGTGCACTTGGCACATACAATGACTTGCACACTCACTGGCCTTCATTCACACACAATATCTATCTTGGTGTAGAAACAAACCACCGGGAGGACACAAAATATAAATCAATAGTAAACTGGATGAGCTCGATAATTGTACCTTAGCAGAAAGATACCTGATCAAGATTTTTACTCTTCGTGCGGTCAAGGACGCTACTTTTTGTGCTTACATTTCTAAGGCTAAACAGCTGCTCGAGCCATTCATATCTCACCTTTCACGACAAAGACTCTGAACTTAAAGAGGAAGCAGAATTTGATTAAACTATTCATGATATCAATAAATGAATAAGGTTTGATGTCGTCGTAAAAATTCAAGTCACCATAATTGTCAATCACTAAATTTTGTATAGATGAATACATGGTTCATTTTTCAGGGGAACATGAAGGTATGACTATTAAGATAATGAAAATTATGGGAATTATTCTTCGTATTTTTTTTAAAAAAAAGGACCTAAAGTCGTTTGTTCTTTGGGTTTTACACATTTCAACCTCAAATGCTCTAATGTTACTTGTGTTTTGCAGGTTGATGAAGGCTGGCTTATTCGAACGCTAAAATTAAAATAAGGCCTATGATTTAAGAGTAAATTTTTGATGAGTCATTCAATGATATATATTTCATGTTTCTATTATTCCACTTACAATTAGTATAATGAAAATTATTCTTTGTATTTTTAAAAATAGGATTTAAAATTCTTTGTTGTTTGGGTTTTACACATTGTAACCGTCGATGTTCAATGTTTTTTGTGTTTTGCAGGTTGATGAAGGTTTGGGTAGTCTGATTTTCTTAAAGATTTGGTGCAAGGAAATTTTATTTATTTTTTTGTAATAAATTATAAATGTAAAAATATGAGTTTTACATGGTTTTAATATTTAATTGTCCACTTTATTTTTTTGGTGGGATATTTTTTTTTAAATTAGCGTGGAGCTAATTATGAGGGTTAGCCATAATGGAAGAAGATTGCAACTCTTACAATCGTTAGATGTAAATGGCTAGGATGAGACTGGGATGGTCGGATCATCCGTTTGTCTCTGAAAATGTTATCGGTCCGTCGGTGGCTCAAAAACCCATTATGTTTTGTATTATAGATAATTGTGTTAGGAATAAGAAAAAGGTTAAAACAGGAAAGTAGATAGGAAATCAAAATATTTTCCTAATCTAAGAGATTTTCCAAATTCCGCCTTTATATTAGGAATGGAAGGAGTGATGTTTTTCATTGTTGTTTCAAAGAGGAAGAATCAAGTCCAGTAAGAAAGTATGCAACTTTTGATTTCACCGTAGAGAAAAAGAAAACGAAATCAAAGGATTTTTCTTCTGACGAAGAAGTAAGATATTAACTTCTTCCCTGCCTGCCTTTTTTTTTATTTTCGTTTTCAAATAATAATATAGCCTTAACTTCAATTGTACCACCCATATTACGAATATTTAGTTCTACGCTTCGCACAGTAGTTGATATATTATTAAGAGAGACCATAATTAGTAGTGAGAGTAGTGAACCAAATCATATAAGACACAAGAACGTTAAACTACTTAAAAAGAACTTAAAGTCAAATAAGGATTCATAAAAGGGAGAACTGAACTAATAACCATTGGTTTAAGCCATGTTTTGGTTTCGAAGTAGATCAATACTCGAACTGTTAGATGCCTTTCTAGATCAGGTTAATGGTTGGAGATTAAATCTAAGTGATGAGGATGCTTTCCGCTCATAGAGGGTAAAAAAGAGGGAAAAAAACTTATTTTTAAATTATCAATATACATTTTTTTTATCTAAACCCTTAGGATCAAGATTCATTCTTGACACCTTGACTTGTCTTTCAGCCTATCCAATGTAGTCAAAACTGCTAGAGGATCGCTCGATACTCACAAGTTTTGGTATTGTCAAACTTGTTGTCAATTTTGATCAAAACTAAGACTTGATTTGTAATCTACTAAAATCAGCTCGGGCTAAGATTAGAGAATAATAGTTGAGTATCAGAAATCATCAATCGACCTTGAAGAATTGAAAACCGCATCAACAAAAACTTCACCAACAAAGGTATATGAATACTTTTTTTTAGTATCATATTTACTCAAATTATCTATCATTTTATTTACTGAGACATGTCTTGTGACTCTAGTATTATGATGAGCATTGCAAAGAATATTGCATGCTAAAGGATATTCAAGTTAGTTCTTAAAGTTCACCAACTGTTTCACCAGTTCACGAACTTGAACTTGTAAATATAAAGACTTGATTTTTAATTTCTCAATTAAATCGCATACACGAACTGAATCAGTTAGCAAACTATTAGATTTTATGATAACACTGGACAATATTTATTCTAGCGTCCACGAACTGATTGTTCAGTTTGCAAACTAGTTGATTATTGATGTTTCCTATGCACTTTTTATTTTCAGGTACACAAATTATTTTGTGCAGTTTGTGAACTTCTCAATATTGAAAAATCCAAAGTTACGAGATGAATTTTTAGTTCACAAACTTTTTTGACAGTTAATAAACTGATTTGTCCTTGTGACAAATCAATCTTGTTGGTTTCAGAACTACTTAACCGTGGCTCTATGGCAAACCATTTGGTGCACTCTGGTTGCATACATCTTCTTTTTAATTCAAAGAAAACTTCTCGCATGCTTTCATGCACAATATATACCACGTATACTATGATCTTTTCGATATCAACCTATAGTCACACCATGTTTAATCATATAAAGACAAAAGATATCAAAAGATTATTTCAACAAGATGTACACTTGGTGTATATATATATATATATATATATAACATAAGTTTTTAATCGATCCAATCTATGAGATCGTACCAAGTGTTTAATTAACGTACAAGTTTATTTACTTTAATATAAAGGCAAAAAAAATAAAATCCGAGACATAATGCAGTTTTGAATACTCTCAGAATTAATCCGCTATACAAATTGACTACCGCCAGCTTCGTATAGTTGAGAGCAAGTAAACTACTCCTATCTACTAAGTTCCTTCATTATCCCTGCGCATACAACCAATCTGGTTCACATACGTGGATTCCAAGATAGAGTCCATTATCTCAAGTCGCTTCACATATTGTTAAGACTTCAACAACTCAACTCCTTTAGATCATAATACGGAACAGTAAAAGACTAACTTGTTTCAGTAACCTCTGTACCAATCTCAGGAAATAAATCAGAGATACGTTGAGTACAAAGGTTTTCCATTTAATAGATATAAACTCCTTTGTCGGTCGCAGATTAATTAAGACAATGACTATCGAAATAATCAATCTTAGTTGAAAAACTATCAAAGTAGATCTCAAAGAGAAATAACTAGATAAATTGTCAATCTATACAACAAGCTTGATTTTTATCAATATAAATAGCTTGTCGGATCCCAGTCAATCAAGTACGCAAGAAGTATCACAAAGATCAAAATACCAAAAAGAAATATTTTAGTCTTTAATCTTTAAAGTACCTGCACAAAAATCTTTATTCCAACTAATGATCTATCCAAGACAGAACTAAGTTTGTTAACAAAAGATGATCAATAGTCCTATCTTCATATCTTGAATCAATAACGCATATCTGAAATCTTCGATCATTGAACTAGTTCGAGTGACTTTATATCATAAGAAAATGATCACGGAATAAACAAACTAGATATATCAAGGTTCAACTTCACCACTAGTCAATCAAATCTATAATCAAAAACTAAAATAACAATACGATTTGGTTCCACACCAATGGTACTACTAAACATTTCTTGATCCCATAAGAGTCTTTGAACGAATACCACATAATCGATATCACCTAATTAGGATACTCTCCTCTCTAATGAGTATTGAAATAATATTATTATTGGGGAGACTTACCGGATGCCACATAATAGATTATTATTATTGAAATAATATTATTATTAGGATACTCTCCTCTCTATTAGTTCATTATTATTGAACTAACGAATGCCACATAATAGATTTGATGCAATTAAATCATTTTTTGAGGGGAGATTTACCGGAGGAAGCTCGTCTTTCTCGTCATCAGAAGAAGAACATTTGATGCTAAATTGTAAATGGGGATGATTAATGTTAATAACACGCACGACTAATAATGCTGCTTTGTTGTGAGTTTTGATTCTTTGATGATGGATTTGCTATAATTGATAGATGGAATTAGATTCAGTTTTTCTGGGATTAAATACGTGCCTCTTTCCATTTCTCCATCGCATTCATAAACTCAAGAATGACACCATATGTATTCCATTACAAACCAATGAAATTTGGACCTTATCTTCTTAATTTATTTTTTGGTTAAGTATATTAACAATATTGAACTTCCAACAACATGCGGGGATAGCTCAGTTGGGAGAGCGTCAGACTGAAGATCTGAAGGTCGCGTGTTCGATCCACGCTCACCGCATTAATATTTTCTTATTCTCCCCTTCATTTCTTCTGTTGTCAGTTTCACTAATCCGTCAAGTTCTATTTTCCTCTTACGCGTCCGAAACATGTATAATCAATAATAACACCCGGATTCATCATTTGAGATCAAGATAATCATATTTGTATGCAATTATTTTATTGAAAACTCATTTTTTACCAAAATAAAGGATAATTATCCAGGATAATTTTTTACCAAAATTATGATCTAACATGAGATTTTGATGGAAAATCAAAACTATGATGCAGGCTAATCGGTGCCAATAAAGATGGGTATTTTCCTATCATGGAAATACGTACGTACACATGATTGAGATGTGGTTATTAGTATGAATCTATCCAATGACTTGATCCTAATATCGATCTTCGTCTATGGGTTACTGAGTTCTAGGTCCAATTGGTGATTATCGAGTTATCTCTAGGTCGGTAATCACAAAGTTCTAAAGGAAAGTAAGAGAGAAAACATAGAGAAAAGATAATTCTTATTGATCAAGTTAGACTGGATAATAAGTATTGGATTACAAAGTAAGCCTTATTGGGCTTATATACAGTTAGTTACATGGTGCATGAATCGTGCTAAAGATATGCATAATAGGGACTAGTTGTGTATACTTGGAGGTAACCTCATGATACACTCATACTTTTACTTCGTTAATAAGTTAGTAGCTCGATAACCTGTGATCTTCATTATATATCGATCTTCGGGTCTTGAACCTGATAGCCTTGTCCTTGTCTTCTCTTCCTTCTCAAGAACTCATGTCTTGAACGTGTCACGATATTAGTTGCCTCTTTATCATTCTATGTTAATCCATTATCTTCAGTTCGTACTCGAGCTGAGAACTTATTATCTTTGACTCGACCTAGACTCTTTCTTTGCACCGAGCTCCATGACCTTACAACTGTCAGTTGTTGGTAAATGTTATTTTGTTATATACATTGGTGCATTTCTGTTAGTATGAAATGTATCAGATTTGCTTAATTGGTCTCAAGATATTTATTTTCTTCCAAAGATGGATAGTCGATGTTCTAACTGCCAATAACATAACCTAAGTCTCATAATATGTATATTTGGTTCTTTTGATCAAAAAATAAAATCTTTTTTTTTTCACATCACCATAAACACTTTTTAATTATCAAGTGTTTTTGCAAAACAGTTGATTGTTATTGATGCTAGTTTTATGAGTTATTTTATATAAGGATCGTAACTTTATAACCTAATTCGGGTATGGGTCCTAGAACATGCAGTTGATGCGTTAGGGTCGTAGACTGACCAAGACTAGTTTGACCGTCCACTATTTTTACTTAAATACCTTTTAGAAAGTATTGAATTACCAGTGTATCCTTATTCTAGCACCCGATTTAACAGTCACAAACCACAAAAAACTATAGTAGGACCAAATCCATTATAAGTTCATTGAAGATGTTAAAATCAGGCATTTTGGTTTATTAATTCCCGTTTTTGAGATAACATTTGAGCAAAAATTAGTTCTTGATCTTTAAGGTATTCTTCAAAGGTCTGCTTTTGACAACATTTGTAAAATCTCGTTTGGGTTAGATCCTGCCTTCTTTTCACAATCACTCGATGTCTCGATAAGATCAAATTAAATTCATAGAAAGGTTCACATGAGTTGTCTTACTGAACAGATGGGTAGAGGATCTATGCTTTTGTTTGGTTTTAGTTTTCCTCATTAGCACTTGGATTATATTTGATTTCCAACTGCTCGTGAAAATGTCGTAGAGAATGTACACTTTTTGTTTAGATACTAATATATTGATAATCTTCAAAATTGAGACTCGATACAAGTTTATCAAGTTATTATACTTTAATTTGAGATGGTTTATCGTTTGGATTATGTATTGTTTAATCTTGTGTTTGATGAGTAAGTACTTGTTAATATGGAACCTTAGTGTGTCAAATGGATGGATGTGCATGTCTATTACTTGTTAGATTCAGAGACCTATATTATGTATTAGGTATGGAGATCATTGTGGAGATCTCTTCAACTCCGGTAAAAAATGTGAACATGTATTACCAAAAGTGAGATTTGTGCGTATGAACAAGCCAAGAATATGATTGTTGTAACTGTCGTAACCGCAACACCTCTTAAAATTGTGAAATTAAATTTGTGTATGTAAAGATGTTAGTTTAGATATGCATGATTGTTGGTGGTCACAGTGGAGGTTGTGGTGGGGGCAAGGAACGAGATGGAAGTTGCCTTATCCAAAATTTTGCTTTAGGGTCGTTCGTTTACACACAGGATTTGCAAATGTGTCGGATAGCGTTCACTAGATTCAAATAGTTTTAGCTTGACTTAACTAAAAAAGTCACCTAACTATAGACTTGACGGTCTTCAGTTAGTCCACGACCCTAACACATCAATTTCATGTTCTAGGACCCAGACCCTAATTAGGTTATAAAGTTACGAGCCTTTTACATAATAACTCTCGTTGAAAAATTCATCCTTCTCTAAATTGCATTTTAACCCTACTAACTAAGTTGACCCTATTAATTAGACAATATATCCCAATGGGCGGGGGTGGTCATTTTTCTGCGGAGAAACTATGCATTTTTGGGATCCTTGTGCTCCCTGGTTGGAACCTCTAACCTTGGCAAGTACGAAGTTCTGCGGAGTATATGACACATGCGCCTTTAGTTTCCTGAAATTATGTGGGTGACATAACTACTGAAATGAAATATCTATCAACCTAACTATTGATTAACTAGGAATATGTATGGTTGAAAATATGTCACGTTGTCCGGAATAACATTGTTTCAAAAGAAAATTTTCTCACACACCGTTCGGACATTTTTATCCAACAATATCACAACTAACCATCGGGAATTATAAACGACATTTGATCAAGTCATTTAATTTGGACAACCTTTTAATTGTCAAATGTTTTTGCAAGTACCATCATTACTAATCACATGTAGAATGGTTGGTTTTGAATGTTACTAGATAAACAGTGCTTGATCAGAGGTGAGTGATTTTTTTTTCCTAGAGTTCTTACGTAGAAGACAGTCACATAAGTATAAGTAAATTTTTCGTGCTAGTGCAAATGTACATGTGCGCTATATTCTCCCCTCCCATATCCTTCCCTGACTTGTTGACTAGTTGTGATGCATTGCAAACCCATTTCTCATCCATTGAGACACGGAAAAAACAGCCAAGTAAACCCACCACTTCTTGCCGGTTCAGTTTAATGGGCCCTTGCTGGGCCTTTGGCCTACGCGTCCGAAACCTAGTGAAACCTGCTTTGCTTTGTTGTAGCTAGTTTTTAGCATACGCATGAATTACTGGAATTCCAGAAAGTTCTAAATAATTTACACTCTCGGTTTCCGTTTTCCACCAAATCTTTTTAACTTTGTAGTCAAGCCATGTACGCATATAAATAGATGGCTCTTCCTATGGTTTTCACCACATTTAAGTCTAATACAGAAGACAATTCTCTTCTTTCTCTACTTTATTCTTCATCTGTGCTTTATCATTCTTTAGAAAAATCTTTCTTTCAACCATGGCTGGATCTCAGGAGGAGGTCCAGAATGGTTTGGCTAAACTTTCTCTGGTTCCCAATAAGAACAGTAGTACCAAAATATCCACCAAACTGGTTGATAAATCGACTACACATCAAACCTACAATGTGGTCTTGGTTCACGAGAAGGAAGGAAAAATTAAGGAAGACAAAGTCCGTACGACTGTAACTCATACAGCTTCTGTGGTCGATCAATGGATTGCAAGTGTCTACGCTGAATTCCGCAATAAGCTGAATAATCTTGTTCTGGGTCTTGATATAGAATGGAGCCGAAAGAGCAGAGATGGCTATAGTCGAAACAAGGTTGCCGTTGTGCAATTGTGCTTTTCTACACGTTGTCTCATATTCCACATCTCGCGTTGTGACGAGATTCCTGAATCACTTGCTGATTTTCTCAGTAACGAGAAGTTTATCTTTGTTGGAGCTGGAATTGATGGTGATGCGCACAAGCTTTGGGTTGATTATGGTTTGTATGTTGGTAGAACTGAAGAAGTTGGCACTCTGGCTGCTTTTAAACTCACCAAGACTTTTGGAGATTATAGAAACAGCGGACTTTATAACGCTGGGTTGAAGAATTTGGCCAAGGATGTTCTCAGGCTAGAAATACCAAAGCCAAGACAAATCCAGACGAGCAACTGGAATGTCAGCTTCTTAACTGAGCAGCAGATTGAATATGCTTGTTTAGATGCTCTTGTTTCGTTTAAGTTATTTATCGATTTGAGGAGTCTTCCCACTCCAACGCATACTAACAGGGAACCAAAGAAGTTTTTTAGGGATTTTAGCGAAAAAAAGACTGAAGAAGAAGGAACTGAACAGGTTTCTGACAAGAAGGCTAATGGAACCAAAGAAGCTAAACAGGTTCCGGACAAGAAGCCCAATGGAACCAAGAGTAGACGCCCTTAATTGATTTGTTTTTTTATGTTGAGGAATGAGTTTTTATGTTTTTTTTAATCTTTTATACAAAATTTTAAAGAATTCAATTAGGCCAAAATAACGCGAACTAAACCGTGACTTCTCAAGATCAGAGACAGAGAATCACAAATGTCACAAGAATTGCAAAAACCTCTCTGGCAATATAATACTAAGAACGCCTCCTGCCACCACGGCTACCTGACCGACCGCCTCTTGCATGCCCAGTTTGTGGGGTAGTATGCCCACCAATGTGTACTTGTCTACCCATCAGATCCTGACCATTTTTTTCAAGAGCCTGCCAGAAAATTTAAATTTCAGCTCAACTATGTGAGGGCTCCTTTAAAAAACAAACCAAAAAAAAAAAACCACAAGATAAGAAAGCTTACCTTTTGCACTGCTTCTTCTGCTGCAAATGTAACAATAGCATGCCCCTTGGAACGTCCATCTTTAAGTGTTGCCAAGTCAACTTTAACTATTTCACCAGCATCTTTGAAGAACTTCTCCCTACAGACACAAACATGCAATGAATTGTAGGAAAAGCAAACCCGAAGACAAATAAAACTGATGCTAAAAGTTGGGTTTTAGTTGATGAAACCTACAGGTCTTTCTGCTCAAGAGAGAAAGATAGGTTGCCAACAAATAGTTTTTTAGATCCGGTTTTTTGAACTTCAGGTGTGGTAGGGGTTTTGGGCTGCAGAAGAAAAAGGAGAGCCAAATTCAGTTCTGTAGCTACATAATGAAACTAAAAAAGAAAAGTGGCACTTGCAGCTATTTTTAAACAACTTTGAATCGCTACCTTGCTATTAGTCTTTGGTGATTTGGCATCTACGTCACTTCTCCAACCACTGCCAACACCACCACTCTTACCGGGCAGAGAAAGTTTTACCGATTTACCCATCAGATTTTCACCATTCCTTTCAAGAGCCTGCAAGAAAAGTTTGGTTAGGGACAAACACATATCAGATCTACGTCCACAAACAACACTCTTAACTACTAAATTACGCATGACTAGTAATTAATACGCGACTCCTTAAGAAAAAACTAAAACCTACCGGATAAGGAAGCTTACCTTCTGCACTGATTCTTCTGTTGCAAACTCAATAATAGCATGCCCTTTGAAACGTCCATCTCCATGTGTAGCAAACTGAACATCAACAATTTGACCAGCATCTTTGAAGAATTCCTCACTACAGACAGAAACAGGCAATGAAAACAGTAGGATAAAACCCCAAAGATAAACAACCCTGATGCTGAACGTTAAGTTTACATTAATGAAACCTACAGGTCTTCCTGCTCGAGTGAAAAAGATAGGTTGCCCACAAATAGTTTTTTTGATCCGGTCTTTTGAATTTGTGTTGTAGTCGGGGTTTCGGGCTGCAGAAAAAAATGGAGAACAAACTTCAATTCTGTAGCATTTGGATATATACCATAAAAATGTAGAAAGGTAAACAGACACTCACAGCTTTACTTTCAATGGCTACCTTGCTATTAGTCTTTGGTAATTCGGCATCTACCATCTCCTCATCATTGTCCACTGTGACCTACATTAATTTTATAAAATCCTAGATTAGGAATATATGAAATAAAGAAAGACAAGAAGGCAAGAGCCGGGTCAGTAGAACTTCAACACAGACCAATAAAAGACCCATACTTCCATATACCCTCATACTGATGGCAGGTACAATCCATTCATAATGAACTATACCATTAGTTCAGAACTTGGAACCATTTATTAATTCAAAAAACACCACATATATTTTTCTCCCCAAACAAAAATACTTCATAAGTAATACAGTAATAAAACATCATTGGTCCATTGAAGCATTGGACTATAAGACAGGTTTGCCGAAACTTGGGGAAACATTTAACCACTTGGAGAAACATCGGTTTATAGGATGATAACATATATGGGTTTTGTGGACTTCTAAAAGAAAATAGAAAATCAGAACCACATCTGATTTCAAAATAGAGGAAATGTACTGAAACCTTCAGCTTTTTTCGCTGTTGTTCTTCTTCATCACTCTCATCGGATATGTCATCACCTTGGTCTTTCTTGAGGTCTACAATTTCCTGCAAAGTAGACAACAATCACCAATAATGGAACGAAAAGACTAGGGATCGGTTAAGAAAAAACTAGGGAAAACATCGGTTAAGAAAAAACTAGGGAAAACAGAAAACACAAACTTGGAATAAAAAATTATCAATAGGAACATTCAAATTTTAGCCCAGTCTGCAGAAACTGGTCAACATACTAGGAGTCAATTAGTGAGAATGTCGTGTATATGAAACGTTGAGTATATATGAGCAATAAGTAGACACGAAAATCTGTTGAATTCATATAGCAAAAAAAAATCACATACATTGTCCTCATCAGAACAGCTGTGTTCAGAACCAGAACTATCGCTAGATACAAGTTCCTTCTCCAGAACATCTCCAGACCCATTCCTAGATGCAGTTTCTGGCACTTTGGGTGTAATGACTACTTCCATCTCTTTTTCCTGCGCACACAATAAACCTCTACTTAAAACAATACAATCTACAGTTTTATGCACACATGGAAATCATACGAAACATAAACTCACTACCTCCTCCTCAGAATCGCTATCAGAAGAACCCGAACTTCTGTTTGTCGCTCCAACAGAAACTACTTCTGGTTGTTCCTTCAACTCCTGAACCAATGTAACCAACCATTTGCCCCCATTTCAATATAAATAGTTTAACTAGGATCGTTTTTGTATACACGCATATCAACTTCTTAAAATCACACAAAATTATAGAATGTAAGTTCTTCAGTGACTGATTGAAACCAACAGAACCCTTGTTGGTCTGTACTGAGTACTGACTACAAACTTTATCAACTACTATACTAATCTTAGAACTAAAAATTTGTAAGTGGTCAATCTACTAAAAGAGTAAATTACTGAGAATGTCGAGTACATGATGTGTTGAGTATGTTTTAAACAATAATCTGATGAATTCAAATAACAAACTTATCACATACATTGTCCTCATCCGAACAGCTGTGTTCAGAACCAGAACTCTCATGAAATCCAAGTTTCTTCATATAAGTTATGCCCTAAAAACAAAGGTACCCTAAAATATTTCAGTGCCACAATAATATGAGTAATGTTTTAACTGAAAGCATGGTATAGGGTACCTTTGTTTTTAGGGTATAACTTATATGACGAGTATGGTATTTCACAGCCACTTCCTACATTTGCTAGCATTAGAAGTCACTGGAACCAACTTCATCACATTGAGTGACAACTCTAGTTAAAAACCTAAAACAACGACAATATATCGACAGCTATTCTGCTTTTTGCTATTAACTAAATCCAAACTGTGTTATGTCAAAATCTAAATCCTAAGATACCCCCCAAACCCTTAATCATTCAAAACAAACATAGCATCTAAAAGAAAGATATAAGTTTGACCAGCTACTCCGAGTTTGTGATTTAGTTATATATTGAACCATTGTATATATTCTGTACGATAAACCTCCACTAAAAAAACATAGTCTACAGCTTAATACACACATGGAAATCATAAGAAACACAAACTCACTACCTCCTCCTCAGAATCGCTATCAGAAGAACCCGAACTTCTGTCTGTCGCTCCAATAGAAACACTCTTCGAAACTACTTCTGGTTGTTCCTTCAACTCCTGAATCAATTTAACAAAACCATTTCAAAAACAAAAGTTTAACTAGGACCTATTTGTATACAAGCATATTGAGTCAATTTAACAAAACCATTTGCCCCCATTTCAAAAACAAAAGTTTAACTAGGCCCTATTTGTATACAAGCATATCAACTTCGTAAAATCACACAAAATCATAGGATGTAAGTTCCTCAGTGACTGATTCAAACCAACAGAACCCTTCTTCCTCTGTACTGAGCACAGACTACAATTTGTATCAGCAATTATACTAAGCTTAGTTAGAACTAAAAATTTGTACAATTGAACTTATTCTAGATCTGGGTATCATTATATGTAAAGAGGGCAGGGGATAAGTTAATATCTTACTTCTTCATCAGAAGAGAAATCTTCTGAGGTAGTAACGTCGTCTTCTTTCTTCTCAACAGTGAAATCAAAAGTTGCATACTTTTTTACTGGACTTGATTCTTCCTGTATGAGTCCAACTGTAGCTACCCTTTTACCTGTTATTAAAACAACAAGAAAAACATTATTAAGAAACTCTCATTTGGATTGGCAAAAAGAGAAATTGTTTATAGAATGAACTCACCCATTTAGATGAAGAAATTGGGAGGAGATTAGTGAAGAAGAGAAGAAGGTGATGAAGAAATTAGTGAAGAAGAGAAGAAGGTGGATTCAAAATTGTAGGGTTTTTTTTTTGTTTTTGAAAGAGGGAAAGCCTTGTTAAGGCCTTAAGGGTTTAAGAGGAACTGACTGCAAGAGAAAAAAATTAAAAAGGGGAAAATAAAAACGATTTATTATATGCGGTGAGCGTGGATCGAACACGCGACCTTCAGATCTTCAGTCTGACGCTCTCCCAACTGAGCTATCCCCGCACCTGTTGATGATACAATTACAAATTTATAAATTCAATTCTATAAATAAGCTTTAATTCCAACGGTTTGTAGTAGCATATATATGGTGTTGTTCTTGAGTTTATGAATGCGAGGGAGAAACGGAAAGAGCCACATATTTAATCTTTTTCATCCGTCCATATGAAATTCATCATCAAAAGAATCAAAACTCGTAATAAAGCAGTATTATTAGCGGGACGAGTTATTCACATTAGCCATCTTCATTTATCGAATGTTTTTTTTTTACGAGAAAGACGAGCTTCCTCTGGTAACAAACGATGCCCTAATCTTAACTCAAAAAGTCAGTTAATTGCATGACAACATCATTAATCACGACTATATAGCGTGTGTGTCATTCTTAGGAAAGAACCATGTTGATTTTATTCGTATTGTTGCATAATTTATTGGATATCACCCAAAGATCGGTTGAATTTATTTTGGAGCTTGGCGTAATACATTTATTATCCGGTGGATATCACCAACGGACAACAATTGTTTCAAGAAAGCAACATCAATAAAATTTCAAAGAACAGCTATTACCCGGTGGATATCACCAACGGACAACAATTGTTCCAAGAAAGCAACAATAATAAAATTTCAAAGAACAGATACTTAAGCACACTAGTAAAACCCGATTAAGTATAAAAACTGCATTATTCCGAATCTGCATCCTCAAACACTCTGCAATCTGGTAAACATATACTACATAATACACATATTAAAATACAATACATTTGGCCGATTGGCGGGGTTCAATAGTCGCTTGATTTAAATTTGCATGATTTAAGAAAGAAATTATACAATATAACATGTGAAGTATGTCATCAACCGAACTCATCCCAACAATGTTTGCCTATTTGTATACAAGATGCAATTTCACGAAAAAATAGGGTCCACAAAAGGCAAGTCTAAATATCCCAATGATATAGAGCACAATCAGTATGGCAACAAAGCAGTATTTCTGCCGCAAAATTAATTAAGAAAATTAGCATATATCAAATGTAAATCGGGTGAACAATGAAACTCATATTTTAGTTAATTAGATCGAGCTCAAGGTATAAGAATAATTTATTTTTGGGTATGCTATATTTTTAGGGTCTTTTTTGGCGTCTTAGTCTTCCAAAAAACAACCAACCTTTATCTTGTCCAAGTTATCCAAGCTTTATTTTACAACATCTAGATATATGTAAAGAACCTTTGACAATTTTCTCAAAAATACACTATAATCATACTTTTCGCAAATACGGGGATTTCATGAACTCGGAGTAGAGATAACATAATTAGGGTTATAATAACTGGGAGTAAACTAGCTTGTATCTTTCATCTAGTAATAACGTTTAAGTTTTATACCAAAGTTCTCCATCATAGAAACACTTTGGACCTCTGTGTTTTAAAACTTAATCCAATTAGCACCCAAGACAGGTAAATACACTTGATTCATTATATTTTTGAGTATTATTCGCGAATAATCCTGATCGGTTTTCATCGTTGTCGTATAAATCTCTCAAAGTCTTAGGAGCTTCACGCGATAAAGAAATATATATTTTTATGTGACAATATTTTTCTATTTTTAATTTCGCCGTGGATGATTGCGCAGATTTTCAACAATCCATTGCAATGCTCAGTAATGTGAACATGCATTAACATTTGCTCCTAGATTCTGCCTTGCAACTATGTTGCAAGGAAAATTTAATTCCATAAATTATAAAAAGTTATGTGAATCATCCGGTGTAAAAATTTAACTGATAGTTGTTAATATGTACAAAACAAAAATGCATGTAATTTATCTATTTCGTACATAGACACGTAAGTCCAGGTTAAAACTAATGGAAAATGCAATTAAAATTGTTGGAACATTGGTCGGAAAAACTCGCAAGTTTTGGTATGTCAAGTTTGTTGTCAAATTTAGTTGATCAAAACTATATCTTGATTTATTTTCTACTAAAGTCAGTCTCGGTCTAGGAATAAAGCATAGTAGTTGAGTATTAAAATTCACCAATTGAACTTGAAGGTCGAAGAATAACGGAGACATCTACGAGAAATTCGAGCTGATATTGTGAGGTTGCACACATCACTAAATTTAGGTAGTGATGGGGTGAGTAGGGAACTTACAACTCGTATCACTAGTAGACACATCAAGGTATTTGTATTTTTCTTACCATTTCTGGGTTTCCTTTTTATTTTCTCTCGTCTGGGCTCTAAAGAATTTGTGAAACTCTTCAAGGCAAGATTTATCCTCTCCATATAATTTTGCAGCTTAACAAGAATCTTGTCATTTTTCTTCGATCTTTGACACTTTCCTATAGAGTGACCATAACTTCCACATAAAGTGCACTGGAAAGAGAGAGAATTACCAAGAGGCACGATTTCCTTTTTATCACCATGAATATTTTCATCCTCCTTATATCCTGCAAGAATGAAAGTATTGTTCTTGGTGAATGAGTATTACTCTTAAACTCAATACCGCTCGTGTTACCAAATGACTTTTGACCAAACAACATGGCTGAGATCTTATCAGAACTTCCTGAGAATCTTTGTAATTGACACTTAAGGGTATCAATCTCTTATTCCTTGAGAGATATTTTTTTTCTGAAATTCTCATTGAGTTTATCAAGATCTAGAATTTTCACACGAAGAGATGTTTACGATTTCTCAAAAAAAAAAAAAAAACGAAGGTTTTTCACGGTGAATTCTTCACTTTTATTCAAAGACTCAAGAATCTCTTTATCCGAGTCATAATTAGGATCTACAGGTGTTTACATGGTTTTAAGGAAGTAGACTTGCAAAAATTGTTTCGTAGTTGAAAATGAGTCAAAGGATTTATTCTAGGACCTATCCCTTAAACATAGATCTTTACTGGGACCGATCCCAAGGATCTATAGCCTCACCAAGGATCTCTACTAGGACCGGTCCTAAGGATCTCTAGTAGGACCTCTCCTATGAATCTCTCGTAGGACCGATCCTTAGTTAACCAACTTATGCATTTTTAATTTGTCTACTATCTTAGGGTTTACGTAGTTATCAAAAATGTTGTTTGGTTAAAAAGGAAAGTTTACAATGTCGACATAGTATCTTGAATATGTGCTTAAATCTTAGTATTTGATGTTCAAGTATTTTCCTTGATACTCAAGAAGAGATCCCAAAACTGAGATATTCTAGAATCTTTTAGACATTCAAAATTATATTTTCCATATCCCGGAGGATAGCATATCGCTTGTTTCTATATTAATAAAGTACATACAGTACACTTTCTAATATTAGTTATCATCAAAAAAAGATTTGGGTGCGATTATTGGATTACAGTTGGAAAATAACAAAACCGAAATTATATTATAATTGCATATCTTTAGGATTTTCGGATTTGGTAATTCCTCGTTGTCCAAATAAGCCTTGGTCTTTACACTATAAATAGAAGAGCTTGTATTTTTTAAAACTCATCCCAGGACACACTGCCTAACCGTTTGTGTGGGAAGCCCACTAATAATATTGTTTCAATACTCATAGAGAGGATAATATCCTAATTAAGTGATATATATTACGTGGCATTCGTTTAAAGTCTCTTATGGGATCAACAGAAGTTTAGTAGTACCATTGGTGGGGAACCAAATGGTATTGTTATTTTAGTTTTTGATTATGGATTCAATTGACTAGCTGTGAGTTGAACCTTGATATATCTAGTTTGTTTATTCCGTGATCATTCTCTTATGATATAAAGTCACTCGAACTAGTTCAATGATCGACGATTTCAGATATGCTTTATTGATTCAAGATCTGAAGATATGACTATTGATCATCTTTTGTTACCAGACTTTGTTCTGTCTTGGATAGACCATTAGTTGGAATAAAGTTGTTTGTGCAGGGTACTTTAAAGATTAAAGACTAAAAGATTTTCTTTTTAGTATTTTGATCTTTGTGATACTTCTTGCGTACTTGATTGACTGAGATCTGACAAGCTATTTATATTGATAAAAATTAAGCTTGTTGTATAGATTGAAAATTTATATAGTTATTTCTCTTTGAGATATACTTTGATAGTTTGTCAACTAAGATTGATTATTTCGATAGTCTTTGTCTTAATTAATCTGCGACCGATAAAGGAGTTTATATCGATTAAATGGAAAAACCTTTGTACTCAACGTATCTCTGATTTATTTCCTGAGATTGGTACAGAGGTTACTGAAACAAGTAAGTCTTTTACTATTTCGTATTACGATCTAAAGGAGTTGAGTTGTTAAAGTCTTCACAACATATGAAGCGACTCGAGATAATGGACTCTATCTTGGATTTGACGTGTGTAGACCAGATTGGTTGTATGTGCAGGGATACTGAAGGAACTGAGCAGGTAGGAGTAGTTTACTTGGTCTCAACTATATGAAGATGGCAGTAGTCAATTTGTATATCGGATTAATTCTGAGAGTATTCAAAACTGGACTACGTCTCGTTTTTTTTCCCTTTATAATTAAAGTAAATAAACTTGTACGTTAATTAATTAAACACTTGGTACGATCCCATAGATTGGATCGATTAAAAACTTATGTTATATATATACCAAGTGTACATCTTGTTGAAATAATCTTTTGATATCTTTTGTCTTTATATGATTAAACATGGTGTGACTGTAGTAGGTTGATATCAAAAAGATCATAATATACGTGGTATATATTGTGCATGAAAGCATGCCAGAAGTTTCTTTGAATTAAAAAGAAGATGTATGAAACCAGAGTGCACCAAATGGTTTTCCATAGAGCCACGGTTAAGTAATTCTAAAACCGACAAGATTGATTTGTCACAAGGACAAATCAGTTCGTGAACTGTCAAAACAGTTTGTGAACTAAAAATTCGTCTCGTAACTTTGGAGTTTTCAATATTGAGAAGTTCACAAACTGCACAAAACAGTTTGTGTACCTGAAAATAAAAGGTGCATAGGAAACATCAATAATCAACTAGTTTGCAAACTGAACAATCAGTTCGTGGACGCTAGAATAAATATTGTCAAGTGTTATCTCAATATCTAATAGTTTGCTAACTGATTCAACTCGTGTACGCGAGTTAATTGAGATACTAAAAATCAAGTCTTATATTTACAAGTTCAAGTTCGTGAACTGGTGAAACAGTTGGTGAACTTTAAGAATTAACTTGAATATGCTTTAGCATGCAATCTTCTTTGCAATGCTCGTCATAATACTAGAGTCATACGACATGTCTCAGTAAATAAAATGATAATTTGAGTAAATATGATACTAAAAAAAATATATATATTCATATACCTTTGTTGATGAAGTTTTCGTTGACGCGGTTTTCAATTCTTCAACGTCGATTGATGATTTCTGATACTCAACTACTATGCTCTAATCTTAGCCCGAGCTGATTTTAGTAGATTACAAATTAACATCATGTTTGTTTTTTCCTCTATGTAGAGGCTAACCTCTATTAGCCTCTATATAGTGGTGGGTCCCATTTATTTGGTGTTTGTTTTTTCCACTACCTCTACAAAGATAGAGGCAAATCTCTATCTATATAGAGGAAATCAAATAGCACCAATGAGGTGCTATCTTTGAGCCTCTACCTCTATTAAACCTTCAAATGACTAATATATCCTCGAACAAACTTATAATGTCCAAAAATAATTCCTTAATTTAAAATCTAAAATTTTACATGTTTCAAGAAAAGTGATACTTTCGCCCGTTTCAGAAAAAGGGATATTTTCGCGCTGTTTCAGAAAAAAGTGATATTTTGCTCCGTTGCAGAAAAAGTGACACTTTAGCCCCGTTTCAGAAAAAGTGATACTTCTCCCGTTTCAGAAAAAGTGATACTTTCACGCCGTTTCAGAAAAAGTGATATTTTCGCCCCGTTTCAGAAAAAGTGATACTTTCGCATGCTTCAGAAAAAGTGATACTTTCGCGCCGTTTCAGAAAAAGTGATATTTTTGCTCCGTTTCAGAAAAAGTGATTTTTTCCATGTTTCAGAAAAAGTGAAATTTTTGCCCCGTTTCAGAAAAAGTGATATTTTCGTTCTGTTTCAGAAAAAGTGATATTTTCGTTCTGTTTCAGAAAAAGTTATGTTTTTGCCCCGTTTCAGAAAAAGTGATTTTTGCCCTGTCTCAGAAAAGTTGTTTTTTTTTTTCCGTTTCAGAAAAAGTGATACTTTCGCCCGTTTCAGATAAAGTGATACTTTCGCCCGTTTCAGATAAAGTGATACTTTCGCCCGTTTCAGATAAAGTGATATTTTTAATCCGTTTCAGAAAAAGTGATATTTTTACCCCGTTTCAGAAAAAGTTATACTTTCGCTCCGTTTCAGAAAAAGTGAACATCTTTGGTTGTATTTTCTAATACATTTTTTTCCTTTTGGAATTTTTGAACATCTTTGGTTGTAATGGATATTCATGGATTTTTTGAATATTATAAGGGTAAAATGAGAAATATATAAAATTGGATACACAATATAGAGTTGTTAGATAGTGGTCAAACAAACATGATTTTAAGAGAGATTATATAGTGATATTTATATAGATATAGAGGTAAACCTCTATATAGAACACTCTACCTATATAGAGGAAAAAACAAACGTGTTGTAAGTCTTAGTTCCGATCAACTAAAATTGACAACAAGTTTGACATACCAAAACTTGTGAGTATGATCGAGCGATCCTCTAACAATTTTGAATACATTAGATAGGCTGAAAGACAAGTCAAGGTGTCAAGAATGAATCTTGATCCTAAGGGTTTTAATAAAAAAAAATGTATATTGGTAATTTAAAAATAAATTCCTTTTTCCTTTTTTTTACCCTCTATGAGCGGAAAGCATCCCTCATCACTTAGATTTAATCTCCAACCATTAACCTGATCTAGAAAGGTATCTAAGAGTTCGAGTATCGATCTACTTCGAAACCCAAACATGGCTTAAACCAATGGTTATTACTTCAGTTCTCCCTTTTACGGATCCTTATTTGACTTTAAGTTTTTTTAAGTAGTTTAACGTTCTTGTGTCTTATATGATTTGGTTCATTACTCTCACTACTAATTAATGGTCTCTCTTAATAATATATCAACTATTGTACTAAGCGTAGAACTAAATATTTGTAATGTGGGTGGTACAATTGAACTTAAGGTTATATGATTATTTGAAAACGAAAAAAAAAGGCAGGCATGGAAGAAGTTAATGTCTTACTTCTTCGTCAGAAGAAAAATCCTTTGATTTCGTCTTCTTTTTTCTCAACGGTGAAATCAAAAGTTGCATACTTTCTTACTGGACTTGATTCTTCCTCTTTGAAACAACAATGAAAAACATCACTCCCTTCATTCCTAATATAAAGGCGGAATTTGGAAAATCTCTTAGATTAAGATTTTTTTTTTATTTCCTATCTACTTTCATGTTCTAACCTTTGTCTTTTTCCTAACACAATTATCTATAATACAAAACAGAAGGGGTTTTTGAGCCACCGACGGACCGTTAACATTTTCAGATACAAACGGATGATTCGACCATCTCAGTCTCATCCTAGCCATTTACATCTAACGAATGTAAAATTGTGAACTTCTTCCATTATGGCTAACCCTCGTAATTAGCTACACACTAAATTATAAAAAAAAAAATGTCCCACCAAAAAGATGAAGTGGACAATCAAATATTAAAACCATGTAAAACTCATATTTTAATATAGAAAAATAAAAATGAAATCCTTGCACCAAATCTTTAAGAAAATCAAATTACCCAAACCTTCGTCAACCTGCAAAACACAAAGAACATTGAACATTGGCGGTTACAATGTGTAAAACCCAAACAACAAAGAATTTTAGATCCTATTTTTAAAAATGCAAAGAATAATTTTCATTATACTAATTGTAAATGGAATAATCGAAAAATGGAATACATATCCGTAGAACGACTCACCGAAAATTTGTTCTTTAATTATAGGCCTAATTTTAATTTTAGCATACGAATAAGCTAGCCTTCATCAACCTGCAAAACACAAGTAACATTAGAGCATTTGAGGTTGCAATGTGTAAAACCCAAAGAAAAAACAACTTTAGGTCCTTTTTTAAAAAAAATACGAAGAATAATTCCCATAAATTTCATTATCTTAATAGTCGTACCTTCATGTTCCCCTGAAAAATGAACCATGTTTTCATCTATGAAAAATTTAACATTCTTAGTAACATTTGAGAATTCTTGATCCATATCATGACTATTTTTTCGTCCATAAACATGATTGACAATTATGGTGGCTTGAATTTTTACGAGGACATCAAACCTTATTCATTCATTGATGCCATGAATAGTTTAATCAAACTCTGCTTCCTCTTTAAATTAAGAGTCTTTGTCGTGAAAGGTGAGATATGAATGGCTCGAGCAGCGGTTTACCCTTATAAATGTAACCACAGAAAGTAGCGTCCTTTACCGTGTTTAATCTTAAATTTAAGCACGAAGAGTAAAAATCTTGATCGGATATCTTTCTGCTAAGATACAAATATCGAGCTCATCCAGTTTACTATTGATTTGGATTTTGTGTCCTCCCAGTGGTTTGTTTCTACACCAAGATAGATATTGTGTGTGAATGAAAGCCACTGGGTGTGCCAGTCATTGTATGTGCCAAGTGCACATGTGAGGGTGTTGAGTGAAGAGATTGTTTAAATAGTCTTCTTCACCATTGTAACAGAAATCAATCTTTTATTAATATACAAAACCCTTAAGCAATGTAGATATACAGATCTACTAACTTGGACCCCATGTATGAATTACTAGCTATATACTTCAACTTTGATCATAGGACCTGGCCCACTTACACGAATGAACTTCGTTTCCTCATCCATAAATATGGTTTTCCCCGATACAACACTACCTACACCACCAGGTCCACCACTGTCACAAGGAACTATATTTTCATCTACTTCTCACACAGATTCAGTGAACCCAGCATCATTTTCTCATACTTGAGCAATTCCTTGCGACAATCTTCGTCTTTTTTCTGTTTATTTCGGTTGAATTTGAAGGGATTTGCATGGTAAGAAGAGATTTTAGTAATAATAATTTTATTATTTGATTTCAAACCTAGGGTTTCATATATTTGAGCTTTTTGTAGTATGTTGTTTAATGTAAACAACTGAAGTAGTTTATTGGTTGTTCTGCTATCTTGTTGTGAATTTGTATTTTATTTGATATTATAACTCTTAACAGAGACTCAGAAATTGAAACGCGATAAACAAAATTGAGGTTTAATTTTGTTCTGTATTTTCTAGCGCCTGACTTTCTTAGATGAATTGAGCATGTTGATTATTATAGAAATTGCATTCGACTCCCCATTATCACTATTTATATTATTTACTTCACATCCCCAACTTAAAAACCCTAGAATCTTCAAATGCCAAAATATCTTTGGTATTTCTTCTCCTTCTACTCTCACTATCACTATTATTATAGAAGAGCGCCAAAAGAGGTATTTTATTGAAAAAGAAAAAGAAGGTCTTTACAAGTCGGTGGTAAGCAGCCGAGCAACAAGCTGGGCTCCTATACAAGAAGGTATTTTGTTATTATTATTATTTACTTACAGATAATAAAAAACCTAGCCCAAAAATCGAAAGAAACACAATAATCCATGAAAAGGGTTTCTTCCTCTTGAAATTTGCAGATAAGATATTACCAATCAGTAACTCATATTATTGGATCAATTTTCCCAAATTTTTTCAAGTTCTGATTTTAGATTTTCATTGTATTGGTTTCCTTTGGAGATTGTGATTTCTCATTTGTGTACAAAATCAATTCTTCCAAATTATTGTGCCTAAAATTTACTACCTTCATAAAACCAGATTATGATTATTCTCTTGGCGTTGTTTATTTATCCTAACTTGTCCATTTAATTACAATATGCTATCGTTACTTTTGTATAGCTTCCCTGATGCAAAAATCAGCAACACAATGAACACAATGAAAATAAACACATTTTATTACTTATGTAGATTTTTTCTTTTTTCCAGACAGTATCTCCGAATGACTCAACAAAAAAGTAATTTTTTATTGAAAGGGATGTTTGATACTTTTTGATGAGGGAGTAAATTATTGATGAATCTAAAATTCGTATTACAAGTTAATTTAGGTAGGTATATATAACTTATTCAATATCATCTAATCATATACTTATAGCTTGTTTGGATGCTCATGGAAAAGCAACTTTTTTGCTTTTTTAAGTCAAAAAGTCAAATACTTGTTTGGTAACGTCATTTTGGAACAACTTCTCTAAGCAGAAAAGTTTTTTTTTTTCTTAGAGCCAATATTTTTGGCTTCCGACTTCTGGCAGAAGTTGTTTTTACATCTTCTCCTCAGGAATTGTATGATATGTTATCTTTTCTTTCTTAATTAAACGTTTTCCTCTTTTCTTTTCTATTTCCAGAAACTCAAGAATAGTTTGTGAGAGGAAATATAAAAAGTTCAGAGAAAAAGATTCGCAAAAATTTAAAGACATAAACAACACCATTAAAAGGGTAAAAGAAAATCATATAAAGATTGATGAAAATGTAAATTTTTATACATTCTATGGAATTTTTTTCTAGGTTTTTTTCTTCTAATTAGTTATTCTAAAAGTACCGGAATCTTCTGGCTATGTATTATTTAACAAGGGCATAGATCGAATAAAAACATTTTGGAATTGGAGTTCGTCCAAATGGGACTACATAAATTCAAAACTCTACATTTTCATAACTCCACCTTTACATAGGGGACGGAGGAAATATTAAAAGAATCTCAGTTGTTAAAAGAGAAACCGTCGTTTATCAAAATTAAAAGAAGAAATTAAAAGGAAATTTGTGAAGAGTGAATAAGATGGAATCAAAATTTGTTAAGAGGAAAAAATAAAACTGAAAAAAGGTAACCTTGCTCGAGAAAAGTGGAAAACTGCAAAAATGTATGCGGTGAGCGTGGATCGAACACGCGACCTTCAGATCTTCAGTCTGACGCTCTCCCAACTGAGCTATCCCCGCAGTTGTTGATATTCCAGTATGGAAAATTTATTTACTCAATAATTCAAAGAAGATAAGGTTTAATTTCAATGGTTTGGAATGGCATACATATGGTGTCGTTTTTGAGTTTATGAATGCGAGGGAGAAATGGAAAGAGCACATATTTAACCCCCGAAAAACTGAATCTAATTCCATCTATCAATTATTACAAATTCATCGTCAAAAGAATCAAAACTCATAACAAAGCAACAATATTAACAGGACGTGTTATTCACATTAATCATCCCCATTTACAATTTAGCATCAAATGTTCTTCTTCTGATGACGAGAAAGACAAGCTTCCTCCGGTAAGCGACACTCTTAATCTCCCCACAAAAAATGAATTACTTGCATGGCCATGGCAGCAGTTACTCCATGGAAAATAGATAGCTTTTCTCGATTTTTGTGTGTCATTCTTGCACAAGGGCCATCTTAATCTTACTGTCGTTGCCGGATATCCCTAAAGGAACATTTAAATTATTATGCTAATGTCATATTTTTGTTTATCAACTTACTAAGCAGATGATGCAGCATCTTGATACCTTTCCTAATTTTGGTCTTTTTAGATTTCCTTTTTCTTTTATAATTCCTTTTCTTAGATGTTTGATTTTTAGGAAAGATAGGTTCATATAAATAAGGGATTGTAAGATAGTTTTATTCATTCAGTTTTAAGAGATAATACACTAGAGTTTTCTCTAAAGCCTTGCATTGATTTGATTCTGTCATCAATTCAAGAGCCTTGCATCGAATTTGATTGAACTCTTCGATTCAAGAAGTCAGGTCTCTAGAAATTTAACCTATATTTCTAGATTGAGCTGAATCACCGTTGATACGCTGCGCCAGCAGATTGCACGAAAATCTAGTAATGGAGTCAGGAGGAACCCAAGACGGCTAATAAAAGAATGCGCAATTAGTGGATAAAAAAACTAATTAGGGGATATGAATTATTAACCCCATCCAACAATATCCGTTAAGGGGTGTTTTTTAGGGGCAGAAATACTAAAATACCCTTCCATCTAATTTAAAACTACAAATCAAAAACAAAATCAAAATCAAACCCTAACAAGTTCTTAAAGATAGGAGAAATTGAATTGTTCTTGAGAAAGAAGAAGAAGAAGAAATGGCTTTATTGAGAAGGTACATGATACCTAATCATATTTAAAGTGTTGTTGTTGTTTTAAAACTTCGTTTGGGTTAGAATCATAAACTTTCAATCCACTCCCGGCTTGTGTTTATGATGAGTACCCTACTATTTGTTTTGTTCCGGCGTAGTTTTTAGGATGAATACCATGCCAGTACTAGTTCTTGCATGGTTTTTTTGGATGAATACCATGCCGGTACTAGTTCCGGCATGGTTTTTTAAGATGAATACCATGCCGGTACTAGCTATTTCAGACAAGTTTTCTGTATGTCTTTTTCCTCAAACCGGCACGGTACACTTGGGAATCAACCATGCCGGCACTACTACCGCCATGCTCGATAATGAACTTTCTATGCCGGTAGTGTACTTCCAATTTTCAAAATTGGGGGATATTGTGTACCGGCATGGTGAAAGAATGAATATCATGCCGGTTTGGTCACTTCCGGCATGGTATTCATACGTTTACCATGCCGGCACTGAGTTTTTCAGGCGCAACAACGGCGAATTCTATGAAAAAAAATCAAATTTCAATACATTAATACCTATATATGAGTAATTGGAGTACTTATATGTTCAACTAGTTTACTTTCCTGGGTTGGTTCTTCACCTAAACCTTCATGATCATAAATATCTTGATTTGATGTTGTTGCATCAACAAATTCAATGATAATGATTTATTCTAATGATTATCAAACTAATCTATTAACTTAACTAATTATATTTAACCATTAAACATGATTAGTAAGGGGTAGATTAGGAATTAGATAAAATGCTTAGATAAGGGGTGACCCTGATTTGATATTTAAATCCAGTTTTTGTCTTTTTCCTCTATCCCCCAATTAGTTTTTTTATCCCCAAATTGCGTGTTCTAATAAAACTTGCAACATCAGACGGAAAATGGCATGATAAATGGACTAGTGATTACATTTTCACTTCGCAAGATTTGCAGTTAGTTGATCTTTCCGTAAATGGTCAGAAGAATGCTAAAGTATTAATCACCCTCACTGTTGGGTGCAATAATCAAAAACAAGGAAAAATCAAATAAGCAAAAGTTATTGATACTTAGCTCCTTTATAATGGAAGTGGTCGATTTGACGAAATGGACAAGCTCCTCATTCTCCCCAACGACAATAAGGCAAAACTTTGGAAAAACAGAGTGAGTCACGTGTTCAACACGCTGTCCTTAAGACATTAGCGCCCAGCTACACTCAAAAGTGATGTTATATCCCTCACAGGACGGATATCTCGAGGATAAAACACCCTACTACACCTACTACTAGCATATGTAGTAGATACTCAACTTGAGCTTGGAAACTCCGAAAAAACCCCTAAGGAAAATTGCGAACGCTTAAGAAAATAATAAAATATTTTCCCTTAGGGGTCTCTCAAAAATATAGAGAAATCCCTTTCCCATAGATTTTACAAAAGTAGAGAATTTGTTGATATAATGGAATAATAAAACTTAAGAAGAGGAATTCCTCGATGTGAGACTAATAAGATTTTCATTCACAAAGAAAACAAAAATTAATTTTATTATTTAGTTAAAAACTTTAAAAATAAAAGTTAATAGAATAATGTTTCCCAACAATCCCCACATGAATGAAAACCTCAATAAAACATGAAAAATACAGATATATCTTGGTAAATCAACAACCCAAAAACAAATGGGTTGTGCATGTTGAAGTCATACTAGTGTTGATGGTGGTTTATAGCTTAGGGTTAAAATCGTAAAACCTTGCATCAGATGTGACGTCACTATGCAAGGAAGCGGTGCTGCGAGTACTAACCTCTCCACCGACATATTTATTGAGCCGCTCAATACACTTTTATCCATAACACTCTGTAAATTTCGGCACCTCGCCAATACGAGACTCACTGAGTACTTTCATGTGCTATGTTCCCCAGCAGAACCCTTAATCGGTATGGCATGACGGATTAATGTTCAATCGCAGCGGAGTAGCATGAACCTCCAAGTACCAAAGTTAGGGCCACTGCACGAAATGCTCAGACAGAAAACACACTGCATTATGTAGATAAAGATTTTGTATGGCAGCATACAAAATCCAGCTAATTATTCTGATAACTCGCAAAGAACTCATAAAACCAACTAGTTTGCAAATTAGGATTTCGCTCCCCGTGCAGTATACTGGACCCCGTTGGTCGAAACCATGCTTAAACAAGCTAGGCAACCGAATCCGCCACAGCGCGCTAAAAGTGCGGCCGCGCCCTAGCATGTCTGCCCTCTTTCCGTCGACCAATCAGGTCGCTTAAAATCCGCCACCGCGCATTGGAATTAGGGCCACGCCCTAGCATGCTGGCCCCACTTCTCGTCAACCAATCGGGTTGCTCCAAAACTTTCCACGGCCTCAAAAAGGTCGCCATACTAAGTTGGCTTCCCAAAACACGCCAGCTTCCCAAAAACGCACTAGCTTCCCAAAAAGCGCCATTATGCCGCACGCACATGCCAGACGCGCATGGCAGACGCGCATGCCAGAGGCGCTTGGCAGACGCGCATGCCAGACGCGCTTCCCAGACGTGCATGCCAGACGCGCTTCCCAGACGTGCATGCCAGACACGCTCGCCAGACGCGCTTACCAGACGCACATGCCAGACGCACATGTCAGACGCGCATTCCAAAAAGCATGTGCAATCCATTCCAGCCACGCTACCACGCCTCTGGCCACTAATGTATGGTATCTATAATTAATGGCTACCCTTCCTCCTGAGGTGTGGATCTCAGCCGTACAAGTTCGCCACCAAGCCTGTGACAACTTCTGGCCGCAATGCCAAATTGCACGGTTTGTGTCAAACCCTAATTTGGACACGCCAAAGGCATGCACAAGCCATGCCAGCACCACGGACACGCCACTGGCCGCGAAACGGAAGGTAGCCGCGACCAACGACTACCCTTCCTCCTGAGATGCAAAATCTCGGCCGTCGAAGGTCGTCACTGAACCGGAAAGACTCTGTATCTTAACTTGCGGCACAATAACAACATACTACACGTTTTCCAAATGAAAACACTCGATACATCAAAACATGTCACAAACTGGGGGATGCTCATCAGGGTATTGGTCTGGCGGTTTACAGCGTGCGGCGTGAAATACGCCCGTTACAAGAAAGTGTCATAAGAGTGAGGCGGTTAGTAATGGCAAGAAATAAGTGGTGAAACGCATCTTCATTATGGAAACATCAATTCCAGGCATTAACCGTTACCACTTTTCCACCACTCAACCGCTTCTACTTCTTACTAGGCCAGGGTACGTTTTATTACGACTTGTATAAATAGGTTTCACCTATTACCACCAAACAACAAGTTTTGGTCAGGATAACAATACAACTTCTAGAAATCATCTGATAGCTTTTCATCCAGCTAGCCAGTTCAACTTTCTGATACAAGTCACGAAACACCCACACTTCCGGAATCAACTATTCTGGTCTCAACATTTTATTCTCTTTCCTCCCTAAGACCAACCCTTCTCCTTCACTTTGTGACCGAAGCAATCCTGGAACGACCATTTCTTGGTTTAGGACAGGATTGTACAGATTGATCTCTCAAATCAAAAGTACTCCGGTGCAGTACATTGTTTTGGGTTTAGATTTGTTTCTCACCCGCACTCACACGAAATTACCGAAATCAGCAGAAACGGTTTTCACCCACAAACAATTGGCGACCACAGTGGGAGATTAATCTCTCGGTTACAAATTCAACTCTCGTTTCCATCATCCTACGAGCGAATGCTATACTTTGAGGCGTCCAAGAAGAGCGGGGTTTCAGGAGAATTGCGTCTGGGGACTAGGGATTCTCCGTTTTACTATGGATTGTCGTGAAGATGTTCCGCAAACAACAAAAAATCAACTGGGGACTTCTCACAACAACTAGGGCATCACGTGAAGACTCGGATTCACTCCCTGAAAACTCAGTTTTGGTGAAAGACCCTAAAACGAGTAAGTTTGCCAGATGATGTTTACATGACCTATCGTTTGGATTTTTACATTTTCCATGGAAGCCGATGACCCAATCATCCCGAGGTTTCTTATCTTTTACTTCTTGTGCAACATTCACGATTTCACAATTTTCCCGGATGATTTGCTACTTACACTCGCAATTCAGACTTTAACCTATCAAAAGACCATTATTCCAAAATAATCCAAAACTCTCACAAGTAACAATTCTCTATCAATCCAAAAATCCAAAAAGAAATCAAACCATGACTAGGCGTTTCGTTTTCCCTTCAAAAAAAAACCCTAAGAAAAGGACTTCAGAAAGTAAAAGTATTCAAGGAAAATTGCTTAACAACGACTCGTTCTTCTTGGAGAAAATATCCATCATGCTCTGAAGAGCCGCCTGCTTCAGCTTTAACTCCTGGGACAACTTCTCGACTTCTGCCGCCTGTTGATTAATCAAATCCGCGGAAGGGCCATCAACCGCTTCAGCCTGCAGCTTTTTAATCTCGGAGAATCCCTCACAGAACCAGGAAGCATTAAACTCAAAGTCTACGCACAAGTCCCGGTGAAACTCCCAGTTTGAGATCACATCTCGAGAAATGGTATGGCCAGTCACTTTGCACATATCGCGAATTGAAGATAATATTTCCTCCACCCGCTTAACCAACGCGAAACGGCTAGTAATCTTCTTAGTCGTCGCGATATGTCCGTACTTCTCCCATATTTTGGTATACAACTTCGCATGCTTAGATGGTACACTGAAGCCTCCAATCAACACGTGGTATTCATGGGGAGCCAAATACAGAGGAGCGAAAATGGCGCCCGCTACTGAATCTATGACCGGCAGAGGATTCCCGACTACGATTGCGCCAACGGTCGCCGGAGTATTTTCCACCATCTGGTTCGTGGTATTGTCAACATCCATTTCCAAATCGCCAACATGCACGGCTTCCGCGGTTGGACCTTCATCATGGCGAGTCTCCACCTCAAGGACATCTTCAGAAACAATCCCTCCCTGCAAAATTACGATTTAGTTTTGTTTCAAAAGCAAAAAGAAGAAGGAGGAGAAGAATGTGGAAACCTACCAACTCATTTGCGGACCCGCCGGAGAAAGACTCAGCGTTACTTTCATAAACGCTTTCATCATCACCACTGGATCCCGAGCTTTCCTCTTCTTTGGATTCTTCTTCATCTTCAGGAAACTTATTCTTCGATTTTTGTGCAAGCCTGGCAAAGGCGTTTGTGCTGTCAAGACCCTGAATGGTGAAAGGAGAAAAGATGTTCAGCAAAAAAATAGAAGACTTGTGTAAACCAGTCAAGATTAATAAGGAATCGTACATACTCGTATGTTGGAAGAATTAAAAGTCACGAGAACTTCCGTATCCGACCGGAAACCAACCGCGCGGTTTTTAGACCTTCACTCCTTTTTCTGGGAACTTTCCACATCCAGGCTGGGAGATTTTCACTTAGCAGTAGAAGGCTCCCTCAACAGTGGATGTCCCGCTAAAGTCACAGAGGAAGGCTTCCCACGAGTATTTTCCACAACATCGTTCACAAATCCATGGATGACAAGAAACTCATCCTGCCAGAACTTGTTATACCTGGGGGTTGTCACCGAACTTCGTTCTGGGAGCAGGAAAGGAAGACTTTTACCTGGCACGAGAACATTGGCATTGAGAACAGCTGGCAACAACTCTTCCGGAGCAACTGGCTGACGAATAAATGGGATCCCTTGGTCAAAAACCATATGCCGAGCCGTCCTGTCAATATTATAAGGGACCTCCTTGCAACATCCCCGGAAGAAAGATGACACGTGTCCAGGGAAATAACTCCGCATAAATACGACCTCTCCAACGCTCATATTCTCTTCAGCAGAAAGCAAAGTCCAGTTCGGAGCAGCGGCGAAAGTGTTCGGCTGAACTATGGACGCATGGACTGGAGCCCAGGGACTAAAACTAATGGCATAGGCATTGTCAAGAAAATCGATAAGCTTTGCTCCAGATTTTGGGCACTTATTTGACCAGCGCAGTATTCTGGAGCCGCCAAAAGACTCAGGAAGTGGAGCCAACGGTTTGGGAGCATATTTTGCGAAGTTCTCCCACAACCATGCCTGGAGAAAAGTGACGTAGACATACGAGTCCACCTTCATATAACCATTTGAAGCGTACATATCCGCGACCAAATGATCCAAATGGGCATACAAAGAACCAAGAAATAAGCCATCAATAGGAAGAACGAAGCCTTTCTCCGGTTTGATGGAAATTTTAATAAGCCCTCGCCTTATCTCCTTCTTACCAGAGCCGTCATCAAAAATATCTCTGGACGGCCACAGAGCTAAAAACGCAGCAACATGGAGAGTGTCATCTAATGCTAGGTCCGACTCCGGCTCATCAGGGAACCACTCATACACCCACTAGCTGTAGAAGCACTTCGTCCCGTAATCCTTCTGAAAGAATCCTTTTGACTTCTCGACAAAAGTGGCACATAATTCTTCTTCATCGTCGGACAACGTGATATCAAGATTCCCTGTTATGGGAAGGGTCAGCAAGACAGCTACACTCTCTAAAGAGATGGTCATCTCACCCCACCTGCATATGGCGGTATGAGTATCTGGGCACCATCTGGAGACAAATGTGATCAAGCCTGGGATGTCTTTCCTGACTTGAAGTGTTGCAGAAGCCGTGACAGCTCCAATGATTTGCGCCTGGGTCAAATTGGCCCTCACACAGTTTTGACTTATCATGAATTTTATCCACTTATCAAAAGAACACAATATACTCTGACAGATTTTGAATTCGATGGGAGAAGCAGGATACTCTTTCCTCTGCAGGCAAAATCACATTACGCGCCCCGGCCGAACCGACTGGACCTCCCCTTCATTTTCTGAACCGGACAGAAGAATCGCAACGTACTTGGGATGGGTTCTCCTAGGTGAAGAAGACTTTGTAAAAAATTCATCATCCGTGTTTGGATTGGAGTTACCAACGTTTTTCGATGTAGTGGCAAGACTTTTCTCAGGTGTCTTAACAAAATTCCTTATGCTTTTGAAGTAACTACAACGAAGCAAAACGAAGAATTACTACTTTGGAGAAAAGCATACATAAAGTCTTATCAAAATCGGTTATGAACAAACAACACATTTGATACGGAAATTTCTATTTGGCCACATGTCATGGCATTCACGACTAAAGGAATAGGGACTGATGCCGCTCAACGGGTGTACGTGATGTCGCGGGAAATACGCTCGTGGCCGAAACTAGGCAATGCCGCGGGAAGCATGTAAAAACGCGAAAAATACAACCTAGGTCAAGTCGCGCTTGGTCATGGAAATATGCTCGCGGCCAAGAGACGAATGTTTTCATCATGGAAACTATGTGCATGGCCACAAAAAGGGAAAGGAAACCCTGAAGCTAGGTTTTCACGGGAAGAAAATTAATGGCAACCACCTATTCACGCGCGCCTATCTTGGATAATGATTGGTCTTCTTACCATCGGCGTAACGGATAATATTACTATGATACTGCTAGCAAGGAAGAATCATTCATGCAAAAATATTTCTACGGGTTCATGGAGAACATGTCTATGGCAAGGGTTTGCATCGACAAGAAAAAAAAAACGTTGGAACACATACCTGAAGTGCGCTTGCCTACTTCTCTGCTTTGCTGCTAACGCGAAGACAAGGAAACAAAGCCAATGTTACAAAAATAAAAGAGGCGTGGCACCCTTTATATACATATTACTTTTGAATTTTGGGTAGAAGAAGGTTTCCTTTTATAAGCGCAACACTTTTGGAATTAGGATGGAAGAAGGTTTCTCGTTTGAACTATGCACGGAAAAGGAAACCGTGCCCGCGGAGGCAACGCTCCATGGCGCCACCAATCCATGGCTAAGAAAATGACACCGTCTCCGCGCCCGAACCTTCCGCACGGAGCCGAGCCATCCCCCCAGCCAAGTCGCGCCCAAACCAAGCCAATCCGCGCCAAGGCAAGTCGCGCCCAAGCCGCGCCAAGCCAAGCCGCGTCCAAGCCGTGTCCAAGCTAGCCACGCCATCCACTACTTCATCTAGCAGCCCATACGCTACTTCAATCTAGCGGTACCAACGGCCCATGGCCAAGATGAATCTATGCAAAATCCTCCAGCACAAGGATCACGGATTTCTCATACCTTCCACTAATGATTAGTTAAATTTTCTTGGCGATCTCTTCACATGTTGCTCTCTCGATTTTGCTCTCGCATTACCATCTCATGCTTACCCCGCAACAATGCCACTGTTACGTGCTAAGTAGGGGACTTAATGTTGATGGTGGTTTTTAGCTTAGGGTTAAAATCGTAAAACCTTGCATCAGATGTGACGTCACTCTGCAAGGAAGCGGTGCTGCGAGTACTAAGCTCTCCACCGACATATTTATTGAGCCGCTCAATACACTTTTATCCATAACACTATGTAAATTTCGGCACTTCGCCAATACGAGACTCACTGAGTACTTTCCTGTGCTATGTTCCCCAGCAGAACCCTTAGTCGGTATGGCATGACGGATTTATGTTCACTCGCAGCGGAGTAGCATGAACCTTCAAGTACCAAAGTTAGGGCCATTGCACGAAATGCTCAGACAGAAAGCACACTGCATTCTGTAGATAAAGATTTTGTATGGCATCATACAAAATCCATCTAATTATTGTGATAACTCGCAAAGAACTCATAAACCCAAATAATTTGAAAATTAGGATTTCGCGCCCCGCGCAGTATACTGGACACCATTGGTCGAAACCATGCTTAAACAAGCTAGGCAACCGAATCCTCCACGGCGCGCTAAAAGTGCGGCCGCGCCCTAGCATGTCGGCCCTCTTTCCGTCGACTAATCAGGTCGCTTCAAATCCTCCACCGCGCGTTGGAAGGAGGGTCATACCCTAGCATGCTGGCCCCACTTCCCGTCAACCAATCGGGTTGCTCCAAAAATTGCCACGGCCTTAAAAAGGTCGTCATACTAAGTTGGCTTCCCAAAACACGCCAACTTCCCAAAAACGCGCTAGCTTCCCAAAAAACGCCAGCATGCCGCACACGCATGCCGCACATGCCAGACGCGCATGCCATACGCGCTTACCAGACGTGCATGCCAGACGCGCTTCCCAGACGCGCTCGCCAGGCGCGCATGCCAGACGCGCATGCCAGACGCGCTCGCCATACGCGCATGCCAGACGCACTTACCAGACACGCATGCCAGACGCGCATGCCATACGCGCTTCCCAGACGCATATGCTAGACGCGCATGCCAAAAAGCATGCACAATCCATGCCAGCCAGGCTACCACGCCTCTGGCCACCAACGGAAGGTAGCCATAATCAATGGCTATCCTTCCTCCTGAGGTGCGGATCTCAGCCGTACAAGTTCGCCACCAAGCCTGTGGCAACTTCTGGTCGCAATGCCAAATTCCACGGTTTGTGTCAAACCCTAATTTGGCCACGCCAAAGGCATGCGGAAGCCATTACAGCACCACGGCCACGCCACTGGGGGCCAATCGGAAGGTAGCCGCGATCAACGACTACCCTTCCTCCGGAGATGCAAAATCTCGACCGTCGAAGGTCGTCACTGAACCGGCAAGCCTCTCTATCTTAACTTGCCGCACATAGCAATATACTACACGTTTTCCAATGAAAACACTCGAGACATCAAAACATGTCACAAACTGGGGGATGCTCATCAGGGTATTGGTCTGGCGATTTACAGCGTGCGGCGTGCAATACGCCCGTTACAAGAAAGTGTGATAAGAGTGAGGCGGTTAATAATGGCAAGAAATAAGTGGTGAAACATACCTTCATTATGGAAACATCAATTTAAGGTGTTACCCGTTACCACTTTTCCAACACTCAACCGCTTCCATTACCACTTTTCCAACACTCAACCGCTTCCACTTCTTATGAGGCCAGGGTACATTTTATTACGACTTGTATAAATAGGTTTCACCTATTTCCACCAAACAACAAGTTTTGGTCAGGAGAACAATACAACTTCTAGAAATCATCTGATAGCTTTTCATCCAGCTAGCCAGTTCAACTTTCTGATACAAGTCACGAAACACCCACACTTCCGGAATCAACTATTTTGGTCTCAACATTTTCTTCGCTTCCCTCCCTAAGACCAACCCTTCTCCTTCACTTTGTGACCGAAGCAAGCCTGGAACGACCATTTCTTGGTTTAGGCCAGGATTGTACAGATTGATCTCTCGAATCAAAAGTACTCCCGTGTAGTACATTGTTTTAGGTTTAGATTTATTTCTCACCCGCACTCACACGAAATTACCGAAATCAGCAGAAACGGTTTTCACCCACAAACAACTATCCATTCCAACGTCCTATCCCTCACACAACAGTTAATCCTTTAATTAACATGGCATAAATCATCTCCTTAATGGTTATGTTCTTACGCTTAACTGTACCATTAGACTATGGTGAATAAGGAGGTGCGATCTCATGAATAATGTCATTTAACAAGTAAAGTTCTCCTATATGATTATGGAAAGATATACAACCTTCTTATGTATACGTCTAAGTGTGAGGGTGTTCGGATAAGGTAGTTATTCCTTCTCCTAAGAGAACTAAGATAGGACCCAAACTGTTGACTGTGTCTTCATACGTATCCTGAATACCCTACTGCATATAGTTTTTTGGTTGTGAGTTATGATTTTATGACATTGGTGTGAATACTTTTATGGAGTCTAGGGATGTTGAGTTATTTGAACATGTTTATTTTGAAACCTGTGTCTTCTTAAGGATGTGTTATTGATCCCCTAGATGTCTTTTCAACTAGTCGGAATTTACCTTCAAAGGAAGATGGAATAGAGTTGATCCTAGGAGAAGTAAAAGGATTAGAACTTAGACTTCTTATGGACCTGACTTCATAATATGCCTAGCTTAGTATGAGTTCCAGACTCGTAAAGAAGACATAACATTTACTGAAACCCCATTCTGGTAAGAAGCTTCATTTAGTGAAATTGACTCAGTCCGTCAGAACCAGACTTGGGAGCTTGATAGTTTATCTCCGGGGACTAAGACCATAGGATGTAAATGAGTCTTTAATAGGAAACGTAAGGTAGATGGAACTGCGGTAAAATATGAGGCTAGGTTGATATTTGCAGGATATAAACTAAAATAAGGTGTAGATTTCCTTGATTCTTATACACTTAGAGATACATCAGATGGATGTTAAGATAACTTTTCTAAAACCGTGAATCAGATAAATAAATTTACGTAGACCAACCTGAGGAATTTGTAGTGAAAGGTTGTGAAGACAAAGTTTTTAAGTTGAACAAATCTTTGTATGGATCAAATAAGCACGTAAACAGTGACATGGAAAATTTGATCATGTGATAATGAGTAGTGGATTTAAGTTAATGAATCTGACAAGTTTATTTACAAGTAACTTGTTAAGGATGCCTGCGTGATTGTATGCTTGTATGTTGATGATATGCTTATACTTGATATAAACATAGATGTGATTAATTCCACTAAAAACATGCGTTGAATGAGAACGTTGACTTGAAAGACTTAAGCCATGTTGATGTAATCTTAGGGATGAGGATTAGAAGATAATCTAATATTTATAGTATTAGTCGTTCTCATTATGTTGATTTTTGTGCTTAAGAGATACAATCAATGTGATTGTAAGCCTGCTTGTACTCCGTACTATTATTATTATAGACTCAAGAAAAATAAGGGTAGTGGAGTATCTTAACATGAATACTCAAGAGTTATAGGATGTCTGATGAATTTAATGAAATGTAAGAGTCCAGACATTCCCTATATCGTGAGTAAGTTAGGCATATATACTTGTTGTCCAGAGCAAGAGCATTGAGATGCAGTTAGTAGAGTATTTCGGTACCTAAAATACTTTATTACCTTTTGTTTGATTTATGAAAGTTGTCTTGTTGTCCTTGAGGAACTTTGTGATGCAAACTAGATAGTTGACTTAGAGGAGTCTAAGTCTACGAGTGGATATGTTTTCACTCTAGCAAGAGGGTTTGGTTTTGGAAGACTTCCAGATAAACATATGTTGCTCAATTCATTACGAAATCTGAGAGTATTGCGTTGGATAAAGCACGAAAGAGGGACGAGTGCCTAAGATAATTTTTAGAAGACATTCCTCTCTGGCATAGGCATGTGCCAGCTATATCTATACATTGTGTTAGCCAAGCTATAATAGCTAAAGCTAAAAATAACTAATCTCAATCGGCGTTATTTCCATTAATTGGATAAAGTACGAGGAGAATACCGCGCAACCTTTAACGAAAGGTTTGTCCAAAGAGATAGTTAGAAATGCATCGAGGGGGATGGGGCTTAAGCTCATAAAGTAAACTTTCCATGAAGGATACTCAACCTTGCTGACTGGAGATTCCAAGATCAAGGTTTCGAATGAGAAAACTAATTTGTGGTGGATAAAGGTAAATACTATCAAAGAATTTATTCTCTGTCCCTTCCCTATGGTGTAGACGTGATAGTGTGACTGCATGTGAAGGATGACTTCTAAGACGTCTTAATGAGTTTTATAGTTTCAATTTAAGATTGAAGTGGGGTGTAGCAGTAACACTCTTTATGGACTTACCTATCTGAATGAGGAAGTGGGGTAGCTTCCTATGAGAATATGAGCTTTGATTCTCTAGAGCATTATGAGAAACATGATATGTCCAGGGTCAAATTGGACAAAATGGCACGAGCTTGGCAGCAACCTTGGAGATATCATCTGTGGTTGTTATCGCGAATTACATCAAACGATAGCAGTTCAAGACATCGCGTTCACTGTCTCTAGCAAGTAGTTCTGGAAATATCTCACTAAGCAAAGGTTCAAGACCTCATGGACACCTCTGCCTAAAATGGTATTTCCTGCATTTTTATGTGATTTTCGTTTTGATGGTTTTGGTATTACTGGAACATAGGACCTAAGGGTCACTAAGAGTTCACTAGTTCATGCTTTTTCACTTTGGTGAAAGAAATCTTTAGTCTCACATGTGAGAAACTAAAGATGAAAGCTCTCTATACTATATGATTTTTGCAATCCATACTATGACCCTGGGGTCAACACACTGTTGTATGAGGGAGAGGACGTTGGAATGGCTAGTATCACTTCAACATGCACAACCCATCTGTCTGTTCAGCCGGTTCGGGTCGTGAGATTGGGTTGTTGATTTACCAAGATCTATCTGTGTTTTTCATGTTTTATTGAGGTTTTCATTCATGTGGGGGATTGTTGGGAAACAATATTCTATTAACTTTTATTTTTAAAGTTTTTAACTAAATAGTAAAATTAATTTTTGTTTTCTTTGTGAATGAAAATCTTATTAGTCCCACATCGGGGAATTCCTCTTCTTAAGTTGTATTATTCCATTATATAAATAAATTCTCTACTTTTGTAAAATCTATATGGGAAAGGGATTTCTCTATATTTTTGAGAGACCCCCAAGGAAAAATATTTTATTGTTTTCTTAAGCGTTCGCGATTTTCCTTAGGGGTTTTATCGGAGTTTCCAAGCTCAAGTTGAGCATCTACTACATATGCAAGCAGTAGGTGTAGTAGGGTGTTTTATCCTGGAGATATCCGTCATGTGAGGGCTATATCATCACTTTTGAGTTTAAACGGGCGCTAATATCTTAAGATTGTTGGGTGCAATAATCAAAAATAAGGAAAAATCAAATAAGCAAAAATTATTGATACTTAGCTCCTTTATAATGGAAGTGTTTGATTTGACGAAATGGACAAGCTCCTCATTCTCCTATATGAATTTCATACTTGCCATCACGTTCAGACCTAACCCTTTTAATGGTAACATATACTTCGCTTTCAATTTAAAGATTATACTCTGAAGGCTTCTAAGGCATTATCCTTACCCCTAAGTAAGTATACACATAGTACCTCGTACAATCATCTATGAAAGTTATAAACCACCTTTTACCACCTTAGTTTGGGTTGTCAATTGGGTCTAACTAAATTAATTCTAAGGGCTTAGAATTACTCTGAACAATTTTTCTAAAAGGTTTTATAACATATTTTCATTCTACACAGATTTCACTTTTGTGTTCAATATCCAAACTAAATTTAGGTACGCAGCTGTTGATGGTGTTTTTAGCTTAGGGTTAAAATCGTAAAACGTTGTATCAGACGTGACGTCACTCTGCAAGGAAGCGGTGTTGCGAGTACTAACGTCTCCACCGACATATTTATTGAGATGCTCAATACACTTTTATCCATAACACTTTGTAAACTTCGGCACCTCGCCAATACGAGACTCACTGAGTACTTTCCTGTGATATGTTCCCCAGCAGAACCCTTAATCGGTATGGCATGACGGATTTATGTTCACTCGCAGCGGAGTAGCATGAACCTCCAAGTACCAAAGTTAATGCCATTGCACGAAATGCTCAGACAGAAAGCACACTGAATTCTGTAGATAAAGATTTTTGTATGGCAACATACAAAATCCAGCTAATTATTGTGATAACTCGCAAAGAACTCATAAACCCAACTAATTTGCAAATTAGGGTTTCACACCTCACACAGTATACCGGACCCCGTTGGTCGAAACCATGTTTAAACAAGCTAGGCAACCGAATCCGCCACAACGCGCTAAAAGTGCGGCCGCGCCCTAACATGTCGGCCCTCTTTCCGTCGACCAATCAGGTCGCTTCAAATCCGCCACCGCGCGTTGGAAGTATGGACACACCCTAGCATGTTGGGACCACTTCCCGTCAACCAATCGGGTTGCTCCAAAACTTTCCACGGCCTCAAAAAGGTCTCCATACTAAGTTGGCTTCCCGAAACACACCAGCTTCCCAAAAACGCGCTAGCTTCCCAAAAAATGCCAGCATACTGCACGCGCATGCCGCACATTCCAGGCGCGCATGCCAGACGCGCTTACCATACGTGCATGTCAGACGCGCTTGCTAGACGCGCTTACACGATGCGCATGCCATACGCACTTAGCATACGCGCATGCCAGACGCGCTTACCAGACGCGCTCGCCAGACGCGCTTACCAAACGCGCATGCCAGACGCACATGCCAGACGCGCTTAACAGACGCATATGCCAGACACACTTACCAGACGCGCTTCCCAGACGCACATGCCAGACACACATGCTGCACCCACATGCAAAAAAGCATGCGCAAGACATGCCAGCCACGCTACCACGCCACTGGCCACCAACGGAGGGTAGCCATAATCAATGGCTAACATTTCTCCTGAGGTGCGGATCTCAGCCGTACAAGTTCGGCACCAAGCCTGTGGAAACTTCTGGCCGCAGTGCCAAATTCCACGGTTTGTGTCAAACCCTAATTTAGCCACGCCAAAGGCATGCGCAAGCCATGCCAGCACCACGGCCACGCCCTTGGCCGCCAAAAAATCTCGGCCGTCGAAGGTCGTCACTGAACCGGGAAGCCTCTCTATCTTAACTTGCCGCACATAGCAACATGTTACACGTTTTCCAATGAAAACACTCGAGACATCAAAACATGTAACAAACTGGGGGATGCTCAGTAGGGTATTGGTCTGGCGGTTTACAGCGTGCGTCGTGCAATACGCTCGTTACAAGAAAGTGTCATAAGAGTGAGGCGGTTAGTAATGGAAAGAAATAAATGGTGAAACGCATCTTCATTATGGAAACATCAATTCCAGGCGTTACCCGTTACCACTTTTCCACCACTCAACCGCTCCCACTTCTTACGAGGCCAGGGTATGTTTTATTACGACTTGTATAAATAGGTTTCATCTTTTATACCAAACAACAAATTTTGGTCAGGAGAACAATACAACTTCCAGAAATCATCTGATAGCTTTTCATCCAGCTAGCCAGTTCAACTTTCTGATACAAGTCACAAAACACCCACACTTCCGGAATCAACTATTCTGGTCTCCATATTTTTTTCGCTTCCCTCCCTAAGACCAACCCTTCTCCTTCGCTTTGTGACCGAAGCAAGCCTGGGACGACCATTTCTTGGTTTAGGCCAGGATTGTACAGATTGATCTCTCGAATTAAAAGTACTCCCGTGCAATATATTATTTTTGGTTTAGATTTGTTTCTCACCCGCACTCACACGAAATTACCGAATTCAGCAGAAACGGTTTTCACCCACAAACAATTGGCGACCATAGTGGGAGATTAATCTCTCGGTTACAATATCAATTTCCAATTCCCGATTTCATTTTTTCAACCCCGATCTCAAGATGGTAGAACTCAGGTCAGGATCAGCAACAAACCCCGAGAACACTGGCGCCGAAATTATTCTGGGTGTTAACATTTCTCCCAGTGGTGATAATACGCCATCTGTCAACACCAGCAACATGGAGAATGTTCCTTCAGGTGTTACACCTCCAATCACAAGAGCCAGAGCCTCTGCCGCGGAAAATGCTCCTTCAGGTGTTACACCTCCAATCACCAGAGCCAGAGTTGTTGCCGCCGCTCCCAATGTTTCATCAAGTATGACACCTCCAACTGTTACCAGAACTGCAGCTACTCCGCCGTCAGGACGAGAAACTGGAGGAGCCAGAGAGAGCCGACCCTACATTACTATTGCTGATTTGATGGAAAGGCAGGAGGTTCTCGTCAGGGCCCAAACAGGCATGGCCTCAGCCCAGAAGGAGGTGCTTGATTTTCTCAAGACACTGACAGAGCGGCTACCACAAGAATCACGCCAGCCAGAGCCAATGAGGAACACATCCAATACCCCTGGCGCTAGAACCTCAACAGGGCACACTTTTGTCGACGAAGAGACTCGTCCGGGAACTTCAGCTGAAAGAAATCAATCGCCCAATTTTGTCACGAGAGAAGATTTAGAACGACTTCTCTGAAACCAAGACAAAAGCGACTTCATGGACATGCATCAGCATTAGCCCCGTATCCTCCTGAAGTACAAAGAATTCCTCTTCCAAGGGGGTACTCTTCCCCTCAATTCTCTCTGTACGACGGTACAGGCAATGCACGTGAACATGTCTCTCGATTCTTGGAGTCCGTGGGGGAACGCGAATATAATCACGTTCTCCGTTTGAGGGAATTTTTGAAATCACTTACTAGAAGAGCATACACATGGTACAACAAGATTACGCCAGGCAGCATCTCCAACTGGTCTGACATGGTTGCATCTTTCTACAATAAATACTTCTTTGTGTTTGAGCAAATTACCTTCTCAGATATAGGAAGGATGTTTCAACGAAACAACGAACATCCGAATGATTTTTTCAAAAGATTCAGAATTCAAGCGCTCGATTGTCATGACCCAAACATGACCGAACATCAATTGGTGGACTCTTGTATTAATGGCATGATTCCCATCTACCGCGCCTTACTAGAGAATCTGCGATTCCAGACATTTTCTGAGCTTCATGAAGCCGCAAAACGGTCAGCCAAAACAGCACCAGCATTGTTGGAAAGAACCATGCCAACTAGAAGCGAGGATGCACGCGAAACTCGAGGAAATAAATGCCTCATCAATAAGCAATACAACACCGGTCCCTCATCTGTGAGCGTGGTAGACGAAGGAGGAAAAAGGAAGGCTCCAACAGCAGAACAACCATCCAAGCGTGCAGCGCCAGCACGACAGGCAGCTCCGCCACGGAAGACCATCGCTAAAGCTCCCATGCGACATCAAGAGGCTGGAGAAAATTTCTTGGATTTCCCGTTCCCAATCGAAGAAGTGATTGAACTCTTGGAAGCATGGATCCAAGACGACGCCATCAGGCTACCTCCTATCAGGTGCCCACCAACCGAAGCGGAAATGGCGAACCCCAAATATTGCCGCTACCACAGATTTGTCCACCACCCGACCAGTGACTGCAACAAGCTGAAGCATATCATCAAAGAAAAGATAGAAGCAGGGGAGCTTCGACTAGACAATGAAAGAGTTCACAGAGATCCACTTCCAGTCAGGAGTTGCATGGTCTCTGGGGACTCCGAACATGAAACTATGTAATCCATGATGCAACATGTGTGCAAAATTCTCTACCTCTACAAGGCACATCGTCAAGACATCTTCACAGCCCTTAATCGTGTTGTATCGGGAAAGCAACTCTTTCCTACTGAAGAGACCACAAAGAACCCCAAACTCTCCCAGGAAGCGGTGCTGGAAAATACAACTGGGGACTGATGACCACGGTTCATCTGAGGAGCGCCAAGCTCGATAGCACATTCATCGACGCGGCTTCTGACTTCAACATCATTACCATCAAACCTCTGAGAGTTGCAGGAGTTTTGAAGCAAGAGGCTACCCATTCCCCAACCATGGTCAAAAACTTGGAAGGAGAGGCGATAGACGTGTATGGCTACATCAATCTTGAAATCAAGGTGGGAGACACTCTAACACATGGAAAATTCTACATTGTCAAAGAACTCTCAAGCTACGACATGATTGTAGGGCGCACGTGGGTACACGATAGAGGTGCCAACGGTCCTATTGGGTCCGGGTAGTAATCGGAACCACTAATTTTAATCGGTTCCGGGTCCGGTTCCTAAATTGATGGACCCGGAACCGGACCCGTTAAAAACCTTAATTACCCGTCGCGTCCGGGTATTTATCGGGTCCTCTATATTTTTTGATAATCTATTTTTATAATTGTTATGTTAGCTTGAATTTTATAACTTTTCATATAAAATTATTGTTATATCTATAAAAATGTTTTAATTAACATCAAAAGTAAGAAAATAAACGAAAAATGAAAAAACTTTCAAGCGAAACCATACAAAATCTTTCCATTTTAAATAAAATTAACAAGTAAAAGATGAATATTCGGGTACCCGATACCCGACGAGTACCCGTTGGTTAATACCCGTTAGGACCCGAAAAATTATCGATTCCTAACGGGTCTACCCGTCGGGTATTGATTTTGTTAATGGGTCCAATCTTAGGACCCGGAACCGGACCCGATACACCCGGGTCCCATTCGGTTCCGGGTAATTGGGTACCCGTTGGCAGCCCTAGTACACGGTAACAAAACGAAGTTATGGGTATCCCCTCTGCCGATGTCGATACTAGAAAGAATTTCGAACAAGCCGTCCAACTTTGAAGATTACATGCTGCCATATCAACAACTTGCCGATGTAACTCAATTTCCTGGAGAAAGCCCGTCGACGTTCATCTGCAGATTCCGAACACAAGTAAGTCTGGTCAAACAACCCTTTCTGCACCCAGCCACCTCTCCTCTCGGCCAAGCATGGGGACTCGATCCGATTACCAACCCAGGCGTCATTAAGAGATGTGAATGGGATGTTGGGCCTTTCAAGTACTTTGTCAAAAATTTGGAAGCTGTCACGGCCAAACATGACGAGTTCAATCAAGTGGTTGCGCAACGCTCCAACCCATTTCAAATTGGAGATGTAGTAGTCAAGATGACCTCGTTTCAAGTTGGGAACATAACAGGTAAAGATGGCCACTAGACCCGGTCCACCTAATGAAAAGGAAGACGAGCCATATATGGTGGCAGATGTTATCTTGGGTGGCTACTGCAAGCTCATCAATACCGACAAATTGGAAGGTGTCACGATTCACTCGCGATGGCTCAAACCCTTAAATACCTAAAACGCTGTGCTACCTTCACCTCCAGCGTTCTCCTTCAGCATTTCTTTCAGCATTTTCCTTTTCATGCAATGTTTATAACTCCTCAAAAATGATTGCACTGCTTGCATTCATGAGTAGAATTTTTGATTCCAATTAAAGAACATCTTTCCTTGAAAAGTTTTCCCCTTAAAAAAAAATATCAAGTAAACCTAAAACTCTCACAGAGTCATTATCCGTCAATTGAAAACCAGAGAAATAAAACCACCACAAACATATCTATTCAAAAATACTCAAGAAGGAAATATGCAAGGAAGACGATCATCAGGCGGCAGAACAGATATCTTCTTCAAGAATATTCGGCTCCAAATCTCAGAAACAGTATGAAGGTTTTATTAATTCATTCAAAGATGTGAAACCATAAAAGCTGAATGACGGAATGTTACTTGACGAAACCCCAACTCCACCATGAAAACAAGAAAGTAAAAGAAAACTTCTGGAAAGTCAAAAGAGGCTACACGTTAAGAACAAATAGCAAAAGGGGAAAAATTGGTCGTTAACGGCGGACGCCTGGATCAATAGAGCCTTCACCAGAGCTTCTTCAAGCACGCTCCCCATCACGGTTTCTGACAGCAAACGTTTCATCCAAACGCCGCCTCGGCAGCAGCAACCTCGGCGTTCCATCCAGAAGTCTCCTCAGCAGCAGAAACCGCAACGTCCCATCCAGAAGCTACCACAACAGCAGCTTCCACTTCCTGTCCGGCGTTTGCTTCAACAGCAGTCCCAGCGTATGTTTTCGTAGCTTCTCCAGTTGCTCCAGCATACATTGCCTCCGTCTCCTCGTCCGCCTTGACGGCATCCTTAGCGTTTGCGTCAACACCCCTGACAGCAGTTTCGACGTCCACTCCAGAAGTTGTTTCAGTTTTGTAAATCGTGTCGACGTCTTCTCCATGAGCCTTTCCAACTACTTCTTGAGGATGTCCCGGTTCGTCCGCATCAAAGTCAATAATTACCATACCACCATGGATAGGGTAATTAAACTGGTCCTCACCTAAAAGTTTCATGAACTCGGTCTTCCGTCGCTTCAACCGAGAGGAGAATCGTTCAGCCCTAGCACTGGGTTGTAGAAAAGCTTCGTTGCTCTGAGATCTCCCGACAAGCCGGGATTCTTCATCGTGCCTCCACCTTTCCTCCATGTCCACTGAAGCCAAGAGAGTCTGAACACACATCCGCACTCTGCATAAATGGGCGAGAGACATGTCTCGTGTAATCTCGTCAGGCTCACGGAACAGGGAATCAATTCTGTCTAATACCTCCTCATGAGAAGAAAAGTGGGTTTCCTCGGGTTCATAATTTCTTTTCGAAGAGGTACGATCATCACTAGAAGATCCCATTATATGCTACAAAAAAATAATACCACGTTTGTACCAACAATCTACATGATGAGGAAGAAAAAATGGATCTAGGGGAAGAAACACGATACAATACCTGTGGGGAAGATGGACGTGATTTTTATGATGATTTGTATGGGCGAAGGATTCAGGGCCACCTCTTATATTCAGCAGAAAATCTTTTACCAGTCGTGAATTAAGGCTTCACACGCGTGATACCAGCTGGATTAGATATTTCTTTATACGAAATAATTAGGGTTTGGTGTCCGATTCATTATCACTTAGCCCGCACCATCCTCCTATACCAAGCGCGCGTCTCAAGACAACACCATTGTTTCTGCGCCTAGACAGCGTCATCTCCGCGCCAAGCCTTCCACGCTCAAGCCAAGCCGCTACCAAGCCAAGACGCGTCCAAGCCGTGTCCAAGCTAGCCACACCATCCGCTACTTCAGCTAGCCGCTCATCCGCTGCTTCAAGCTAGCGGTACCAACGACCCATGGCCAAGATGAATCTATGCAAAATACGCCAGCAAAAGGATCACGGATTTCTCATGCCTTCCACTAAAGGTTAGTTAAATTTCCTTGGCGATCTCTTCACATGTTTCTCTCTCGATTTTGCTCTCGCCTGTCACCATCTCATGCTTACCCCGCAACAATGCCACTGTTACGTGATAAACAGGGGACTTAATGTTGATGGTGGTTTTTAGCTTAGGGTTAAAATCGTAAAACCTTGCATCAGATGTGACGTCACTCTGCAAGGAAGCGGTGTTGCGAGTACTAACCTCTCCACCGACATATTTATTGAGTCGCTCAATACACTTTTATCCATAACACTCTTTAAACTTCGGCACCTCGCCAATACGAGACTCACTGAGTACTTTCCTATGCTATGTTCCCCAACAGAACCCTTAATCGGTATGGCATGACGTATTTATGTTCACTCGTAACGGAGTAGCATGAACCTCCAAGTACCAAAGTTAAGGCCATTGCACGAAATGCTCAGACATAAAGTACACTGCATTCTGTAGATAAAGATTTTTGTATGGCAGCATACAAAATCCAGCTAATTATTGTGATAACTCGCAAAGAACCCATAAACCTAACTAATTTGCAAATTAGGGTTTCGCGCCACGCGCAGTATACTGGACCCCGTTTGGTCGAAACCATGCTTACACAAGCTAGGCAAACGAATCCGCCACAGCGCACAAAAAGTCCGGTCGCGCCCTAGCATGTCGGCCCTCTTTCCGTCGACCAATCAGGTCGCTTCAAATCCTCCACCGCGCGTTGGAAGTATGGCCACGCCCTAGCATGCTGGCCCCACTTCCCGTCAACCAATTGGGTTGCTCCAAAACTTTCTACGACCTCAAAAACGTCGCCATACTAAGTTGGCTTCCCAAAACACGCCATCTTTCCAAAAACGCGCTAGCTTCCCAAAAAACGCCAGCATGCCGCACGCGCATGCCGCGCATGCCAGGTGCGCATGCCAGACGCACTTGCGAGACACGCATGCCAGACGCGCTTACCAGACGCACATGCCAGACGCGCATGCCAGACGCGCTTACCAGACGTGCATGCCAGACGTGCTTACCAGAAGCGCTTCCCAGACGCACATGCCAGACGCGCTTACCAGACGCACATACCTGGCACACATGCCGCACGCGCATGCCAGCCATGCTACCAGGCCTCTGGCCACCAACAGAGGGTAGCCATAATCAATGGCTACCCTTCCTCCTGAGGTGCGGATCTCAGCCATACAAGTTCTCCACCAAGTCTATGACAACTTCTGGACGTAATGCCAAATTCCACGGTTTGTGGCAAACCCTAATTTGGCCACGCCAAAGGCATGTGCAAGCCATGCCAGCACCACGACCACGCCACTGGCCGCCAAACAGAAGGTAGCCGCGATCAACGACTACCCTTCCTCCTGAGATGCAAAATCTCGGCCGTCGAAGGTCGTCACTGAACCGGCAAGCCTCTCTATCTTAACTTGCCGCACATAGCAACATGCTACACGTTTTCCAATGAAAACACTCGAGACATCAAAATATTTCACAAACTGGGGGATGTTCATCAGGGTATTGGTCTGGTTGTTTACAGCGTGCGGCGTGCAATACGACCGTTACAAGAAAGTGTCATAAGAGTGAGGCGGTTAGTAATGGGAAGAAATAAATGGTGAAACGCATCTTCATTATGGAAACATCAATTCCAGGCGTTACCCGTTACCACTTTTTCACCACTCAACCGCTTCCACTTCTTACGAGGCCAGGGTACGTTTTATTACGACTTGTATAAATAGGTTTCACCTATTTCCACCAAACAACAAGTTTTAGTCAGGAGAACAATACAACTTCCAGAAATCATCTGATAGCTTTTCATCCAGCTAGCCAGTTCAACTTTCTGATACAAGTCACGAGACACCCACACTTCCGGAATCAACTATTCTGGTCTCAACATTTTCTTCGCTTCCCTCCTTAAGACCAACCCTTCTCCTTCACTTTGTGACTGAAGCAAGCCTGTAACGTTCATTTCTTGGTTTAGGCCGGGATTGTACAGATTGTTCTCTCGAATCAAAAGTACTCCCGTGCAGTACATTGTTTTGGGTTTAGATTTGTTTCTCACCCGCACTCACACGAAATTACCGAAATCAGCAGAAACGGTTTTCACCCACAAACAGCAGCCTACGCTAGCCAGTTTGTGCATTGACTTATAAGTTTACGGTTCAAAATCTACCATGCAAAGCATTCAATCACAAAAAAGAAATCCCAAGAATCAACTATGTTCACTTCATCATTTTATTTTTTTTCACATTAAGCTTACATAGTCCCTAAGTCATATAATCGTTGCCTAAAAAATCACTGCCCTTAGTTACGACAAGTTTTCCAGATTTAATTAAGATATTCAATCTTTTACCATCTACAACAATACAAGATACAAGATTCTTGCATGTGCCCGGAACATGAAAAATCCATTCAGTGTGAGAATATTTGCAGATATGAGGTTCTGCTCGACCTTTCCCTTTCATTCAACCTCAGTCGCGGATGAGTTACTCATAAAGAGTTTCTCGACATCCCCTATCCTTTAATAGGACGTGAACAGGTATTTGTTTCAATAAACATGCTTAGTGGCTCCAGAGTCCACCCACCAGTCTCTCATATTGGTTGTTAAAATAACTTCTGACATCATTCCACTGAACTCGTTCTAGTTTGTTTCAACTAAACTAGCATTAACTTTCTTTTGTTCATTAAGGTTTTTATGTTGTCTACAATTTACTGCCGTATGGCCAGGAATTTTACAAACATAACAATTACCCTTAGTCAAAGTGATGCAAGATTCAGGTTTACAGAACATACCTTTCTTATGAGTCTACGCTTACAGTTGTGTTTGATGTTCTCGCCTTTGCCAGCTTTAGAAGATTTATTTTCAGCCACATGCGCCTATTAGCCATGTCCCTTGCAGATGACACCTTTATTCACAAATCACAATTCCGAATCGGAAAGTAAAATATGAGTTTTGAAGGTAACATCTAGATATACAAACTTCGTTTGAATCACCATTTCAAAAAACTCATGGTTACCCCATAAAAAACTAATTTTGTCAACAACAAATTTTTGTTCGTCAGAATATTTTAGGAACGTTTCTCTGTTTTATAAAATATCAAAAAAATACTTTTCTAACTCCAAAAAATTCTGAAATTATATGTGGGTAACTATCAAGATGTCTACTACATTAGGTCGAAAGGGTTCGTCGAAATTCCTTATAGGTTAAGAGATAAATTCGAAACTCTACAACTGACCAAAAATTCATTTTTTTTTCACTCCACAATTAACATCCATGATTATTACAAACTCTAATGTCTTAAAATTGTTGGGTGCAATAATCAAAAATAAGAAAAAAATCAAATAAGCAAAAGTTATTGATACTTAGCTCCTTTATAATGGAAGTGGTCGATTTGACGAAATGGACAAGCTCCTCATTCTCCGCAACGACAACAAGGCAAAACTTTGGAAAAACATAGTGAGTCACGTGTTCAACATGCTGTCCTTAAGACATTAGCGCCCGGCTACACTCAAAAGTGATGTTATAGCCCACACAGGACGGATATCTCTAGGAGAAAACACCCTACTACTGGCATATGTAGTAGATGCTCAACTTGAGCTTGACAACTCCTTAAGAACCCCTAAGGAAAATCGCGAACGCTTAAGAAAACAATAAAATATTTTCGCTTGGGGTTCTCTTTCCCATAGATTTTACAAAAATGGAGAATTTGTTTATATAATAGAATAATACAACTAAAGAAGAGGAATTCCCCGATGTGGGACTAATAAGATTTTCATTCACAAAAAAAACAAAAATTAATTTTATTATTTAGTTAAAAACTTTAAAAATAAAAGTTAATAGAATGTTGTTTCCCAGCAAAGGTGAGTCTTTAAACTTGACAGATTCATGTGTAAATAGAGTGCACTGAAAAATGAGCTGGTAAATGTTTGTGTAGCATTCAGGGTTTGGGAGAATCGTCACGTCTTTCGCAAGAATATGCACTAATTGCTCTTGTGCATCCCCTTGAGAGGTACTACTAATTGTATGTGTATGTACTGAACTATTATCATGTTTCTGGATATTACTCTGATTGCGATAACTCAACATATGTGTCAGATGAATACGACGTTTGATGTCTGGCTGTTACCATCAACACGATAAAACCGGTCTAGTTCCACACAATTACCTGAAATTGGCGGCGACGATCCATCTGTAATAATATTAATAGTAGTACACCTGAATACTTTCTCTCTTGACATATATTGGGTTTATGCAGCAGAAGAAGCAGTGCAAAAGGTAAGCTTTCTTATCTTGTGGTTTTTTTTTTTGGTTTGTTTTTTAAAGGAGCCCTCACATAGTTGAGCTGAAATTTAAATTTTCTGGCAGGCTCTTGAAAAAAATGGTCAGGATCTGATGGGTAGACAAGTACACATTGGTGGGCATACTACCCCACAAACTGGGCATGCAAGAGGCGGTCGGTCAGGTAGCCGTGGTGGCAGGAGGCGTTCTTAGTATTATATTGCCAGAGAGGTTTTTGCAATTCTTGTGACATTTGTGATTCTCTGTCTCTGATCTTGAGAAGTCACGGTTTAGTTCGCGTTATTTTGGCCTAATTGAATTCTTTAAAATTTTGTATAAAAGATTAAAAAAAACATAAAAACTCATTCCTCAACATAAAAAAACAAATCAATTAAGGGCGTCTACTCTTGGTTCCATTGGGCTTCTTGTCCGGAACCTGTTTAGCTTCTTTGGTTCCATTAGCCTTCTTGTCAGAAACCTGTTCAGTTCCTTCTTCTTCAGTCTTTTTTTCGCTAAAATCCCTAAAAAACTTCTTTGGTTCCCTGTTAGTATGCGTTGGAGTGGGAAGACTCCTCAAATCGATAAATAACTTAAACGAAACAAGAGCATCTAAACAAGCATATTCAATCTGCTGCTCAGTTAAGAAGCTGACATTCCAGTTGCTCGTCTGGATTTGTCTTGGCTTTGGTATTTCTAGCCTGAGAACATCCTTGGCCAAATTCTTCAACCCAGCGTTATAAAGTCCGCTGTTTCTATAATCTCCAAAAGTCTTGGTGAGTTTAAAAGCAGCCAGAGTGCCAACTTCTTCAGTTCTACCAACATACAAACCATAATCAACCCAAAGCTTGTGCGCATCACCATCAATTCCAGCTCCAACAAAGATAAACTTCTCGTTACTGAGAAAATCAGCAAGTGATTCAGGAATCTCGTCACAACGCGAGATGTGGAATATGAGACAACGTGTAGAAAAGCACAATTGCACAACGGCAACCTTGTTTCGACTATAGCCATCTCTGCTCTTTCGGCTCCATTCTATATCAAGACCCAGAACAAGATTATTCAGCTTATTGCGGAATTCAGCGTAGACACTTGCAATCCATTGATCGACCACAGAAGCTGTATGAGTTACAGTCGTACGGACTTTGTCTTCCTTAATTTTTCCTTCCTTCTCGTGAACCAAGACCACATTGTAGGTTTGATGTGTAGTCGATTTATCAACCAGTTTGGTGGATATTTTGGTACTACTGTTCTTATTGGGAACCAGAGAAAGTTTAGCCAAACCATTCTGGACCTCCTCCTGAGATCCAGCCATGGTTGAAAGAAAGATTTTTCTAAAGAATGATAAAGCACAGATGAAGAATAAAGTAGAGAAAGAAGAGAATTGTCTTCTGTATTAGACTTAAATGTGGTGAAAACCATAGGAAGAGCCATCTATTTATATGCGTACATGGCTTGACTACAAAGTTAAAAAGATTTGGTGGAAAACGGAAACCGAGAGTGTAAATTATTTAGAACTTTCTGGAATTCCAGTAATTCATGCGTATGCTAAAAACTAGCTACAACAAAGCAAAGCAGGTTTCACTAGGTTTCGGACGCGTAGGCCAAAGGCCCAGCAAGGGCCCATTAAACTGAACCGGCAAGAAGTGGTGGGTTTACTTGGCTGTTTTTTCCGTGTCTCAATGGATGAGAAATGGGTTTGCAATGCATCACAACTAGTCAACAAGTCAGGGAAGGATATGGGAGGGGAGAATATAGCGCACATGTACATTTGCACTAGCACGAAAAATTTACTTATACTTATGTGACTGTCTTCTACGTAAGAACTCTAGGAAAAAAAAATCACTCACCTCTGATCAAGCACTGTTTATCTAGTAACATTCAAAACCAACCATTCTACATGTGATTAGTAATGATGGTACTTGCAAAAACATTTGACAATTAAAAGGTTGTCCAAATTAAATGACTTGATCAAATGTCGTTTATAATTCCCGATGGTTAGTTGTGATATTGCTGGATAAAAATGTCCGAACGGTGTGTGAGAAAATTTTCTTTTGAAACAATGTTATTCCGGACAACGTGACATATTTTCAACCATACATATTCCTATTTAATCAATAGTTAGGTTGATAGATTTTTCATTTCAGTAGTTATGTCACCCACATAATTTCAGGAAACTAAAGGCGCATGTGTCATATACTCCGCAGAACTTCGTACTTGCCAAGGTTAGAGGTTCCAACCAGGGAGCACAAGGATCCCAAAAATGCATAGTTTCTCCGCAGAAAAATGACCACCCCCGCCCATTGGGATATATTGTCTAATTAATAGGGTCAACTTAGTTAGTAGGGTTAAAATGCAATTTAGAGAAGGATGAATTTTTCAACGAGAGTTATTATGTAAAAGGCTCGTAACTTTATAACCTAATTAGGGTCTGGGTCCTAGAACATGAAATTGATGTCTTAGGGTCATGGACTAACTGAAGACCGTCAAGTCTATAGTTAGGTGACTTTTTTAGTTAAGTCAAGCTAAAACTATTTGAATCTAGTGAACGTTATCCGGCACATTTGCAAATCATGTGTGTAAACGAACGACCCTAAAGCAAAATTTTGGATAAGGCAACTTCCATCTCGTTCCTTGCCCCCACCACAACCTCCACTGTGACCACCAACAATCATGCATATCTAAACTAACATCTTTACATACACAAATTTAATTTCACAATTTTAAGAGGTGTTGCGGTTACGACAGTTACAACAATCATATTCTTGGCTTGTTCATATGCACAAATCTCACTTTTGGTAATACATGTTCACATTTTTTTACCGGAGTTGAAGAGATCTCCACAATGATCTCCATACCTAATACATAATATAGGTCTCTGAATCTAACAAGTAATAGACATGCACATCCATCCATTTGACATACTAAGGTTCCATATTAACAAGTACTACTCATCAAACACAAGATTAAACAATACATAATCCAAACGATAAACCATCTCAAATTAAAGTATAATAACTTGATAAACTTGTATCGAGTCTCAATTTTTAAGATTATCAATATATTAGTATCTAAACAAAAAGTGTACATTCTCTACGACATTTTCACGAGCAGTTGGAAATCAAATATAATCCAAGTGCTAATGAGGAAAACTAAAACCAAACCAAACAAAAACATAGATCCTCTATCCATCTGTTCAGTAAGAAAACTCATGTGAACCTTTCTATGAATTTAATCTGATCTTATCGAGACATCGAGTGATTGTGAAAAGAAGGCAGGATCTAAACCAAACGAGATTTTACAAATGTTGTCAAAAGCAGACCTTTGAAGAATACCTTAAAGATCAAGAACTAAGTTTTGCTCAATTGTTATCTCAAAAACGGGAATTAATAAACCAAAATGCCTGATTTTAACATCTTCAATGAACTTATAAGGGATTTGGTCCTACGATAGTTTTTTGTGGTTTGTGACTGTTAAATTGGGTGCTAGAATAAGGACACACTGGTAATTCAATACTTTCTAAAAGGTATTTAAGTAAACATAGTGGACGGTCAAACTAGTCTTGGTCAGTCTACGACCCTAACGCATCAACTGCATGTTCTAGGACCCATACCCGAATTAGGTTATAAAGTTACGATCCTTATATAAAATAACTCATAAAACTAGCATCAATAACAATCAACTGTTTTGCAAAAACACTTGATAATTAAAAAGTGTTTATGGTGATGTGAAAATCGATATATAATGAAGATCACAGGTTATCGAGCTACTAACTTATTAACGAAGTAAAAGTATGAGTGTATCATGAGGTTACCTCCAAGTATACACAACTAGTACCTATTATACATATCTTTAGCACGATTCATGCACCATGTAACTAACTGTATATAAGCCCAATAAGGCTTACTTTGTAATCCAAGACTTATTATCCAGTCTAACTTGATCAATACGAATTATCTTTTCTCCATGTTCTCTCTCTTACTTTCCTTTAGAACTCAATTGTGATTACCGACCGAGAGATAACTCGATAATCACCAATTGGACCTAGAACTCAGTAACCTATAGACGAAGATCGAGAGTTGGATCAAGTCAGGGGACAGATTCATACTAATAACCACATCTCAATCATGTGTATGTACGTATTTCCATGATAGGAAAATACCCATCTTTATTGACACCAATTAGGCTCATCATAGTTTTGATTTTCCATCAAAATCTCATGATAGATCATAATGTTGGTAAAAAATATCCTGCATAATTATCCTTTATTTTCGTAAAAAATGAGTTTTCAATAAAATAATTGCATACAAATATGATTATCTTGATCTCGAATGATGAATCTGGGTGTTATTATTGATTATACATGTTTAATCTCTTCATTTGCATCTTAATCTCATCTAAAGATCAACAAGCATTCATGATCATATCAATTCTAGCTTCATTTTCATATAGATCGATCTCCAAAAAATATTTTTATCTATCTTTATCTGTTAAAATCATCTTAACATCATTTGCATTAAGCATATAATATTATCGCATCTTGATCTGCACTAGATTCATATAGATTCATCTGTATTTCATATTTTATCTCAAATCAGAGCGTCAATTACCTAATGTGATGATAGTTACAATCTTTATCTTCATAATATCGTTATTTTAACATTTTGAATGTTTATTGTCTAGCATAATCATCCCTACCAGCTTAAACGTTCATGATCTAATCTTTCAACGTATCTTTAGCAAATCTTCATTGGTTTTATCTTTATTATCATCATCTTACATGTTAATCATATAGATCTGAGTTAATTAACTGATCATGTATCTTTAAAGCATAATATCTTTGTCTATCATAACTTTAACCAACATAGCCTTAATGAATATTAAGTTTAAGCTGGATACTAAAAACTGGTATACAACAAAGCAGGTCTCCACTTAAAATAAACTAAACAATTAACTAAGTTTAAACTAATTTGGTTTCCCCGGGAAAAAGCATTTACTAAGTTTAAATTGATTTGGTTTCCTCCGGCAAGAGGTGATGGGATTACTTTGCTTTTTAATCTTTTTCACCGTATAAGTTCCCTCTGTGTCTCAGTGGATCAAAAATTGGCGCATCACAACAAGCAAGGATGGATTTATGAGAGGACTTATTTGGGCTTTTGCCCGGATCACCGTACTGATTCACAAACTTAAATAATTATATTTTACTAAATATCGGGCTTGACCAAAACTGCTAGGAGGGACCTGAAAATGATTCATCTTTCTTGGGTCTGTCCCTGGCAACAAGAATGTTTGGGACGCATATATGGGATGAAAGAATATTGTGTACATGCCTTGATGCATTGCAGGTTACTCATACGAGAGTTTATATAGAAAATCCAAAAGATTCTTCCATTATACATCCTACCAGGCTATGGAATGTTGAATCGTGATTCCAACTATGGAGAAGCTAGTGCTAGACCATCTTCAACAGCCACACCTGAAAAGGAAGAAGCTATAACTCTTCTTGAGGCGATTAATTCGACAACGGAAGCAGGAATCCAGAAATTTTACTTGTAGGGGATTGCAGAAAGCTCATTAAGAACGTGCAAGGATGCTTCAAAAAAAAAATGTAATGGAAGAATAATGAGGTAAAATTGCAAAGCAACAATGCTGTTAGCAACATGCAATCATGTTGTGAGAATTAGATTCATTTTTGGAACTGGAACCAGTCAACAAATATTTTGGCAGATAAAGGAAAATGATTATCTCATCAACAAATTTGAGTGACTATAATTCCAAATTTCTCTGCTTATATTTTAGAAGCTGATATACCCAAATCTTAGCATTTTTTTTAATGTAACTGAACCAACAATTGGCCTAAATTATAATTCTAACAATTCAAGCTAGCCCATAAAGGTTTGATTCTGAAAGAATAATGACAACATGTTAATGGGAATTTACTTTAATATTTGGTTTGCTTATATCTTTAAAAAGAAAAAAAAAATGTTTTTACGAGCACGAAAGATTTACTTACATTTACGCAATTGTCTTCTATTACGAAAATGATGGAACCAAAGAAAAAAGAAAGAATTGTTTGAGAATTGTTTACAACCAACCATTTTACATATGATTGGTTATAACCATACTTGGGAAAACACTTGAGAATTAAAAAGGTATTCAAACTAAATGACTTGATCAAATGTTGTTAATAAGCGTTGAGAATTAAGATGTTTTCCAAACTAAATGACTTGATCAAATGTGGTTCATGATTCCCGGTAGTTAGTACTAATTCCACATGGATCAAACTACAATGTTATTTTTGATTATGTGGCGTATTTTCAATCATTCATCATCTTCCTAATTCACCCGTAGTTAATTCGATGGATTTTCCACTTAGAATTTGGTAAATTGCTTAACTATCAAAGCCACATAGGCCAGTTTAGTTGGTAAAGTTCTCGATAATAAATTCACTTGTATTTACACAATCTTTTTTTCTAACAAAAACGAAAAGAAAAGTTAATGACGATGTGATGTGATGTATTTTCAACTATCCTATCTCAAAATTAATCGATACCCAACTACATTTACTACCTGGCCAGACTCTCATCCTTGAGGTGTGCCAATCAATCAACGTGCACTTCAAAATAAAAACTTGTACAAAGAAGATGGAAAGACGCCAAAATAAAAACAGCCTAAACTGATGCAAGCAGCAGTTATTACCGATTATCCATGTGACAGCATCACCCACCTAGTCAAAGGTATCAAACTATCAACTAAACAATAACTATTACCAACTCTCCTTCCTTCACACCATTCTTTTCTTATTCTTCTTCTTCTATTTTTCCTTTATAGTATTTTTTTCTTTCAGCTTCCTGGATTTTAGGCGGAAGTCCACCACCTACACTGTAAAATCGAACTTAGTTTTTAAGATCAACAGCCTCATTGTTTTATTCTTCTTCTTCAATTTCAAATCTAGGGTTTCCATTTTTGGGGGGATGAATTCTTAATTTCAATTCGAAACGTTAATACTTTGTTTAATTTTATGTAATTTTTGATCAAATTTCCAATCTGGGTATTATTATTATCTTTTGAAAGTCTCATGTAGTAAGCTGGTCATTATCAAGTGTGAGTGGAGAAAAGAGAGGACATATTGAAAGATGTCCTCTATTTTTCCTTCATCTTCAAGTGGTGGTGCTGGTGGGGGTGTTGGTAATAGTAATGGTGGTGGAGCTCTTAATTACATTGAGCATCATGTATCTAAGTTTGATACTCTAGCTGGTGTTGCCATTAAATATGGTGTTGAGGTATGCAACAATCCAACTTTATCTGTTCACTACTTTTACTGGTAACAATTTGGGAAACTTTTAATGAATCTTATGTATAATTCCGTAAACAGTAGGATACTTGAGAACATTTTAGTAGTAAGTTGTGTTGGATGATTTGAGATGTATCAAAATCCAAACTGTGTATTCACTTGTGAATGACTGCTTTGCTTTGACATTTATAATGCGCCGGGTGTGATTTTATTAGGTTGCAGACGTTAAGAGGATGAATGGGTTGGTAACAGATCTCCAAATGTTTGCTCTCAAGAAGCTTCAGATACCATTACCAGGACGACATCCCCCATCTGCAAGCCTGTCAAATGGGCAGCCTAGTCCAGGGTAACTTGCTTAATTCATCCTTTTGTTTATTTGAAGTGTTCGCGGTGCGTACTGTAGTAGTTAACATTGTTCACTGTCTGATGTCAGTGCTAAGCAATCACAACTTATTTTAGTTACTGTGTAGTTTTGTACCTGTTGGGGCTACTTCCATGTCATTTTAGTGGGTCTCATAGTAAGGTGATTGAATACGTACTCTCGCAGGATACCTCCTACTGGGAGGAAGTACAATTTTGGAGAGGAAAGATTTAGCTAAATAAGTGCTGAGTAAAAACTATGTTTAGATTTAAGTCCAAACAAATGGCTGCCACGTACAAAACCAATACCTATCATCTGCTTCTCATTGACTGTGTAAGTAGGAATCCCGTGGGTATGGTGCTCATTCTAGTAAACAACAGTTGTAGAGAGAGTATCGGGGATCAACAAAACATATTTCTTTGTTTACCTAGATCTTTCCTCCTTTAAGTTTCTGTTTCCTCCCAATATCAGGACCCGTCTCAGAGGATAATTCACACAGTTGATTTTGTCATTTGCATATTCAACTATGAATTGCTAGTCAAGGATTTATTTATATAATGAATCATTATGTAATTCTGTCTCCATGAATGCAATGCATTGAAAATTGATAAGTATATGCTGGCTGAGTTGATTGAGAGTAATTCCAGATATCCATAATATTCATACGGACCCGTAATACTTCTTCGGTTGTTGTTGCTTTATATTGAACCTGAGTGTATAGATACACGGATAGCGATGACTGATGGGTCACTAATGAAAGTGGAAGGCCAGCTTGATGTTCTAATTCTTTTTGTTAGTAAAACAAAATTATGATTAGTTTTTATTTCGTATTTGTCCTTTTTCGTGAGTTCGATTTGCTATGATTTTTTATTGCTAGTCTCGTTTCGGTTCACGAATTCATAATTGGTCATTACTTGCAATAGTTGGTGGAAGTTGGATGCCTTCACTGGAATGATCAGTGTAAATAAAGCATATAATCCACTACTTCGTGTTATAACCGAAGTCCAAGCTCTCTTTTGTCAAAAAGTTCTCAAAGCTTAAACTTCTTCAGTCACTAAAATAAAATCCTTGGCTGATTTCATATATGCTAGATTAACTTTAAAGTTTATTATAGAGAGATTGTCATTAGTTCCTGATATCTCTCCCTCGGATTGAATTGTCAGTCCGAAGTGGATGGGTAGGCCGGTTGACCATTGGCTTATCATGCTGGAGCTTGTTGCAGAGAAAGCATGGAAGAACAGATGAAGCCCAGCCGAGCTCGCAGTGATGTATTGGAATCACTTCAGTCCCTTGGCTTTAGAAAAACCGAGCAAAGAGTTTCTTCAGCTATGAGCAGTTTACAGGGCTACTACGGATTGAAATCTCCGAAACAGAAAATGTTGGATGAAGGTACAGAGATGGCAAATTACAGAACCGGTAGTGTTCAACGCTACTTCCAAGATGAAATTCTCTCCAAACCCTTGCTAACATTTGAAACGTCTCCAAGCCAGCAGAGAAGCTTAGTTAATGGAAGCTTGGTCGAGAATGGTGACCCATTAAATGCTCTTGCAGCTGCAAAGAATGGTGGTGAGGCTGATAAATCAAATGAGAAATCGGTACGGAGGCGTCAGAAATCTGAAGTTGATTTGAGTTTGCTGACACCGGAAAAGGTGCTGAAGGAGGAAAACAATGGCAGCAATGGGCTCTCAACGGTCACAGGAAGGGGTTTAGCTTTGAGGCCCAAATCTGTGAGCAGAAATCTTATGTCAATTGATACTGATATGAGTTGGTTAAACCCTTTCCCAGTAGGTCTTGGAGATTCTCTGATTGCTGATGGTTTTGTTGTGGTGAAGAAGTCTTCAAGCACATCGAACTTGCAAGATCAGGAGAGCAATGGCTCATCTTCTTCCATCTGGCCGACTTCTGGATGGAGTGATTTACAAGCTCTATCTTCTGCAGCATCCATTACTAGACCAATCTTCGATGGTTTGCCGAAACCCATGAGCGGAAGAAAGAACAAAGCGGCTCTTGATTAGTGTCAGGTTGTTTTTCAGCTTTTATTTGACATCAGATCATATATTGTAACTTTTCCTCACTGAAAAAAGAAAAGAAAAGAAAAACACTGTTAGATTTAGCGATTAATGTACACTTGTAGAGTCCTTGAACATCTACAAAATTGAAAGTGTACACCTAGACCAGTGATCAAGGGGTCTTTCATGAATTTAATCTGAGTGTATAAAATTTTAATTGCATTGTTGTCCTTTATAGCTTATACGCTTCATGAATTTCAAAGAATTGTTAAACTAATATATATCAGAACTCACTGGAGAGCTTTAATTTTCTCATTAGAAACTCTGGAGCTTTTGCACTCACTTATATGATCGTACATAGAATATATTGTTTTGACATGAATCTGTTTTCGTGACATCTTCAAAAAAGAAAAAAAAAATGTTCAAAAAAAGACAGATGAAAAACGTCCACTGACTTGAACTTGAATGGAGATGCAGGGGATCGAACCCTGTACCTCTCGCATGCAAAGAGGGCGCTCTACCATTTGAGCTACATCCCCTTCTGATATCCAGGGCAAATTAAAATATTATTTCACACAAATGATTGGTGAAATATTTAACCAGCTTTAACCTTGCACCAGTGAAGTATGTTACTCGGACCAAAATGGCAATTTTCTTTTTTTTGTTTTTTTGATATTAAAGATGAAAGGATGGAGTTACAAAAGTTCTGTCTTCTTCTATTGCAGTTTTTTATTAGGTGGATTTAGCATCCAAACTCTCGAAGTTTTTTTTTTTTAACCATCTGGAATTAGTCTAGTTGGCCAGTAGCCTGACTCTCAAGGAGGAGGTCAGGAGTTCGAGTCTCCGCTCAAATATTGGAGTACTCGTGTAATTATACTAACTTTACTACGGGGTTCACGGGGCTGAGTTTGCTCAGTGGGAGTAAGCCGGTGGTCACGCTGCCAGAGGACAGGACGAGACTATGCCTAGTTTCAAAGAAGAAAAAAACAAAAAAAAACTCTTGAAGTTTTGGAAACTCTATCATACCTAGCCATCTTATCGGCAGGCTTATTACAACTTCTGTTAATAGACTTGCAACACCATAAGGAGTTATTGTTAAACATAAGTTTTATATATAAGATAATAGACTGATTTTTCCAAGCAACTTTATGGTGATCTCCATTGACTGCTTCTGCTATTGTCTGTGCATCAAGTTCAAAACACGCATGTTGTATTCCTTCCTGTTTTTCCCATTCCAAAGCTACCAGTAGACCTCCACATTTAGCTTGTTCTGCGTTTACATATTCATCTGCATAGAGCATCTCCCATATTCGTAAGAACTTGCAAAATTATGCACAATTAGTCCAATCCCTAAGTTATGTATATTATGTTATTTTTTATATGAAGCATCGCAGCAAAGTGAAAAATAAGGAGCAACAGGGGGTTTCCTATGAGGTATATGTCTCGTGCTCTGCTGAACATTTTTAGATTCCTTGTGTTTTAACCTCATGGTCCTTCATGTTCCTATATTTAATAGTTGTGCACACTTAACGATCCCAAGTAGATTAGGTCTTATATCCCGGAAAGTGTTGTTCCAATGAACTTTCCATATTTCCCACGTTGTATTTTCCATTGTGGATATCCAATCTTCAACTAGGTCCTTCATTCCATTTGTGAACCAGCTCTGTACCCATGTCGCAACACAGTTGCCATGATTTTATATGTTGTGTATGGCACGTGGAACTATGAGCCAAACTGCTCTAAAGAAGCTGCATTCAATGAGAGTACGACGAGTTGTTTCTATCCCTTGGTTGCAGATCTTACAATTTCCTCTTCCATAGTTCATCATCCTTTCTATTCTCTCACTAGATGGTACAATATTGGTCATACATTTCCACATAAAGTGATTTACTTTAGGTAATGTGTCCATTGTGCATAACTGTTTCTAAAACTTGTCTGTTTCCAAAGCTAACTTGTAAACACTAAAACGGACAAGCTTACGGTCCAAACGCAAAAACATACCAAGATATACGACCCAAACACTAGCTCTTATTGAATTTCCTGTACAATTGATGAATGGGTGGGGTATCTTTTCGATCTTGCTTTGTTATAGGGACTTGATCAAACGCCCATAATCTGGTCGTTGAAATAAAAATATATCAGATGAGAGCATGTGACATTTTTTACTTTTAGATACGCATACGCGTGCAACGTCACCCTTAGATTTTTTTCACTTTGCTCCACACAAAAGGGTTGTGAAGTCATAATATAAGTACTGGCTAGACAAATTTCCGAATCTGGAAAGCCGAAAAGTAAATTTTCCTTACGATTTGGGTCACAATTCATGGTATGTAGTTGTAAGAAGAACTCAAGGAGACACCTATCAAATACCCAAAGACCGAAGAGTATTCGGGGTCTGGAAGTGAAAGCCTATCATTTTATATTTTTTGAGGAAAAAGTTTAAAGGTGTATTAATGAGAAAAAATCAAATTTACATGTATTATAGATGTTTCTAGTTCATGAGATTATGTAAAATCTATAATTATTTTCTAGTGTGTAACTAGATTTCTTAATGGTGTTGTTCTAAACCAATTCTCTGATGTACCCCAAAGATAAATGAAAACCTCTACTTCAATGATTATAACACTTTCATTTCTCGAAATCTTGTTTGTCGTTGTCCTTCTGTTTCGCTCATCCCATATAGCCCACCAGATCGCAAAAAGGAGCAAGGGCCATACTTTTCGTCCTATCATTGATCCTCTCAGGATTACGAAGTCGTTTTAAGATGGTTTTAGCAGAATTCACGTAGACGGAAATTATATGAATATAAATGGGAATTGCAAAGATCAGTTACATGGCCTGACTGAAACTTATGATCAAATTTTTGACCTATAGTGAGTATTTGCTTGGATACCAGCAAAGTCAACTATCTGGACATCCCTTTTCTCAATAAATGAAACTGTTAGAGCATTTCTCAGTCGAACTCACAAGTGTTGCTATCTAAATCTTGTTGTCAAAATTGTATCTTGATTTCTAGTCTACAATTAGTTAAGTCTCGGATTAGGATAGAAATGTAGTTGAGAAATAGTGGATCACGGCAGTCATCATTGCGTTATACGTTTTGAAGGCGAAGATCAACCGAAGCTTTTGGAGAACTTCACCAACAAAAGGTAAGTGAAGATTGAACCACCTATATCTCAAGTTATATTCACTTTTCTATCATTTGAGACGATGTCGCAGAAATAATTAGACTAGTATGCATAAACAAGAATTTCGATCCGAGAACTAATTATCAAGTTAGCAGACTTCTCAAAATATAATGACTAAGAAAAAGATTAATGAACATTTGTTAATGCTTGATGAAGTTCGGTTAAAGACAATTTATTGTTCGGAATCAAAATCATGATTCAAGTTTTATCATTCGAAAAATAGCCTAGAACAGTGATATGTGTCATTGATGTTATTCGGGAATGTTTCGAATCGATTTATAGAGAAATATAGAACTACTATAGATTCAGATACAAGACAGTGGTATCAGTCTTACAAACTGGGAAAACTGTTATATGTATGAACCCGTATTATTTGTACTCGTACACGTAGCGGAGTATCTATATATATACAACTTACAGATTTGTGATATGCATATTTTTATGCACATCATACAAAAATTTGTTTAACTCGTGAACCGAATCGGTATGCATACTCATATGCGAACCATTTTTGAACTGTGGTTACACAACCAGGGTGAGTATCCAAACCGGTACGCAAACTAAAAAAGTTCTGTATTTCTGAACTCGACAGCGTTTCCCAACCAGTACACAAACCGATTTAGTTCTCTGAACTCCGGAACTGACGACAGTCTTAAGGTTTCCAAACCGGTACGCAATCCTAAAAAGTTTTGTGAACTCCGAAACTTTGGTTTGGTTAAAAGTTTACAAACCGGTACGCGTACTATGACTGAACCGACTCACGAACGACAATGATATTTATACCTTGTACACCTACTAACCATGTCGATTATATTTTCAAGTGTGTTTAAATTATTTCTACGAGATGATTAGCATTTTATTAATTCTCTAAAAACACTAAACTTATTTAATCACATGTTTGTGACTCATAGTTGATGTCTTATGTGTTCATGAAAATGAAGATTAAGCTTTTAAGTTCAAACCGGCTAGTTTCAGCTAACCATGTTGAACATAGTCTTTGTACACGGTTCGGTCACGGTCTCACCTAATCAGAGTGTATATCTTACTTATGTAAATCAAATTCAAAGATTCATCTAACGGAGGATATTATTTGCTTGGTTCCAAAGCTATCTTAGCTTTAACCTAAAGCAACCTATGCTTTGAATGTCTATAAAAGGGGAAATTCAAGAACCTGGGATCTTTGAATCCTGACACTATTTTTTGGTGTGTCCTAGTTGTATCTAGCGTCGTCCTCTTCCTAACACTTTTAGGGTTTAGCGACTACAAAGTCTTCATAGGGATTCGTGAATCCATGTCCAGTTATCTTTCCTTGATAACTTGAGTATCCTGATATTGATTGTTTGTTGAGCTTGCTCCATCGATCAAGATAGGTAGAAATCATCAAAGTTCTCTTCGTCTCGAACTTGGTTGATTCCATAGGTTTTATACTTGTGAGGTGAATAATAATCTAAGCTGCGCTTCGGCTTGCATAAGTCCGGATTTTGAGGTTAGTTAAACTTTGTTTATTGCTATCGATTTCCACAGATTTAATCAAGTTATTTGATTGTAACTTGATCAAGTTATAGGGTTAATCTGTGGGAGGCAGATTCGGTTTAAAGTCTTCAATTGAGTTGAAGAAACTCTTATTTAGTGTGACGCCATCTAAGGGAATCAATTGCGCGGAGTCCTGTTGGGATTCAAGAGGTGTAAGGAGCACGATTATACCTTAATCGATGGGGTACCTTTTATAGCTCAACTAAATTCTAGTCCGAAGTTAATTGGTAGTAGGTTAGTGTCTATAGCGGCTTCATACAGTTTGGTGTTCAATCTGGACTAGGTCCCGGGATTTTTCTGCATTTGCTGTTTCCTCGTTAACAAAATTTCTAGTGTCTGTGTTATTTCTTTTTTCGCGTTATATTGTTTATTTATATAATTGAAATATCACAGGATGTATGTTGATCAATCTTAGTAGACACATCCGAACTAGTTTATTGGATACGACTAGATTAATTCTTGGACAATTGGTCTTTGGTACGACTTGATTAATTCTTGGACAATTGGTCTTTGGTACCGTCCAAGTAATCTCTTTGTGATTAGGTTCATGGACTTGTTTCTGTAAACGTTCTAATCACAAGAGAGAGAGTGATAACTCTATATATTATTCTTTGATTGAGTTTAACTCTAGGAGTTGTATTGAGTTTGTCCATACAGATTTCCTAAGAAAAAAGTGGTGGTGTATTTTGGTACCCCCCGCGTTTTCAATTGGTATCAGAGCATGAAAACACGTTAAGACCTAACAAGTCGGTGTTTGAAGCAGTGTGATTATATGGACATGATTAAAATCTCTGATAAACGTTGCACCAATTTAAATGAAATTGTTTTTTCGGATTCTGTAGATGAGTCTGATTTTTCAAACTCTCTTAGAGACGAACAATATAACTCCATAAAACAGTTAAATATTGACAAGTGTAGTTCTTATATTCTCACTGATGAGTCTGACTTAGAAGTAGAACGGGAATCAGCTACAGATAGTTCTGAGATTTTCAAACGTATTGAATTCCAGGCTTCTGAGGTCATTCGGCTGAAACACAAAGTCAATACTCCACAAAGTCAATACTCTCATCGATATTATTTCTGAAAAAGATTCCAAAACAAGGATGGTTCTTGAAGATCATGCCAATGCGAAATCGAAAATTCTTTCACTTGAAACTGAACTTAAAGATAATGCCTTGGAGATCGAACGTTTGTCGAGTAATAACTCTACTCCACGTTGCGATAGTGAATCTAAAAAAACTATCGTAAATACAGTTTCTGTGCAAAGTGATAAGTTAGAAAAAGTAAGAACGCCTGTTGTTTATGACATGCTAACAAAATCGCAATCAGTAACTGATAAACAAAGTACTATTACTTTGATAAGATATGATTAGTTAAAATTTTCTGACATAGAAAAAACTGTGTCTCCAAGGAGGAAAATTTCTTTACAAGACGAGTATGAGAAAACTACCCATTCTGATTTTATTGAAACTCAGAAAGTGTGCTTTTACTACAACACAAAAGGACATGTTCAAAGAAAGTGTAAACTGAGGTTAAAAACTTACAGTTTGACCGTCTTCAAGACACCTTGAATTTAATTCTGAAGGGTGTAACTGATATTCGGATGTCTAAACCTCTTGAGGTGAAATCGCATTCAACCAAATTTGCTTCTAGAAATGTCAGTATTTCATGGTACACGATTATTCGAACAAGTCAAAAGCGTAGTATGCAAAATCGGTTTAAGAAGAACTTGGCGACACCATCTCAAATATGGATTCGAAAGAATTCATATTTACCTCCTAAAAGGGTGGAAACTTTTAAAACAGCTCAACAAGCTAACCTGAATTTGATCATTACAGGATATAAGGATCTTATCAATAAACTGTCTATTTCAAGTCAAGGGACTTTAGGTAAGAGTTCTAATCATATCTCTTATTTTGATGAAAGTAATTTCTATGATCATTTTTCATGTTTCAAAAGGAAGAGCAAAAGAGCATAATTCCTTTGGTGAGTGTACAACTCACCCTTGTGCAAACTAGGCAAAGTCTTGGAACCTTATCCATGAAAAATCATGTTGGATAAGGATTACTGCGTGACAAGTGTACTATTTGTCACAAGTAGTACTTGTATATGATGAACAATAATATGTTTCATAATGCAACCCTTCGTTGACAAGTTCAATCAGATTCGAATGTTATGAATTCTTGAGCTAACGTTCTCTGATTAAAATATTTTCATAAGTATTAAATTTTCTTGGGCTCTAAACTCACGTTTTTTAAGCTAAGAATGCATTAATATTCAAGGAAGAATATTTTTCATAGATAATAAGGATAGTTGAAGTATTCAAAAATTGTTATGTGCTCTTTAAAAATAAAAATTGTTATCTACCCTCAAAAGTTTGTAATCAAAACCTATTAGGAACAAAGGGTCCCGCACCATCAAAAGGTACACGTGCCTTTCCGTCTTGACCATGCAAAACCCTAATATCTAAATCAGATCACGAACCGACGTGCATCCCAGAGAATATCTTTTACAAACTCTTTTATATGCCTTAACTTTTGATTGAGAAATTCTCATCCAAGGTTCCGCACCCAAGCATGTCTCCTACGTCTCGAATTCTTGAAAGCATGGAGAAAGCTCTTAATCGCGATGGTATTGAAGCAAGAGGAAAGAAGAGAATTCTGGTCGATGATTAAGTTGTTGATTCTGCTGATGTGAATTGATATTTTGCATATGATCATCAATCAAGATATTGAACGGGAAGAGATGATCTCTGCTGATGTTGTTTATGATTTTCTTAAACAATTTGAGGAAGCAAAACTAGAACTTGTTGAAACGCTCAAAGGTCTAGACATGTTGAAGACTGAGTTGAAAAAGGTTTCTGTTGACCGTGTTCTCATGAAATCTCATGTTCGTGAACTTCTCAATGAGGATATTTTCTATGAAGAGCTCGTGGATACAGTTGATGACAAATTCAAGGGTCTCAAAACCAATGAAGAGTCTGGAAAAATCTAGTTTCTTTTTATCTAGGAAACTTCTTGTCAAAACTATATCTTGATTTCTAGTCTACAATTAGTTGTCTCGGACTAGGATAAAAATGTAGTTGAGAAATAATGGACCACGACAGTCATCATTGCGTTCTACCGTTTGAAGGAGAAGATCAACCGAAGATTTTTGAGAACTTCATCAACAAAAGGTAAGTGAAGACCGACCCACCTATATCTGAAGTTATATTCACTTTTCTATCATTTGAGACGATGTCACATAACTAATTAGACTAGTATGCATAGACAAAAATTTCGAGCCGAGCATTAATTATCAAGTTAGAGAACTTCTCGAAATATGATGACTAAGAATAAGATTAATGAACATTTGTTAATGCTTGATGAAGTTCGGTTAAAGACAATTTATTATTCTGAATCAAAATCATGATTCAAGTTTTATCATTCGAAAAATAGTCTGGAACAGTGATATGTGTCATTGACATTATTCGGGAATGTTTCGAATCGATTTAGAGAGAAATATAGGACTATCATAGATTCAGATACAAGACAGTGGTATCAGTCTTACAAACTAGGAAAACTGTTACATGTATGAACCCGTATTACTTGTACTCGTATACGTAGTTGAGTAGCTATATATACCGACTTACAGATTTGTGATATTTACATTTTTATGCACATTTTTATGCACATCATACGAAAATATGTTTAACTCGTGAACCGGATCGGTATGCGTACTCATATGCAAACCATTCTTGAACTGTGTTACGCAACCATGGTGAGTATCAAAATCGGTACGTAAACTAAAACAGTTGTATATTTCTGAACTCGGCAGCGTTTCCAAACTGGTACACAAACCGATTTAGTTCTGTGAACTCCGGAACTAACTACAGTCTTAAGGATTCCAAACCGGTACGCAATCCTAAAAAGTTCTGTGAACTCTGGAACTTTGATTTGGTTAAAAGTTTACAAACCGCGCGTACTGTGACTAAACCGACTCACGAGCGGCAATGGTATTTTTAACTTGTACACCTACTAACCATGTCGATTATATTTTCAAGTGTGTTTAGATTATTTATACGAGATAATTAGAATTTGATTAATTCTCTACAAATACTAGACTTATTTGATCACATGTTTGTGAATCAAACTTAATGTCTTATGTGTTCATAAAAATAAAGATTAAGCTTTTAAGTTCAAATCGACTAGTTTCAGATAACCATGTTGAACGTAGTCTTTGTACACGGTTCGGTTAGGGTTTCACATAACCAGAGTGTATATCTTGCTTATGTAAATCAGACTCAAAGATTCATCTAACGGTGAATATTATTTGCTTGGTTCCAAAGCTATCTTATCTTAAACCTAAAACAACATATGCTTTCAATGTCTATAAAAGGGGAACTTCAAGCAACTGGGATCTTTGAATCCAGACACTACTTTTTGGTGTGCCCTAGTTGTATCTAAAGTCGTCCTCTTCCTAACCCTTTTAGGGTTTAGCGACTACAAAGTCTTCATAGAGATTCGTGAAGCCAGGTCTAGTTATCTTTCCTTGATAAATTGAGTATCCTGATTTGATTGTTTGTTGAACTTGCTCCATTGATCAAGATAGATAAAAATCATCAAAGTCTCCTTCGTCTCAAACTTTGTTGATTCCACATGTTTTATACTTGTAAGGTGAATAATAATCTAGGCAGCACTTCAGGTTGCTTGAGTCCGTATTTTGAGGTTATCTAGACTTTGTATATTGCTATCGATTTCCACACCTTTGATCAATTTATTTGATTGTAAAAGAAAATCACATATAATCTTAATCCGTGGGAGGAATATTTGGTTTAAAGTCTTCAATTGAGTTGAAGCAACTCTTAGTTAGTGTGACGTCATCTAAGGGAATCAATTGTATGGAGTCCTGCTGGGATTCAAGAGGCGTAAGGAGCGCGTTGTACCTTAATCGCCGGGATACCTTTTAGGTATCAACTACATTCCAATCCGAAATTAATTGGTAGTAGGCTTGTGTCTGTAGCGGCTTAATACAATTTGGTATTCAATCTGGGCTAGGTCCCGGAGTTTTTCTGCATTTGCGGTTTCCACGTTAACAAAACTTCATGTATTTGTGTTATTTCTTTTTCCGCGTTATATTATTTATCTTTATAATTGAAATATCACAGAATGTACGTTGATTAATCTTAGTAGAAACATCCGACCTAGTTTGTTGGATATGACTAGATTAATTCTTGGAGGTCTTTGGTACCGTGCAAGTAATCTCTTTATGATTAGGTTCATGGACTTGTTTCTGTAAATATTCTAATCGCAAGAGAGAGAGAGAGATCTAACTCTAGATATCATTCTTTGATTGAGTTTAACCTCGGAGTTGTATTGAGTTTGTCCATATAGATTGTCTAAGAAAAAAGTGGTGGTGTATTTTGGTACCCCTGCGTTTTCAGAAACTTCATCAACAAAGATATATGAAGACCGATTAACCTATTTAATCATATTATATATCCACCATTCTATCTACTGAGACGTTTCATATGACTTTAATATAATGATGAACATTGCAAAAAGATTCAATTAATAAGGAGTAGTCAAGTTAGTTCTTATAGTTCACAAAATATTTTACTCAGTTCACGAAATTGAATTTATAAAATTAAATATTTGATTAAATAAATCCCAATTAACCCGCGTACACTAGATGATCAATTTGAGCTAGCCGAGTTTGAGATAGTCCCACTATTTAATCGATGGTACATGAACTGATTTATGCAGTTCGTGATTTGGTTGATTTTGAATATTTCATATATAAATTTTGTTCTCAAGTACATAAACTGTTTTGATTTTTCAGGAACTTGCCAATTTCGAAAGGATCCTGAGTTACGATATGACTTTTAGTTCACAAACTGTATGGACAGTTTACGAACTGATTTCGGTCTTGTGATATACTACTCTACTTATGCTTGTCGGTTCCAGAAATCCTTAACCGTTGTTCTATGGAAATCAACTTAGTGCATTAAATATATTTTTAGTTGCACATATCTTCTTTGCGATTCAAAGCAAACTTCTCACATGCTTACATGTATATAATTAATATGGAGAAGTTTAGCTTACTTGGTTACAAAGCAATTTGTAAACAAGGAAACTAGTTTACGAAGCTAGCTTTATTTGTAAGCTACCAAGCCTTATTCATCAATATAAATAGAGGACTCCCTTCACACTAGAATCTCAATCATGGCACTTCTGTGTCCAAGTTATGGCTATAGTCGTCCTCTGATACCTAGGATTCCTCCGGTGAAAATGCATTAGGTTACGACTCTGAAAGACTTCACTAAAGTATTCGTGAAGCTCAGTCAGACTATCTTTTACCTGATAGTTCTTGTTTTCCAGATCTTGTTCTTATTGATCATTATTGTTTTTGAATCGTAAATCAGGAACAAGATAAATAGAAATCACAAAGTACTCTTCGTCTCAGACTTTGTGATTCCACAAGATAGATATCTAAATCATTTCTAGTTTGATTTGTTTAGGTTGTTCTTGTAAGGTAGAATTGATTAGGCAATTATAAGTATTGAAGAGAATTATTTCATCATAATCGTTGAGTTTGTTTGATATGTTCTTTTCTTGAAGATCCCGCATAAACATATATATTTTCGTACTTTGATTGAATATCTTTCTATTAAAGGCAGAATAGTTAAAAAGTCTTCACTTAGGTTGAAACAACTCCTAGGCCTGTAAAGGATGTCAGATAGAAGAATCATATTTTCTTGATTTTTGTGAGATCCAAGAGATGTAAAGGAGAACAAATGAAGCTGAATTGGTCGTAGGGTCGATTCGGTCTCAACTACAGTCCAGTCTGAAGTTTGATAACAAAATCTCTAGTGTCTTCTGTTGTTTCTTTTCCGTATTATATTGTTTATCTTTATAATAGAAATATCACAAGCACTACATTAAATAACCTAGATAGTTTTTGATCCTAAAAGACCATATAGAACCCACAAGATTTATTCTTGAGAATTTTCATCTTGAAAGAAATATTACAAGACTTGTTCTTGTTGAAAATCGGTTCTGTAACAGTTTGGGTGCATACTAGATTATTACTTGGATATTGATTTTTGAGATCGCCCAAGTAAAACTTGTCTACATATCAGATATTTAAGGTTGATCTGTGTTATTGATTGTAACAAGTTTGTCCATACAGGTTCCGGATAAAAAAATTATTGGGTGTTGGTACCCTCTCATTTTTAAGATCCCTTTTATTATCATTTAGTGTTTTGTTTTTTTGGTTAGATTTACTTTTTTTCTATCTTATTTTGGGAGTAAATATTTTGGTCAAACGATTGATATGATATGGTTAGGATTGTCTATTTACAATTAATCGTTCGTTAATAAATGATGGTGAAAAGATTAGATTTATATCATATGTTTTTTTTTGTTGGTATTTTATTCAATCCAAGTGAATTAATTCGATTTCTGTCTACTATTATTTATATTCTAGTTTTGCTTTTAACCCAATTCTTCCAAACAGTACTAATATGATTTATTTTTAAGTTTTCTAACTCAATATGATGAATTTGGCAAATATTACAAAGTTATATGCAAAAAAAAAAAACTTGGATTATGTGATATAATCTAGCCAAGATCACTTTTGTAATAACAATAGAAAGAATAATAAACCTAAAAATGATATCAAAATCTTGGTTTGGTATAAAGAATCAAACCTTCATAAAAACATGTTCTTACTAAAGTTTCAAGTAATTTCAAGCAAGGGGAGCTGTCATCATCTGCAATAACACTTAAGTCTTCAGGGAACTTATCGTTATTGATAAACTCCATTTTATTTCTAAATCCTAAAGATATCTATGTGATAGACGCATATATGTGTCTATTTTGTTCTCAATTCTCTGTATTGTTAGTACTTGTTTTCGTCCTTATTATGGTATTTTGCGTGTTTGTAGGTATTTTTTGGAAATAAATAATTTTGGAAAAATCGGCTCGAAAAATTATGCGGAGCATCCCCGGTGGAAATTTGTTATTCGGACTCTCATTTTGGTTAAGGGGTAACCCAATTACTAAGGGGCCCTCAGTTGGGCATTTGCTACTTTCACTCCACAGACGGTTAGGGGGACACCCTTCTTCACGATTTGAAAATTCAAAATGGCGGGAAAGTTCATGCAGTTCACGGAAGAAATTTGGGTTCGATCTTGTGTGGGCTTTGAGCGAGATTCAATCACTGGATTTTGTTTTGATTGACCTGCTTGGGCTAAACAGGGATTGTATGGTTAATGGATTCGATCCAGTTGGGCTAGAACATCGAGTCTTGGTTAAACAGGGAAGAGACATTATCACGGGATATTGGATGATACGTAACTGCATGGGAGAATATTTTCTTCTTTATTCAACAAGATTCGACCAATCAAGCCAGGATAAACAAGGAAATCCAGCTCAGAACAAACGTGTGAGAAGAGAACAGGAAAGTAGCTAACAGAAGACGCGTGAAAGGTGAACAGGGAAAGAAAATATTCCCGTGAAAATAAAAATCATGAAGGGAGAATTATTTGCATTTAACTCGGATTATCTCGGTGCATTTGAGTATAAATATGTCTATGGGGTTGAATAGAATGGTTGTCGAGAGTTGGGAGGAGAAGAGAGGAAGTTGCAGAGGAAGAATCACGAATTCTCTCTGCTGCTGCTGCTGCTGTTCGTGATGAAGATGAAGAACATGAAGAACGGACTCGCAAGAGCAGTGGTTTATCAACAGTAAGAAATACTCACAGGCGTGGGTCGTAGTGTGGGTCATAGTTTGGGTCTTGCAACAGCATAACATTTGTATCGTTCTTCTTGTAACAGTTGAACAACTCCTTTGCAACAGTTATTTCTGTTACAATTTTTCTGTTCAATTGTTTTACTCCCTTTAATCAACTTTTGAGCTTTATACATGTATTTTGAGATTATGATTAATATGAGGAGCTAAACCCCAACACTGGGGCGACGGAGGAAGCCTTAATTCATCCATGTGGTAATTTTATTTAATTCTTTATTTACTTTTTGCACCAATTTTAATTGAATTAAGATTTTAATTAATTATTTGCGATTTCATTTGATGGTTTATGCTTAGTCCTAGGGATTTTTGATATGCCATGCTTAAGAAATACAAGTAATATTTTATAAAATCTACTTTGGCAAAGAATAGAGTTAATATTCATTTTGTTTTGAATTATAATTGCCTAGAATTAATTTCTGAACCATTTAAGAAATGAATTTGGCCGAATCCTAAGCCCCAGTTTCTCGCACCAGTTTTAATATTTTTTGTATATATTTTTATTTTTTAAACTTTTACAAGTCCGAGCAACGAACTTTTACTACCACTTTCAAAACTACAACAAAATGGCGCCGCCGACGCGGACTTGTATATAGATTGATTTTTTTTTTAGGTTTATTATTTTTTTTGGAATTGTTTGTTCCTTTTTACGTTTCTTTTTGTCTTTATTTTGCAGGTTCAAAGTGAAAACTAAGGACTTGGAGAGGAAAAATCTTAAAGCGAAAAGCGAAAAGAGAAGAAAAAAAGGACAATTTTAGGATTTAATTTTTAATTTGTAATTTTTTTAGAGTGTGTGAGGAAAACTGTAATTTTTTTTTTATTTATTTTGGACTTTAAACAATTGGACTTTGTTTTTTTTCAACCCTACGGAAGGGTATTATTATTAAAAAAAAAATTATTATATAAACTGTGTGCAGGGAAGGACGACGATTACTATATCGTCTCGGCCCCTCGGGTTCGCACACGGCATAGGAGTCGTGGCTCGAGTCGACGACAACGGTTCATCGCCCGTCTGGTACGGGAGGTAAGTCCAATCGAAACACCCGCGAATCTCCTGCAAGCGGGTTACTGTCTGCCTTAAGGTGATAATTGTTTGAGGACGAACCGGACTGTCTTTATTTTCCTAGTAAAGGGCAAGGCCTGGCCTAAACAAGATAAGGGTTCGGATTTCATCACCGTTCCCTTCTTTCCCGCCTTATGAAAACGAAACCTAACGCGAACCCAAGCTTAAAATTTGGAATAGAACGAGACTGATAGGGTAACGAGCTTAATAGGAAACTCGTTCGAAAAATATTGGTTGCTCTTTAAGCACACTCCAAAGTTCATGATGGTTTCTGTGAGTTGAATGCGTGACTGCGCCGCCTTGTGATAGGGTGAGGCCTTGGGTATCAAATCTCCACTGAGCTTCCCTCGCCTCAATTCAACTTACTTTGACTCGGATTGATTCCAGAGGGGTTTGCTCAAATTGCAACGAATTCCCTTTCGAAAGATAGAAGCTGGTCTAGAAACAATCTAAGTGGAGCCATCATGCTTTTTGTTTGCTAGAAATCTTTAGGTTTGTTTTGGTGGAGTCGAGTCGGCCTTGTTTGTGGTTGTGTAGAATTCCCTTGCAATTAAGAATGTCGAACTGGTATGATAGAAGCCAATACAATGAGTATCGATCTGAATTTGAATATGGACATCATCATTTTTATGACCATGTTGGGAATAGTGGTTGGGAACGCCATCCTTTGGAAGGATATGGGTCATACCCTGGTGAGCCCAATTACTATCCACACATGCATCAGTCTTACGAGCAAGAAGATTATAGTACTAGTTCTTTGTCTCTAGAGGATACAATCAAACTATTGAAAAGTAGTCCTTTTTATGATCCTTCTGATAATTCCTCTTTACTAGAGTCAACACGTAAGTTAGCTGAGTCGACGCGTAAGTTAGCTGAGATGAATAGTATAATTATAGACGAAAGAACTACAATAATGAGTGAACCTTCTTTAGAAGACCACCTCAAGCGGATAGCTGAGACGAACGAAAGAATTGCTCGAAATTACTTGAATTGCCAATATAGTGTATCCAATAATACCCTTGAGAATGAAGATAGTTATTTACATAATCAAGATAACAAGGTTAGAATTGTTAGTACTACTTGTTTAGATAAGGTTCAATCATCTTTGTACTATTATGATGATGAGGATAGCATTAATGAAGAATCTGAAATATGTAGGCATAGTGATCAGGAGTCTAGTAATCCAATTGACCTGTATAGTGATTATATTATTTCTAGTTCAAATCCAAATAATTTTTATGATTATTCACCTATTCAAAAGGACGAGGATTTGATTAGGAATACCACCGTTTTAGACGATGTAGTTTTTCCTTTTGATTACGAAGACGATAGTGGTTTAGAGGAACGGTTTCATTTCGAAAATACTGTTTTAGAGTCTAGCGACTTAGAAACAATAGTATTGGAAGAAGAAGATAGACCCGTAGAGATGAGTGAAGATGCACTACCTGATAATAACTTAGAAGAATTTCTTGAACATTTTAAGGACTCTGAAGATACGGAAATTCAAGAAATAATTAGAGGTCTATCTAGAGACACTGAAAACTCTAAGTTTGGGGGTGATTATCACTTCCCTAGTGCCTTACCTTTAACTCTCAGAAAGTCCCCACACTTAGAACTTGATATCTGTGCCTCGACCATTTTACAAGATTACCTTCATACTCGTTTTCCCGAGCCTAATGATGTCCATGAAGGAGTTCAGTTATTAGAAACCCATACTCTGGTTGATGTGGTTTTCCCAGGCTATGATACCCAGATTGACTTTGTTTTCCCACCAAATAGTTTTCTTCCAACTGTGGGAACGTTTATATTCCAAATGTGTCGAATATTAAGTTCTGAGACTAAGCCTAAGTACTTTAGGTTAATAGAATCGACACATTTTCCTAAGAATGACCACTACTCTCACTGTGGTCAACTTTGCAAGTCATATCTGATTGACTTAGAGGATCCGCAATTATTTAGGTTATTACTTCGTGATTCTAAGTTCGTATTTGAGTTTTTCCAGACTCTAGAACCTAGTAATTTGGATCCAATCTATGAAGAAACGCAGCCAATGAAAATATTCTATTTAGACCCTTTCATAGAACCTGAACCTGAACCGCAATTAGCGATAGTTTTCAGGAAACTAGGTAAGGGCATGCTTTTCTTGTCCATTTTCTTGGTTCACTGCAGTTTCCTATGGCCAGCTCTTTTTGGTTTTGAAGACCCACAGTTATTTCGACTGTTACTTTATGGTTCGAGTTGACCACTCCTTTTCTAAGTCTGGCTGAAGACTTTAAACTTAGCACTTCTTGGGAGGTAACCCAATCTCATGCAACATGGTAATATCTTTCCTTAACTCTTTTTCTTCAAGTGGTAACAGTTTCTCCTTGTTCATGCTTTTAATTTTATCTTTAGAACATTGAGGACAATGTTAGATTTAAGTTTGGGGGTGGGGAAGAAATTTTTTGTTAGTTTTAAGTTGCAATAATAAACTCCAGAGCCTAGAAATTTACGCCTATTAAGGATAGCACTAACCAATCTAAGTGGATGGAAACATTTTTGTTTTAGGAGCTGAGGAACCAATCTGACTAGATGGAAACATCTATAGAGTCTATTCATAAAAGCACAGAGCTCAGGTGTTAGAAATAACATGATAGTTTCGCCATATTTCGTCGAGTCCTTTTCACTTTCTATTTTTAGTTTTCTTTTATTTCAAGTGATTTGGTGGGGCACACGATTCAAGTTGTTACCTTTGCTAGGGTGAAATAGAGGGACTGAGTTACCTTTTCAAAAAAAAAAAAAAAAAGAAAGAAACCGGAACAGTTAGACCAATCGGAATAAGTATTAACACTTGGATAGCAATATGTGTGTGTTCTCCCTGTTTCCGTCGCCTAAGCAAGCGTGGAATGCAGGACCCGTGGGAGCTATCGTGTAATCTGCTGACAAGAAGCATGCGCTTGGATCAAAAAGATCTATTCATGCTGTTAAGTTAAAAAAAAAAAAAAGGGTTATTGTTCTGTGTAGTCAACTGCTGGTTCCCTTGTATTTGCCAGTTTGTTGATCTAGATTTAAGTTATTGACCTCTGGTTCCCTTGTATATGCCAGTGCGTTAATATTAGTCAGACCGGTATCTCAGTCATTTAGGTTAGGTTCATCTTGGCAGAGGCCTTCAGACAGATATGGGAAACACCGTTCGCTTTTCAACCATCTACATTTTTTTTTCCATCTTCTTAATCTTTTCATGTGATTAGTCTGACTCCGAGTATGATGTCCATCGTGAAACTATCTTAGTAGAGCTGTCACTTATATGAATTTTAGTATGCTTGAGTGCAAACTCGTATACAGCAATTGGAATTTCGCGTCAGGGTACTTCCTCTGTAATTAATAAGTATGCCAACCAAGGAGGTTCTTTAGTGCTTTCCAAGATTTTTCGTAGATAGCTAGGGTCTGGAGTATTGGTTTTTTGGGTACACCTCTGATAAACCCACCCGAGATTAACTCGGTCACTTTTCAAGAATAAATTTTGCTCGAGGACTAGCAAATAATAAGTTTGGGGGTATTTGATAGACGCATATATGTGTCTATTTTGTTCTCAATTCTCTGTATTGTTAGTACTTGTTTTCGTCCTTATTATGGTATTTTGCGTGTTTGTAGGTATTTTTTGGAAATAAATAATTTTGGAAAAATCGGCTCGAAAAATTATGCGGAGCATCCCCGGTGGAAATTTGTTATTCGGACTCTCATTTTGGTTAAGGGGCAACCCAATTACTAAGGGGCCCTCAGTTGGGCATTTGCTACTTTCACTCCACAGACGGTTAGGGGGACACCCTTCTTCACGATTTGAAAATTCAAAATGGCGGGAAAGTTCATGCAGTTCACGGAAGAAATTTGGGTTCGATCTTGTGTGGGTTTTGAGCGAGATTCAATCACTGGATTTTGTTTTGATTGACCTGCTTGGGCTAAACAGGGATTGTATGGTTAATGGATTCGATCCAGTTGGGCTAGAATATCGAGTCTTGGTTAAACAGGGAAGAGAGATTATCACGGGATATTGGATGATACGTAACTGCATGGGAGAATATTTTCTTCTTTATTCAACAAGATTCGACCGACCAAGCCAGGATAAACAAGGAAATCCAGCTCAGAACAAACGTGTGAGAAGAGAACAGGAAAGTAGCTAACAGAAGACGCGTGAAAGGTGAACAGGGAAAGAAAATATTCCCGTGAAAATAAAAATCATTAAGGGAGAATTATTTGCATTTAACTCTGATTATCTCGGTGCTTTTGAGTATAAATATGTCTATGGGGTTGAATAGAATGGTTGTCGAGAGTTGGGAGGAGAAGAGAGGAAGCTGCAGAGGAAGAATCACGAATTCTCTCTGCTGCTGCTGTTCGTGATGAAGATGAAGAACATGAAGAACGGACTCGCAAGAGCAGTGGTTTATCAACAGTGAGAAAGACTCACAGGCGTGGGTCGTAGTGTGGGTCATAGTTTGGGTCTTGCAACAGCATAACATTTGTATCGTTCTTCTTGTAACAGTTGAACAGCGCCTTTGCAACAGTTATTTCTGTTACAATTTTTCTGTTCAATTGTTTTACTCCCTTTAATCAACTTTTGAGCTTTATACATGTATTTTGAGATTATGATTAATATGAGGAGCTAAACCCCAACACTGGGGCGTCGGAGGAAGCCTTAATTCATCCATGTGGTAATTTTATTTAATTCTTTATTTACTTTTTGCACCAATTTTAATTGAATTAAGATTTTAATTAATTATTTGTGATTTCATTTGATGGTTTATGCTTAGTCCTAGGGATTTTTGATATGCCATGCTTAAGAAATACAAGTAATATTTTATAAAATCTACTTTGGCAAAGAATAGAGTTAATATTCATTTTGTTTTGAATTATAATTGCCTAGAATTAATTTCTGAACCATTTAAGAAATGAATTTGGCCGAATCCTAAGCCCCAGTTTCTCGCACCAGTTTTAATATTTTTTGTATATATTTTTATTTTTTAAATCTTTACAAGTCCGAGCAACGAACTTTTACTACCACTTTCAAAACTACAACACTATGTTTAAAGAGAGATTTATAGTTGTAGTTAAATATGTTGAATTATGCAGGCGTTTGAATCGTAAATCTAGTGATGCTAGAGTTTTTGCGCTTTGGAAATGGATCGAAATACATAAGTTAAGTGAGAAATCAAAATTTGCATATAACTTAAGAATGATCAAGTGCCCAGGTGAAATACATGTGTAATTGTCAGCTAGCTATTATTCAAGTGTAAGAATACCAATTTTATTTCTTTCCAATAGGCGGCCAAAAAATAAAATAAATTAGTGACCTAGTTACATTGAATATGTATTTAACAATCTTTAAAACTAGTTACCTGTAGATGAAAACACCATGTGAGACCTATTTGATTATGGTTATCTGATGTAACAAATTTTCTTGGAAACTATATGTAAGGTTCATCATGTGTAAGAATTAGGACATATTTTTTTATTTAATGCATTTGAAAATGATCTTCGGGTTTTTTAATTTAGTAAAATGGAAATGCAAAACAAATTTTGAGTCGTTATTTGTAAATAATGGATATTTATCATTCATAAGACTATATGCCCAACTGCAATGAACTGGATAAATGAGTAACACGAAAATAAAAATGTGCATGAAATGTAAATGATAAATTATCAAAAAATATGAGGATTGTGAACTTAAACTATAATATCTTCACCCTAATACACTCTCTAGTCAAGGTCAGAGTTTTCCCCTCTGGATTATCCCAAATATTGAACAGAAACTCTCTTATTCTTTTAGCAGCCTATCGAAAAAACACACCCACACACTCAGGAATCAATCACCCATTATAGATACTCACCAAACAAACGTTCCCAAATATCAAAATCATGAAATTATACCTATCCAAAAAAGTACTACCATTAGAGTGGAAAAGGAAACAAACCTCTTCAGCAAAATCGATTTATTGTTGGGTGTTTGACCGAAACTACTATTGATTTCAATAACTGGGTGAAAACTAGGTGTGGTTGGCGAAGTTGACCAAAAGTAAAATGTATTTTTGTATTTGGTCTTTTCTTCCCTTATCTTTGTATTTTATGACCTGTTTTGTCCTGTCCATACGGGACATTTGATTTTTTTTTATTATATATTTTTTTTTACAGTTACCAGTTATTATTTAACTGTGTCCTACGTGGATATTGGGATATAAGTATAATAGATTTCTTTCGTGTGTAGATATCCATTTATACACGATTTTTTGATGTCCCGACTTTGCGTAATTATACGTGATTATACAAATATTATACGTGATTATTAAAAAATTATACGACGATTAGTGAAATATTTATTACTAATCTCCTCGATGTCCAGATGATTTTCATTTTCTTGTAATAAAATAGAAGATTTCATCTTAATTTTTCTTTTACTTCCACAGAGCACACCACATCTTAATTTCATCTTAAAAAATAAGAAAAAAAATTCTATTCATGTTCGTCTTCTCGTTCTTCTTATTTCTCTCGTTTGTTTCCTTATTTTCTATTCCTCAAGAGAGGTACCGAGGGAGCTTTATTTTCAGGAGTGAAACAAGAGAGAAGCTCTTGCATTTTTTTTCTCTTTTTGTTGTTGTGTTAGCGGGGAAAGAAACATTGAAATCATCGTAGATCCAGGTTATTCAATTTTGTCCATGGTTTTTATTTCTCTGTCTTATTATCCAGGGTTTTGATTCTCTTACCCTATGGAATATAATCTATTTCCTTAAAATATTTTCTTCTTTTTTTTGTTTAAATATTCAATATGGTTGAGGTAACCAAATGTTGTTGAATCTATAAAACAAATATTGAGTAATTTGTTAAGGGATTGAAAACAAAAATTGAACTTAGGGGTTGAGTTTAATTGAGGATTTATTGTTGAAAAATTGGGTTTTATTTCTAAGGAGGTTGGTTTTAAATCTTAATGATACATTATTCAAATATACATAAAAATTCAAAACCAACTATTTGCTATGAACACAAAATTCATTCACCATCCTAAAAACTCAACTATTACCAATTTATCTAAATAAAAAATATGGTAAAGCTATCTTGGTAGAGCTTTAGATTACATAAACAAATTTTTTGATTCTATGTCCTTAACATTTTTTCCCTAAATAGGTTACATAAACAAAGTTTTTGATTCTATGGATTTAACATTTTTTTCCCTAAATTTTGAGGTGTCTGAAGGTCTTAATCTGACAAAACTTTGCCAATCAAGCTGTCAATTTATAACATTTCTGTTGTTAAGATATATCAAATCCCCACCTGCATAATTTAATATTACATAATAAGATTCATGTTCAGCCATGACATCAAATAAGAAAAACATTACATTTGAGGCAGAGTAATTGAGAATTCAAAAGCAGTGTGGAAATAGATAAATATATATATATATATATATATATATATATATATATGTATATGAAATAATAAAATAAAAAATATTATGGACTAAAAATATACAATATATGAATTTCATGATTATCTTCTACAAATGAGATCAAGCTGATATTTGTTAGATTCAACATTGTATCATGTTTGACCCAACATTTACATTGTATCCTATAAAAAGATACGGTCGATTAAATCAAAGAATCAAATCTAAAATATTTTTTAGATTAAACACAAAGCTGAATGAATACAATCAAAATTTTATATCTCTACAACATGAATGGTACAAATATCTGCCATAAATGGTACAAATATCTCCAAGAAATGTAGAGGCACTTTTTTGTGTATTTCTAAGTTTTTGAGTTATTGACGAGTAACACAATTTGACAGAATGTTCCAACACCGCTCTAAGTAGCATTCCTTGATTTTTTTTTCAATCAACACTTTCTTTTAAAAACAAAATCATTAGGTATACTATTTAAGATCACAATCAATCATAATTGTGCTGACTATGCTTACACTTGCGATCAAGATGTGTTATCTTGCGATATAGAATATCGCTCCATAAAATAAGCCTTTTGTAAAATGAGCAACAAAGTTAAGAAAATCAAAGAGAAATTATTTCAAGAGAATGTAAAAAGATGATATGAAACTCAAAAACACACCCATATTTCCATTTTGTTAAAAGTACATACATTGACCCGGTAACTTCTAACTTAGAGATACAAGATGGAAGAGTTGGAGATTCATGTTATTCTAAATACTTGATTAATAAAATTAAATGGATTAGACCAAAATAGGTCGAACCAAGTTAAGCCGAGTATCGTCTCAACCTGATTCGACCATCCCAAGTTGATGCGGCAACAGTCATTTTGCAACAGCCAAATAACGACCATATTTTCCTTTCCTATATAAATTCAACACTAATTCAATATTCTATACTCACAAAAACTTCATCCTTCGTTACATATTTTCAACACAAATTCAATCTTCTATACATATTTTCAACCCAAATTCAGTCTTCTCGACATATTTTAAACCTAATGCAACTCTCAATTACAATGTTTCAATCTCAAGATATTAGTCGAAAAATATATATAAAATCACCTAGAAGTAAACATAGTCAAACTCTACTGAGGAGTCGAGAAGATTTGGACGAAGAGAATAATTCCACTCTACTTTTCAATCGAGAATTAACATTAACTCAAGGTCATTTTCCTACAAAAATAGAGCAGGATATTTCTCATCAAAAATAAAAAGGTGGTGGGTACGAAGTGAGCAAAGTTTATGCAAAACTTCCTTGTGGTGCTAAAACTATTGTCTATTGATTTCCTTGGATTAGATTGTAATACATACGAGAACATATAAATTCTCCCAAATTGGAGGGTATATTAATGGAACGTTGGTGGTATAATACACACACGTTTCATTTCTAGGACTCTGAAATGGATATGTCATATATTCGGATTTATCACTTTTTATGTAATCAATACGAGCATTTACAAATTAAATTAACAATTTTAGTTTTTTACAGGTATAACACCATTATATTTTTATTTCCTACTTGGGATACCTTCTGGGGTGGGAGATGATGTTCTATTTAACGAAGAAGGTTGGTTGGAAGGTGGAATTGCTAATTCCAGTATAAAGATATTTATATTCAACGAATTGCATGATGGTATAATGATTCTGATTCGGCAATGTATGACCCTGCTAAAGATACAAGAATTTATTTTACGGATACTTGGTTCACGTTTTTCCCCAATTCAAGCGCAAGTACTCAAGTGGGATGTCTAGAGGTATTACAATATATGGAAAAGACTGTCGATTATGATTGAGGGTTCGCTATATTAGCCTAATTTTACATTTGTATCGACATGGGTCCGCTATGGGGCCTCGTTGAGGTAAATACGATAGTTTGTTGTTTTTTTGATGCAAAGAATTGATTTTATTTAAGAACTAAAACTTGTCACAGCCATTGTGTCAGTATATAATGCCTCAACAATGAAGTTTGGAGGATAGTTTATCCAAGACCTACTAGCTTGAAATACGAGAGTGTTTTGCTAGCTTATCTGCTGGTTTATTCAACTTTCTACTAATGAAAATGCAAGTCCAGGTTGGATGCTTGCTTAAAATTTCAATAATATCTAATATCAGGGCTTGAGATTCTCATCTGACTCTTTGATAATCGCCATTTGTTGTTGCTGCCACATTCTGTGCGTCAAGCTCGAATCTTACATGCTGTAAGTTAAGTTCTTCTGCGCGTTTTATGGCCTGCAAAAAACTTTATATCTCTGTCTTCTCCACGTCTAAAAGTGCACGCTCATAGATGCAGCTTCCTCGTTCAAATTCACCTGCAGAATTTCGGAGTATTAGTTCGGTACCACTATGAGTTTCAGATCTAATTTTTTTTTTAAATGAAGCATCACAGCAGATAGATTAAAAAGGTGCACTAGGAGGTAACCAAGTGACAGGTAAAGTGGTATTTAAACTATTGTTGTTGTTCAGGCCATTGTGTTTGGTTGTCCCCTTCCCTGTCATGTTGTTAAGGTGTTGTATTGTATGTATAACTTCTACCGGATTGGGTTTTTTTCCATCAAACACAACTCTACATCTTTCCTTATCCAATCACTGTCCAGTTTTGTGAAATCATTAGTGAACCAGCTTCTTATCCATTGAGCCACAGATTGATTTGCATCTGACATACTTCTTCTTGCACCTGGAACTGATGTCCAAACATCTTGAGAAAAAGTACACTCCCAGAGAATGTGTTTAGTTGTTTCCGTGCTTTGTTGACAGATGCTGCAAGTTTCTCCACTGTAATGCGCTACTCTTCCCATTATTTCACTTGAAGGAATAATGTCTTGTATGCACTTCCATAAGAAGGTTTTAATCCTTGGAAGTATATCTAATCTCCATAGTTTTTCCAGAAAAGTGTCATTTCAACATCACCATTTGCAGCTGCATTTGTTTTTATCTCCACCAGCTTTCTATATGCAGACTTGACTGTAAACTGTCCATTGCGAGTAAGTGTCCAGATTATTTTATCCTGAGAGTGAATAGGGATCTTCATGCGCAGAATTTTGAGTACATCTGCAGGTGAGAAGAGTTTATGTAGAACCATAGCTTTCCAAGTATTGGTTTCTGCATCAATAAGATCATTTACTGTGTTGTAGTTTACTGCTAAGTCGAAATATGCAATTGTGGTAGGTGGCATTTGTTCCCCTGGTATCCAATTATCCTTCCAAGTAGGGATCTCTTTTACATCTCCTAGCAACCAAAAATTTTATTTATGAACAAAGGTTGATTCTCCCTGAATGCTTTGCCATGTTCAGGTTGTGTTCTTCTTCTTAGAGTGTAAAACTGATGTGTGTGGAATTTTTTTCTCTTTTAACGCCTTTGCCCAGAGTTGGTGAGAACTATGACATAATCTCCATACAGACTTTGCTAACAGAGCTTTATTGAAGCATTCCAAGTTGCGAAAACCTAATCCACCATTTCCTTTGTTGGTATTAACTTTGTCCCATGATATAAAGTAGATCCCTTTTCTTTCTTGCTTCTTCCACCAGAATTTCTGTTGTACAACATCAATTTCCTTTATTGTCTTCTTTCAGATTTTAAAGATACCCATTTGATGAGATGGCATCGCATTAAGAACATGCTTTACCATTACCGATCTTCCTGATTGAGTCAAGAACTTGCCATTCCATCTCAATATTCTTGTCTTCATTCCTTCCACCAGTGACGAGAAAGATGTTGTTCTTCTTCTGTTAATAAATAACGGAATGCCCAAATACTTTTCTTCGAGTGACATTTTCTTCATCTTCAACCTCCTTAGTAAGATTCTGCAATGCCTTGAATGAAGGTGTTTTGAGAAAAACACTACTGATTTTTGAAGATTGATTTGTTGCCCTCAGGCTAAACCAAATTCTTTTATGATTTGAAGCGAGTTATCTGCATTATGAAGATCAGCCTTTACGAATAACTGACAATCTTTGTGATTTTGGTACCTTGTATCTTCTTATCAGCTTCTGTTTTGGCAAAGGATCTTGTGAACATCTCCATGGTAAGTAGAAACAAATACGGTGACAATGGGTCACCTAGCCTGATTCCGCGGCTTGGTTTGAAAGCTTTACATGGAGACCCATTGAGTAAAATTTGTATCTCCGATGTACTAATACATTCTTGTATTAAATTACAAAAATGATCAGCAAACCCAAAGCCTTCCATAATTCTGCACAAGAATGACCATTCTACTCGATCAAAAACTTTGGACATATCCAGTTTTAAAGAGATAAAACCTTTATTCGTCTTCTTCCTTCTCATGCAATGGATTAGTTCATGTGCAAGAGTAATATTATCTCCAATTTTTCTCCCTGGGACGTATGCTTCCTGCATAGGAGATATCAACTTTTCCATTAGAGGTTTTAACCTTGAAGCCATAATTTTTGTAATGAGCTTGTATGTGGTGTTACATAAGGCTATTGGCCTATAATCTCCTGGTGATTGAGGCAGCTTCACTTTTGGTATCAAGAAAAGGTTTGTTCTATTCATTTTCTGGAGCATTCTTCCGCTGACAAAGAAACTTTGAATCATTTGAATTACATCTTCCTTTGTTGTATTCCATTGTGATTGAAAGAATCCTGGTGGGAAGCCATCCGGGTCAGGTGATTTCCAAGGATGCATACTTCTTAAAGCTGCACAAATTTCCTCTTCTTGCGGTATACATGTCAGAGCAACATTTTCTACATCACTGATATATTTCGGTAGGAGGCTGAAGAGATCTTCATTATTTTCTGGATTAGTTGTACTCATAATGTTGGTGAAGTGTGTTGTAAGAATCTCTTTCAAGTTATCCCTTCCAGAGCACCAACTGCCATTTGGTTTCAGCAAGGATTCAATTCTGTTTCTAGCTTTTCTTCTATTTATTTGCTGGTGGAAGTACTTGGTGTTCTGATCTATCTCATGAAACATGAGATCTCTTGAATGTTGCCTATAAAACTCCTCCTCCCGTTCATGCCATTCATTAATGTTGTTTTTTACTTTCCTGATCGGAACATTAATGTCTTCACTTGTCGGTAATTGCTGCAATAAGGTTAATTCTTCTTGAAGAATTTTAATCTTATCATGTATATTACCAAAATTACCTTTATTCCACTGAGACAGATCAATTCTAGTTGTATCTAGTTTCTTATACAATCTAAAAGAAGCTGATCCATTCACAGTGTTAGACCAAGAAGCACTAATTTGGTCTTTACAAGTATTGTCCCTTAATCAACACTCAAAAAACTTCCAGTTTCTACTCTTGACAGTTTCATTAGGGTAGAAATTTAAGAAAATAGGAAAATGATTAGATCCCAGGATAGGTAGATGTTTTAAGACAGTGTCAAGAAAAGTTACTAACAAATCTGAGTTAATAATGGCTCTGTCTAATCTAGACTTAAACTTACCAGTTCCATTTTTACCACTAGTCCATGTGTATGGACTACCATGATAGCCCAAATCAGTTAAGCCAGTATCATGGATCATTTGGACTATTTTGGGTGTTCTCGATGAGGAGCCATAGTTATTAGCTCTTTCCTCAGGGTGCATGGTGATATTTAAATCACCCAGAAGAATCCATGGGGCATCAATATTGTATGTGTCACAAACAATTTTAATAAAACTCCATTCAGTCTTATTTTCTTATGGATATGGAGAACCATACACACAAGAGAGGAGCCACTGAGGCTTAGCAGGATCAGACTTAACAAGACAATGAAACATGTTTTTATCTTCATAAACAAAATATAGTTGGAATCCATCCTTCCACAAGAGGCAAATACCCCTAGCTCTACCTACTGAGGGTACGTAAGTGTAATTTGGAAATCCCAATGGCCTAACATGTCGAAGAATTTTATCGGAATCAATTTTGGTTTCTTGCAGGAAGACAATGTCAGGATGAAGTCTCTTATTTATATCAGCTAGGTAATTTTTGTGTCTTTGGCTGCATAGCCATTGCAATTCCAAGAAATAATACGCATTATGCAAGAGAAGTAACGACAGATTATAAAAACTGGGGAAAAACAAATATTCAAAGTAATATAACCGTAAGGAATAACTTGTTGAAAAAGTTTTGTGTTTACCTGCATGGTCTAATCCTGACTTTGATCTGTGATTTCAGTATTGTTAGTCTTTGGTTCGTTAGCTTCTATCATCGGATTATTGCGGTTTTCCAAAGTAGTGATATTAGCAGCGTCACTGGAATTAGGAGGTTGAACATGAATGTTATGAGGGTTCATGAAGGGTTCATTGTTGAGCTCAAAGTTCCTCATTCTTTTGGTTTGTCTGGAATCATCCTCTTGTGTAGTCTCTTCCATAATGAGTGCCATTTTATCTTTATCCATACTTTCTCCATCGTTTCCTTCATAGACATCAGCTTCGTTCCTTAGATATTCCTGGCATTCTTCATCATTCAAAGTATCCAAATACAGCAGATGAGAGGTGTACATGCATTTTCTATCATCATGATCAATAACAAAACACTTTGGGCATATCTTTTTTGGCTGCAGCTCCCAGTGATAACGAATCCAAACTTTTCCATTTGTGGTTGTGTTCCACCATCCTCCCCTATGTAACGGTTCTTTGAGACTTATTTCAACTCTAGCTTTGATTGTATTTCCATAGCGTGGTCTGCAGTTTGGAGGAGTTGTAGACACTTTCCTTCCCATAAAACTTATAGCTTCATCCACCACCACACTATTAAGATGTTCGAGACGCAACTACTTGAACTAGATAGTAAAAATTTGATGTGTGAATTTATATTTAGAAATCGGAATACCATTGGTGTATTTCTGGACAGAAAACAAAGCTTCTCCAACAATCGATGGTCCATTTATTATAATTTCATCTCTTTCTTCCTTCGAATTCAGTCGAACTAGCATAAGGTTATTTCCCATAACTCGGGTTTGTTTGTTTCTATAGTTCCTCATAGTGACTTGATTTCTTCCCTAATGATCCTCATGTCTATTTTTTCTTTGCACATTAGTTTTCCCAAAACTCCAAAAAGTCATTCTTCTGCAGTAGTATTGACTGTTTGTGAAGCACCAACAGTTCTTCTTGAAAAAGCGGGGATCTAACAACACCACCCGATATTTCGCTTAGCAATTTGTATGAACTAACTCCGAAATACTTTGCTAGAGAATCAACTAGACAGTCAGACTCAATCTAGATAAAAGTATCTCAAGGAGTTAATATCTCTCTCTTGATTTGATTTTTACTCAAGCTAAAAACAATAGCGAGTCTTTATCAAATACAAGGAATAACTTGGACGGTACCAAAGACCAATGTCCAAGTGTTAATCAATTAAATCAACAACCACAAGGTCGGATCTCCAATCGATTAACCTTTAACGCACAACCTGTATTATTTCAATTATAAAGATAAACAATATAATGCGGGAAATGAAATAATACAGACACCAGAAATTTTGTTAACGAGGAAACCGCAAATGCAGAAAAATACCTAGTCCAGATTGAATACACGCTGTATTAAGCCGCTACAGACACTAGCCTACTCCAAGCTAACTTCGGACTGGACTATAGTTGAACCCCAATCAGTCTCCCACTAATTCAAGGTAAAGTTGTACTCCTATGCCTCTGATCCCAGCAGGATACTGCGCACTTGATTCCCTTAGATAATCTCACCCACAACCAAGAGTTACTGCAACCCAAAATCGCAGACTTGATAATAAACAAATCTGTCTCACACAGAAAAGTCTATTAAAGGATAAATCTGTCTCCCACAGAAAAACCCCAGGTTTTTGTTCCGTCTTAAGATATGAAATCAAGGTGAACAGGAACCAATTGATAATCCGGTCTTATATTTCCGAAGAACGGCATAGATTAATCAATCACCTCTCAACAGTCTTACTTGAATACACAATAGGAAGTCGAGGAATCACAAACAGTGAGACGAAGATGTTCGTGACTTCTTTATCTTGCCTATCGGAGAACTCTCACGATCTCAAGCCAATCAATAAGATTGTACTCGTACGATAGAAAATGCAAGATCAGATCACACAACTACGATAAACGTAGTATCGGTCTGGCTTCACAATCCCAATGAAGTCTTTAAGTCGTTAACCTTGTTTTAGAGAAGAAAACCAAAGGTTAGAGGAGAATCAACTCTAGCGAGCGCACTAGTATCACACAGACGTGTGGGGATTAGTTTTTCCCAATGCTAGATGTCTCCTATATATAGTCTTCAAATCAGGGTTTTGCCTTAGTTACAAAGCAATCAATATTCACCGTTAGACGAAAACCTGATTTAGATTCAAACTAATATTTCTAAACCGTTAGATCGAAAACTTAGCTTGTCACACACACTTGAGATATACGTTTACTGGGTTTGTGAAAACCGTGCCCAAACGCGTACGTGTATGTTGGTTCAACATAGTAACCCAAAAGGTCAACCATATGAGCATTTCATATTAACCTTGTTCTTCTTCACCATAACTAGTTCAATTGACTCAAATTAACTAGTTAGAGAGTTGTTCAATTGCTATGAGATCTTATGTAACTACACAAGACACAATTGAAACAAAGGTGATTCGATTCGATTGAATCAGCTCATGAACTTTATAGCCACGGTTTGCATACTGCATTCCTTAGTAATTTAAGTTTCATGTTCAAAGCACATCTTTAGATTATAACCCACTCAAGTACGCAAACAAGTTCGCGGACTTAAGACAACCGACAGAGTTTTCCAAACTCAGCAGAAAATCTAGGAAATGAGACTTCCGCCAGTTTGCGGACTAGGTTCGCGGTCTGAGTTCACGGACTAAACACGCAAACGAGTTTTTGGAAAATCCAGCAGAAATTCTTGGCAAGAGAACTTCCGTCAGTTCGCGGGCTGAGTTCACAAACTGAGTTCGCGAACTTGGCAAAGCCAATTCCTACGGTTTCTCTCAGTCAACAAAGTTTGCAAACTTCGGATTAAGTAATATTACTTATGCACATATGTGTTTCCACACAATGCTTATATCCATCATTGGTTATATAGACCTAAATTCTCATTCCAACCATTGAAACATTCTTAGAGGACGTTATATAGTTGTTACACTATTTCTCGTCAAAGCGATTTTCAAAGTGATTGAAACATTATGACTTTCGTCATTAGGTGAAGATAAACCTGGTCAAAGCGAAACGCTTTACCAACACATGATTTCGAGATATAGATAGGCGAGATATACTCGGCTCGAGATATCAAATGTGTATGATCCAGTCTATATAGCATACGACTTTTGTCTCATAAGAAGTAGGAGATAGAAGAGATAGACTTTTGAGTGATAGATAAGTTCAAGTCTCCACATACCTTTTTGTTGATGAAGTTCCACGGTTCCTTGAGTAGATATTCGTCGTTGTATGATGAATCGTCATGAAGTCCTTGAACTCAACTACACTTTTCTATCCTAGTCCGATACTTAGCTATGTAGACTATAAATCAAGACTCATAGTTTTGATCACTAACATTGACAAACATGCTTGAGATAGCAACGCATGCGAGGCCGACCGAGGTATCCTCTAACAATCTCCCCATTTGTCAATTTTAGTGACAAAACTATTAATACATATGGAACACAAAAAAAATAAAATTTAGTGGCTCCTATACCATAGTCTAATCTTCAACGTTCCGTGAAATCTTCGTCCTTCCAAGTACTCCAATGATCCCAATGGTTGTAAGTTTAGCATCACCGTTGTTGAAGATACGTAGCTATAACAATGAGAGAAATCGAGATTCTCGATCATTATTATACAATGTCATAGTATTATTATGTAATATCAAAGTCCAATTGTATCACGACTTTAACAATAATACTACGGTGATATGTATCATTCCCCCTTAGTCAATACTCCATCTCGATCATGGAAACCACTCCCCCTTACACAATGATCCGAAAACCATATGTATTGTAGTGTGAACTACATTATTTCTCCCCCTTTTTGTCAATAAAATTGGCAAAGGTACAAGAACGGGATCATAATGAAATTTCCACAAGAGACATTTCATAGACTAAAAGAAAAATACATACCAGCTTAATTTAGATGCAATCATAAAGCCGAAGCTAAATGCATTCATCAAGGAGTTTTAAGATACAAGATAACCCCTATAAAATTCCACAGCCACACACCCCGCAAGATATTACCATTAAGCACAAGTTCAAAAGAACTCTCCTCCATTAGATGTCATTCCCGAAAGAACAACAAGAGCGACCTTAATTTCGAAAGAAAAGAAGGATTTTTTAATTGGACACCAAAAATCATAGGAATGATTTTCTATATCCAAAGCTCAACCAAATTAATAACAAGTAAACCCATGATTAATTTAATTGGAATACGAACTAAATCAAACCACAAAAGTGATCAATTTATTTGATTTTGCTCAACATAAGTAAACTTACGGAGCTACGACTAAGATAATCATACGGAGATGACTAACTTAATCGTTCACATACTCAACATAAGGAAAACCTTATGGAATATATGACTACATTAACCAATAGAACATAGTTAGTATAGTCGTTCATATACTCAACACAAGAACTTGTGGAATATATGAAAACTCAACTAGACTAATTACAAGAGAACCTATAATTAATCTAATTGGAATACAAACAACCAAACTAATCACGAAGGTAATCAATTTAATTGTCAAAAGTTTTGCTCGACAAAAGAAGACTTTCGGAGCAAATAACTAAATAACCAACCAAGATGATTAATTTAGTTCATAATGCTCAACATATAGCATCTTATGGAACAACCAACAAAGCCAATAAGAAAAATCGACTTAGTTGTATCGTGCTCAGCATAAGACACACAATGGAGCCTTCACGGTAATACAAAAAGAATGGATCAAATAAGATCAATACCGCGGAATACATACAAGGATTTATTCTATCTTTACATCACTATATGCATAATGACATAATAGACTTTATCCTTGTCACACAAAAGATTTTATCCTATTTTCCATCAAATAAATGACTGTATATGCTTAAGTTTTGTATTTGTCAAAAGTCCATTCATTCCTTTATCAATATAAGAATATCGACTTACGAAATACTTTACTTTTGACAATATATGGGACAATCATAGTTCACGTACGCAAACACCCATATCCCATAAAGCACCACTGGATCCCACAGAGAGTCAGGAGACCTGCAAAATTAGTTTCCCACTAGAAAATTTAAAAATAAAGGCAAATTAAACATGGAAGAGAATGAAAACACTACGAGGTCACTGACACAGATAAGATTAAGGATAGAAAACCATTATAATGGTACCACAACCATTAATGGATATAAAAGCAAGATATCATAAGAAGATATAAACGGGAAGAATGATATACTACCAAGAAACACTAGCACAAATGGATTTTGCAGATTGGAAAACGATTATAATGATACCACAATCATTAATGGATTTTAGAAACAAACATTCATGAGAGCAAAAAGATCAGAGAGACAAAGAATAAGAGAATGGAGAAGATCATCAAAACATGAATCAAAATCACATAAAACTCAAATCAAAAGTTAAGAAAATCGCATGAGAGAGAAACTCTCGTTTTTTGTCTAATCCTGGCTCGTCATATCTGTATTTGATTAAAAAAATATTAAAATAGAAGTAGTAATTATTAAAATAGAAGTAGTAGGAGAGCAGCAAGCTGTCTTGAGGTAAATAGATAGTACGTTCCTTTGGCTTTAAATCAGTTTACAAATATCTAACAAGTTAGACTAAATATTGTTTACTTTACTTTGTATTTTTTTTTACATCAGATTTGGTGGTATATATATTTCAACATTGGTGTACCAAGACTTTATAACCACACGAAGAAATATTTCCCAATCATAGTAAGATATGAAAGAAATAACTGATATCCAAAATAAAACAAAACAAGAATGAGCGAGATAACTTTCATTTGTGGAGATATCAATGGTTTATTAGGAATAAACATAATGTTATTTGGATGACGTATGTGGATTTTGAGGACTTGAACTGTAACAAGACAAACATTTTTCCTTGGGCTTTTAGCCCTAGCCTGACCATATGGGTGTTTTTAGCTAAGTGGTCATCCCTTAGCAGCATTAGTGGACATGATTAGTAAATGCTAGGAAGAAACTAGATATCTTCAGCATGTATTACACGTGCGTGTCATGAGCGGCAAGGAGGGGCAGAATTGCCTACTTATTTCTACCTTACCAACTCGTATTGGAGGGGGTGTTCTTTGCTCTATTAACCCCAGTCTTCTTCCCTCACTCTTCTATCATCATTTCCTCCTCTAAACAATCTCTAGAAATTAAAGGAAAAATTTTAGGACCTCAAATTCAAAAATTGAGTTCAACCCGTCGTCTATTTACGGCTGAATTGCTCTTCTGCAAAGGTAGGGGTTCTTTCTCTCTCAATTTTTGTTTACGCCTATTGCTTTTTGTGTTCACTGTTTCTCTTAATTTGCACATACTGCCATATTTCTAACTGATTCATGTGAATTAGCAAATGGGTATTTGAGATAAATTCCAACTTCATTTCATAAACCTCTCTCAAACTATTTTCAGTTAGAGTTTTGATGATTTTTGCACAATTGAATTTTGGTTTAAACCATATGCCTTTTGATGTTTAATCCTTGCATGTGAATAATGGATAATTATAATGTCATGAATTGTTTAATAACATTTTGAAGTCCACATAACCATTCAAGTTTTGATTTCCATCGATAACTAAGCTTCATACTGAATTTCCAAACTAGCCAGTCAACTGTTCGTTAAAATGACAAAATGAGATTTTGCATTTGGAACTAGCTGAACGTTTAACAAACACCTCATTCCTTAAACAGTAACTATGGTCTTAACTTCCTTTTATTTTGCTAGGCTAAAGCCGGACCCAGGCCCCTACCTAAATCCAGCCAGTTGGATCGAACCCCTGACTTCCTCCTTACTTTCTATTAAATTTTGGTAATACAAATCTTAATCTACTTTACTATATTAGGCTTGGAGAGTTCTTTCATATATTTCTCTCTATAATGGAAATGTAGTCTTAACTCTCTTATACTGTAGCTTTGTGTACTTGCTTGCTATCTTGAAATTTTTAGCACATGATTTTGCAAAAAGGAATGAATGGGTATTTCAAAAATTCCTTGATTTACTAATATTAACGTAAAGGTGCTTGCCATGTTAGTTCACGGAATATTTTTCCCCTGATTTGTAATATAGTTTGAAATGCAATTGTTGGCTGGTTTTTGATACAAACTTTATGAAACGGAAAGAATGGACTGCCAACTTTGAAGTCTCACTAGTCATGCTAACTGTTGTCCCATTGATTTGACCCTTTAATTTTATTACCTTTGCGAGAATGTTTGAATTTCTTCCACTCACCTTGGTAACCCATTTTGAAATGTGAACATCCATAAGAGTGAAATCATCTTCTTAAAGGGTTTGTCAATGATTTTAGTAATCATCTGCTTCTTACTAAGTGAAATGTTTCATTGAATTTCATGACAGTATTCACTTGTCTATAGCCACTTGAATGATTGTCTTTTATTGTGAAATGCACACTGGACTTCGGTGATCTTTGTGGATATTTTCCTTCAACTCAGTACCTGCTTTATTTCACTGTGGATGTTTTCCTTGGCAACTGACCATATGGAAATTATTAGAGTTTGGCAATTGGCCATGAAAGTTATTACAGTTTGGCAATTGGCCATGAAAACCTAGAAGTGTTTGGCAATTGGCCATTAAAACTAAAAGAGTTTGGCAATTGGCCATTAAACTACAAGTGTTTGGCAATTGGCCATCAAAAGTTGAAAGTGTTTGGCAATTGGCGATTAAAACTAGAATGAGATTGGTAATTGGCCAATAATCTTGGAATGGTATGGCAACTGGCCATAATAAACAATGAAAAGGTCTAGTGGAATTTGGCAACCGTCCATGAAAGGTTTACATTTCTCTACAAATGTTTTCGCTACTGCTCTTGTGTTTTATGTATGTTTTCCGCAGGCATTTTTCTTTCACCATTAACTCCTACTGGGCATTGCTCATCCCTTTTCTTTGTTTTCCTCCGCAGAGTACGAGAGGAGCTTGCAGCAGTAAACCGGGCAGAGCTTACGCCAGGCTTTTAGCATTATGAAAGTTAGTATTTTGTTAAGCTTATGATATCGTATATCACGGGGATGGATCTGGGTAGTCTTATGTTGATTAAGAACCATGCTTTTCTTATATTTTGTTGTACATAAAAATGTGGGTATCTTGCTCACTGGATAGTTTTAAATATCGGCGTTTGACTCATGTTTTATCGTATTTTGTTGTATATATATAAATAGAATGCTAAGCCCTGATCTTTTTTGGATTTTGTAGTGGACTACACAGTGTATTGGACTACACAGTGTATTTGGGTCTGAACATATATATTACTGGCTCTATGAACTCCTACTTACATATTCCTATGTGTTCTGTTATTTGGGTGGTAGGAGGTCCTGTTTGCATAATACTTTTTCTTAAGGAGTTAATTAAATTAGTTCCTTCTTAGATTTATCTAAATTATGTTGTCATCCACATTAACTTCAAAACTGTTCATGTACTTAAGTGTAGTGTATACACGCAGCTTTTTGTTTCATTTTGGAACTTGTCTAATTTAAGTTCAGATTTTTTTTAAAATCAACTGCTATGTGCACTAAATGATGTGCATAGTTGTTTTCTTACGAAATTCCTATTTGTATAATGTCTGTTATTTTTCTACTTTCATATTGCTCTTTAATTTACTTGCCTTTGTAGGTGTACCTATTTGAATACTTAGTGTTGTTTGTTAATGAATATCGGATCCAGGTCTTTCATTTATGCAGCCAATTTAATTTCCTGTCACTTGATATTTAAACTTGACAAGTCCTCTCAATGTTTTAATGAACTTCTGTTTATAAGTCTGCCTTATGTATCACCTTGGGCCACATTTAAACTAAGCTTTAGGTGTTCTTAAATTTCGCAATTCTTGCTTTTGTATGAGTTACTTGACCCTGCCAGTAACAAAAATAAGTGATTTTTCGTTATCTATTTTTATTTTGTTTCCAGCCTTGAACCATGGTAGCTGATTTTCATTTAAGTGAATGTATAGTTTTATTTTATTTTCCTTTCGAGTGGCGTACCGGGGTTTAGCCCTGTTGGATGGGTTGAAATCCGACCCATTCAAAGGGAGAATTCACTAGTCCGTTACATGAACCCGGATAGAGCCCAAAGGATCAAAGAATTTTCACTCTGGCGCATGGTGTTTTATAGTCCTGTCAGTGCGGTGTTTATTTTATGGGGGAAAGATATGCTATACAGTTAGTTGGTCGAGTTGGAGAGCCACATAAACCTCCACGTTTAGCTACCGTGGATGGCTCGAAATACGTATCACAGAAGAGAAAAAGATGGATAAGGTATGAGGCTAAATTCACCCCTTATGACGAAGACCCCATTATGACCAATGGTATGATAATGTTACAGAGCCAGTAATTGTTAGAGAGTATTAAACATCTACGCGCTGGATGTAAAGCATTACCCAAATTGGAGATTTCAACACAGCCACCACCAATGGTTCCAACTGGTTAAAAAAAAAATTCAACACAGCCACCACCAATGGTTCCAACTTTTACCAGTTATCCTTCGGCGGGAGCTTCTTCTTCATCAACTCCTTCAAGACGACAAACTAGATCTTCTTACTCATTGGCTGGGTCTGATTTATCAGTTTTGAGTTGGAAGCCAGAGACTTATAATCTTGATGAATGGCGTCAGATGGTTCCCACTGTCTCACAAGGTATCTATCGTCCTAATTCTTATACAGGCACATCGGCAAGTCAAGAATAATTAAGAAAACAATTGAATTAAATGGAGTTAAGAGATATTGAAACCAGACGTGTATATACGTCAATAAATACGTGTAATGGGGAAAACTATGAACTTCCGTCCATATTTTTCTCACCATTCAACAACTCCACATTCTCAGGAAATAGTGTATGACTCACAAGTACCTATTAGGCCACAATGTTTCAATTGTCCTAGTGCAACAATCTCCATATCTTCATGCCAGTCAACAACCTCCTCAAGATTATCAAGATTATATGAGATCATTAAACTTTTATGGCTCTCAAACTATAGGACATGTCCATGGATTGGATATCAAAGTGGAGGAATCCCTACTGGTGAAGCGTCTCAAGCTGCAGGATCATTATATCAAGGATTTAGGATTTTGATGCAGGTGGACACGTATGACAAAAGCTGGAATGAGACTGAGTAGTTATAATTATGTATTATTTAATATTTGTAACTGAAACCGAGATTAAGCCTATTTATATACAGTAGAACTAACTAATGAAATAAAAGGAAACTAGTATTAAATTTTAAATTACATTCAATTTAAATTTTAAATTACATTCAATTTAAATTTTAAATTTATATACAGTAGAACTAACTAATGAAATAAAAGGAAACTATTTAAAATTTATAAAAACTTTTTTCTTTAGTAGTGTTTCTTCTTTTTAATATCCCATATGTGTTATTAAAAACTTCTTTAAGATTGCATAATGAGCTTCATAAGGAAAAAATTTTCTTTCCATTTTCGTCATTCCTTTCGAGTTTGGGATACAACATGAGCATTTGTCTCACCTTTAAGTTGATAACGATTAACAAGCCGAACCAAAGCTATCAATTCTCCAACTTCCTCTTTTATATCATAAAATCGACAGAACAACTCAGCTACATTACGGTTATTGGGGCTACCGGATTGCAGAAGATTTCATATATTCTATGGATATAACTCACACGCACTAATCCATTTTGACGTCGTTCAGTACCCCTAGCCGGATAAAAATCCTACGTAGTGTCGACAAAGCGACAAATTTTCATCTATCATAAACTCCGCGGGATTAATATATGATTGAGTCATTACTCATAAAATTTGTGGGAGTAGAAGGTGTAATTTGTGGAGAAGATGTGTGATTTTGGAGTTGAAATCAGTTATATTTATAGGGAGAGGAATTATAACCGTTGGATGAGAGTATCCGTTAGCGGCTCAAACAAGACCGAGCGTCTCAGTGTGAGACGAGGCTCGTCTCATGTTGAGTCATGTCTCACCTCAAACGAGGGCGGTCGTCACAGTTTGATGTGCTCGGATCAGTTTAAGCCGACCGTCTCAAGCTGGATCGTATTTGAGGGTTTGTCCATCCATTTTACTTGTTTTCTAGTCCCACTATGGGTGTAAAATAGGCAAATGCGTGTGTTTTACTGAAAAAGCGGGGGTACAACAACCACACCCAATATTTTGATTAACAATCTGTATGGACTAACTCCAATATACTTTCAAGAGAATCAACTAGACTCAATCTTAATAAAGTATATCAAAGAGTTATAATATCTCGATCTCTCGATTTAATTCTTACTCAAGCAAATAGAAATCTACGAGTCTAATTAAATACAAGAGAGATAACTTGGATGGTACCAAAGACCAATATCCAAGTGTCAATCAATGTAAATCAATAACCAAATGTTGGATATTCTAATTGATTGAACTTAACGCACAACCTGTGATATTTCAATTATATAAAAAAATATAATGCGGAAAAGAAATAACACAGACACCAGAAGTTTTGTTAACGAGGAAACCGCAAATGCAGAAAAACCCCGGGACCTAGTCCAGATTGAACACACACTGTATTAATCCGCTACAGACATTAGCCTACTACAAACTAACTTCGGTCTGGACTGTAGTTGAACCCTAATCAATATCACACTGATCCAAGGTACGGTTATGCTCCTACGTCTCTGATCCCAGCAGGATACTACGCACTTGATTCCCTTAGCTGATTTCACCCACAACTAAGAGTTGCTACGACCCAAAGTCGAAGACTTTAATAAACAAATTTGTATCACACAGAAAAGTCTAAGGTAATAGATAAATCTGTCTCCCACAGAAATGCCTACGAGTTTTTTTCTGTCTTTTGATAAATCAAGGTGAACATGAACCAATTGATAACCCGGACTTATATTCCCGAAGAACAGCCTAGTATTATCAATCACCTCACAATAATCTTAATCGATGCGGCGAAACAAGATATTGTGGAATCACAAGCGATGAGACGGAGGTGTTTGTGATTACTTTTATATCTTGCCTATCAGAGATATCAATCTCAATCCAATTGTTATGATTGTACTCAATACGATAGAATCAGCAAGATCAGATCACACAACTACAAGAAAGTAGTATCGGTCTGGCTTCACAATCCCAATGAAGTCTTCAAGTCGTTAACCTACAGGGTCTCGGTAGAAACCTAAGGTTAAAGGAGAACTGACTCTAGTTTATACAACTAGTATCACACAGGAGGTGTGGGGATTAGGTTTCCCAGTTGCTAGAGTTCTCCCTTATATAGTCTTTCAAATCAGGGTTTGAAATCAATGTTAGTTTAGTAGAAAAGCATTCAATATTCACCGATAGATGAAAACCTGATTAGATTCAAGATAATATCTTTCAACCGTTAGATCGAAAACTTAGCTTGTTACACACAAATGAAATGCACGTTTCTGGGTTTGTGTAACCGTACCCAAACAACTACATTTGTTGGTTAAACAATAGTTAACCAAATGGTTAGCCATATGAGTACTTTCATATTAACCATATTCTCCTTCACCATAACTAGTTCAAATGACTCAAATGAACTAGTTAGAGAGTTGTTCAATTGCTTAGATCTTATAAAAGTATACAAGACACAATCGAAGCAAAAACGATTTGATTCACTCGAATCGATTCATGAAATTTATAGCCACGGTTTGCAAACTTGCATTCCTTAGTTAATATAAGTATAAGTATAAGTTCACGAATAATACCTAACTACGCGGACTTGGTACGCGGACTTAAGTACCCGGAATAAGCTTGTAACAAGTTTACAAACTCCAGCAGATTTTCTCGGGAAGAGAACCTCCGACAGTACGCGGACTCTTGTTCTGGTTTTCCTGAGCAGCAAAGTAAGCATAATTTGGTTCAAGGAATAAGGACTTATACATGTATGTGTTTCCACACAATGCTTATATCCAACAATGGTTATATAATCTAAACTCTCATTTCAATCATTGAAACATTCTTAGAGAACGTTATATAGTTGTTATTCACAAACCATTTTTCGTCAAAGCCATTTTCAATTGATTGAAACATAACATGACATTAGGTAAAGATGAACTTGGTCAAAGAGAAAGCTTACCAACACATATTTCGAGAAATAGATAAGCGAGATAGACTCGGCTCGAAATAGCAAATGTGTATAATCAAAGTCTATACAGCAAAACGACTTTTGTTTCAAGATAGGAGATAGAGTAGATAGACTTTTGATTGATAGATAAGTTCAAGTCTCCACATATCTTTTAGTCGATGAAGTTCCACCAGTTCCTTGAGTAGCTCTTCGTCTTGTATGATGATCGCCATGGAATTCTTGAGCTCAACTACACTTTCTATCCTAGTCCGAGACTTAGCTATAATAGACTATAAATCAAGACTTATAGTTTTGATCCCTAACATTGACAAACATGCTTGAGATAGCAACGCATGCGAGTTCGACCGAGCAGTGCTCTAACATTTACCATTCCATTGGAGTTGCTCTAACTGAGAAAAGATAGCATATTGAAGGAGCTGATCCAATCCCCCTCAAGATAATCGCAAACTAAAAGATATCACACATCTCTCATACTCATCAACAAACATCCCTTCCATTTCTTTAACTAGATCGTCTACACCATGCTCAGCTTGAGAGGGTCGTCTAAGACAAAATCCAGTTGTTGTATTGTCCATTGAAACTTGAGAAAATTAGTGTTTGTGTCCTAAGTTTCGGTACCTTTAGTGTTTGGGTCCTGAGTTTGTCCGTTGGTTACTAGTCGCTTGACTGTTATTTCACCAGTCAACTATATATTTATGAGAAATCCATTCCGTCCTTTAAATATAAACACCGTTTAATTGCCTGAAATTGTCTTTCATCATTTTTTTCTGTGCCTGATTTCAGTCCAACAGAAACAAAATTATAATCAAACTCAATATTATTCTTAATCAAAACCTAATATACAAAATCACCCAATAAATCTACTCAAGGTCCTTAAAAACTCTTTTCCTCTCTGTCTCACGTAGGAGTAGAGGTTTAAGATTGGTAATTTAGGTCAGGGGAAACCAAATGAACATATTAAAGTTGTTTTTTGTGAAAGAGATTGAAGTGCATGAATAAGCTGAATCTTGAATTCATTTTTGACTGATGTTCGCTGTTGTTCTAACTCGGTAAAAAATTAGATAAATATGGGATTGATTTTGATATTAAATTTTAATTTTGGGATGATGTTGATAAAAAAAATGTGAGGTTCTACTTTATTCTCGAATTAAAAAAGTTAATGGTGCAGATGATTAATTCCACCTGATCTATTTAAGCATTTTATCTTCTTTTTCAATGGATTTTTGATTTGTTCATCAACTAACGAATGGTTTATTTGATGGCTGATAATTTTGGAAGGGGAAAGTTCAAAGGATTTTTAGATGTTTACATAAGGATGGTGGGTGTTCTGTTGTTCGAACTCTTGATGGCCGCGATGGAGGAGGTGCTTGTGGTGAGAAATGAAGAACAAATGATAAACTGCAAATGTGTACGGTGGTCGCTGGTGGAAGATCTCTTTGAAAGAGACAATTTTTTAAAAAAAAATTAGTATCAAATTAGACTATGTATGTTAAACCTGGCGTTTTTAAGGGCGATCCAAAAAATAATTTGGGGCGACTAATAAAACAAAATAGGGTCACTAAGAAGTAACCGACCCCTTATACACACATTTTTCGTAATGGCTAGTCTACCCTTGATTAATTAGTGTTAATCGGTAGTTATACATTATATAGTCAGTGTTAGGAAACCATTTGAGTTATTGAGTTTAAGGTTTTAGAGAAGAAGAAGAAAAAGAAAAAAGTGGGAGAAAACTAGGTTTACCTAAAACCAATAACAAAAATGGATGAGTATGAAGAAGAAGGTGGGAAACATCATGATGAATATCATGTTGAAGGTTCAATAACGATTAAAAAGACGATTGAATGCATTCAGCGCCATTAATTTCCCAGGATCTGTAGATAATAGAATAATTTAGCTATTGATTGTACTCTTCTGCTCCAATAAAGAAGCACAATCGGTAATTTCGTGATGTTCATTATCTTCTGATTGTACAATTAGTAATTTTGTGATGTTTATTATCTACCGGTTGTGATAGTATCCCAAAATCTAACTTTTTTTTCAAAACTAATAAAACTTTGAACTTCTTTTTTTTTTAGAATTGGTAGCTTCGTGATGTTCATTATCTACCGATTGTGAATATCATGAAAACTTTTATCCAAAGAAAAAAAAATTATGATCATGAAAATAAAGGATATAGGATAGATTTAGTATACATGTGAAGGACAATATTAATAATTTCTACTTTTAAGACACCTCATACTACCTTCACTGGATCGGCATAAAATTAGCCATCCCAAATTCTTTTTCACATAATGGTTTTGTTGTAAATAAATAAATTACCAAACTGTTGACCGGTCAAATAACAGTGACCTAAAACCATTGATGGACAAGCTTAAAAGCCAAACCATAACTTATCCGAAAGAAGAAAAAGAAAAAAAGACTAATTAGATGAAACATCATCCATGTAGCGTCTGACAAGCTGCTCCGGAAGGACTTTCCGCTCAAGCCATACACGCAAAACCTGAGAACACCAAAATTAACACGTCACACCCTCTTTCATGTACTCCCTCCGTTCCTAATTAATAGGCTTGTTTTGTTTTTAGAGAAAATTAAGGAAATTAAGAGAACCAATCATTGAAAGTGGTCCTCGTGACACTTGTCATCAAAAGAAGTGAAGTGAAATGGTCCTCATGACACTTGTCATTAAAAGAAGTAAAATGAAATGGTACACATGATACTTGTTATCAAAAGAAGTTAAGAGAAAAGTGGTCCCAGAAAACTAAAGTAACATTTGACTTTCCCAATTAGGAAACCAGCCTATTTTTTTGAAACATGTATTTATAGAAACCAACCTGTTATTTAGGAACGGAGGGAGTAATACTTTAGGCCTTTATGGAAGTGAAAGTTGCTCGGAGTAGTATCAAAGAAACGGCCAGACTAACTAATAGTTTATAATTTTACATATTTCCCATCCCCACTTTCCTTATTTCCCATCCCAACCGGACAAATAAAAGTTTATAAAACTCCTTTTATATTGGGTAAACAAAACTTACTCTTTTATTTTTTCATGGTTAACCTAATACTCTTACCACTATCGCGACCGCCAAATTAATCAGATGGGATACTATTTGTCAAATCATAATCAAGTTTTAAGATTGATTAACCTAATTGAAATTCTCGGGAAAAGTACACAGTATAAGGTCACGTAATTGGCGTAATTAACCTAATTGGCGTCTCCATTTTAACTCATCTACACAGTATCACATCAATCCAGTGAAGAGAAAAAAAAAAGGTTAATGATTGATCCCGCGGTTAACTAATCATAGTTCTCACCCTTCTCGCTTTAAGTACGGAGGCATTATTAGATTAATAGGTCACGTCTGTTAACAATACAAGATGTGGTAACAGTCATCGTAAAGTATAAGGTCCAAAAGTGGTGCTGTCATATGTTTCACAGGATGGTAGCGGAGATTCAAGAAGGAGAGGGGAAGAACGAAGATGTTGGTGAGGGAGTTTTGTTCACCCAACCTTGAAGAGTTTAAATAAAAAATGATTTTTTAATTCGGATGGGATTTAGGAAAAGTGGGGATTGGAAATAGGTAAAACTTAATTTAGTCGAGCACGTTTATTACCTTTCTGAAAATGTGAACACAGCTGCATAATACAATCCACGAGAAAGAACAAATCACCTCTACGATGAAAACTTGGCGCATTCTCCATCTTTTGGATAAGAAGTTCCACAACCTGCATACAACAGAGAGCTTTAAACATCAGCATCCACAGAGTTAGAAACCATGAAATAAGAAGGGGCAGATATAAAGCTCGATCTTACCTCATTGGCAAGATCATACTTTGCGCAATCTATAGCAAGACGGGCCGCACGCCCAGTACTATCCTTTGTCCTTAAAAGCATCCCAGGCTTCGGACGGCCCCCTGGGTAGAAGATTGCAAGTTGGACGCTCTCCTTTTCGCCTGTGCTGCAGCAATAAGATGCTTCATAGACAAAATAGAATTTGGACCCACAGATTGCTCTATAGCGACGTCGACGGAACCATTCAACTGAGGATTAGGCGGCCTTGAGATATTCTTCAAGTTATCACTTAAATTGGTAGGCCTATTCGTCTCATCTGCCGATTGATTTTGATTCTTCGCTGCTTTGAGCTCTACAGAGAGTGACCCAACTAAATTTTTATCCGCAATCATGGTGTGTTTATTTTCCGATCCCGAGCAAGAGGCTGGTTTTTGAGAAATCAGTGATTCAAATTTTTTACCACCTAAAGAATTACTGGGACCTAAATGGATGGAAAAGTCTAAACATGGGTTGTTTCGATATATATTTTCTTAAAGAAAATCACGAAAATCTCTAAACATTGAATGTTTTTTCCGTAGAGTAATTTTTAGAAAAAGAAAATTCAGACTAATACTCCTGATTTTTCTCGGCCCGGCATCTCTATACCAAAAGCCAAAGCTCTTCACAAAACCCTAGTATAAAATCTTTGTTTTCTGCTTACATGTACTATCATGGTTTCTGAATATCTTTGCAACCTGCATTATTCCAGATCTGCGTTTCATATTGGTGTTTGCTTCGGCTTTTGCGTTTTACTAATGGTTCAAAGATTTGCAGCTTCAAGAACAGCTGAGTAGCTGTTGATTCATAGACAATATAAAGTGTTTATCATTTTTCTGCGTTTTGTTGGTTCTAATACAGATTCTCTATAATGCTCTTTCGGATAGTTTCAGACGTTCTCTATACCTCATCAAAAATATTAACACAACCGATTCAAACTTACACCGAACTAGCAACCAAGTGTTAGACGAACTTGGATTCCTTGGTTAGACGAACTTCTGAAAATATCAGAAAGAGCATTACATTCAATGAGGTACAGAGAATCTGTATTAGAACGAACAAAACAGAACATACGATAAAATATTGATAAAATGAAGTTTATCGAGCGCACCGAGGCCTCCAAAGCTCGAGTTTGATATGGGAGGTTATTATTATTATTGTTTTTAATCTGATTTAGTTTTTTTCTTCTCCCCACCGTAATGTTTTTCCCAAGAATGGATTTGAGAAGGCCCGAGTACTGGAAGTTTCAACTTTTGGGCAGATACCACATTAACAAATTTTAGCTTTGTTGAAATCATCAGCTCTAGGGTGTTTACACGATGTTAAATTTGTATGCTATTATTTATTATCGTAATTCTTTGAGCATAATGTATGTACAGAAAGACTAATAAGAAGCAGCTGGGTGGAAACTGAAAAACTAATGGAGATGCAGGGGATTGAACCCTGTACCTCTCGCATGCAAAGCGAGCGCTCTACCATTTGAGCTACATCCCCTGTGTTATGGTTTGATATCCCAGCCGCTTTCTCAAAAAACTAATTGTCAAAGTCTTGAAATTTGACAGATCAGCGCACTCACAATCAAGTTTTCCGATCAACCTCAGTTGTCCTGATCAAGCGTCAAACATTTCACCGGGGACTAATTGATGTTGGAGGAAGAATTATTGAATCTCACTGAGCTTTCTTGGTGCAATGGGTGGGGTATCTTTTTTGGATCTTTTTGATCTTGCTTTGTTATAAGGATTTGATCCAACGCTCATAATCTGGTCAACGGAAATAAAAATATATTAGGTGACATTTTCGGCTTTTAGAATGCGCCCCTCAGTTCTTTAACCTTTGTTCTACAGAAAAGGAAAGTGCAGCAATGGTCAAAGTACTGGCTAGACAAGTTGCTGAATCTCGAAAGCCCAAAAGCAAATTTTCCTTTCGGTTTGGGTTACAATTCACGCCTAGAGTTGTAATAAGAACTTAAGGAGGCACCTGCAAAATACCCAGAGAGTATTCGGGGTCTGGAGTTGAAAGATATATATGAACATTAATGCGAATTGAGATCAGTCACATAGCCTGACTGAAATTTATGATCAAAATTTTGAACTCACGCATTAGCTTGGATACCAGCAAACTCCATCCTGGACCCAAAACGACAAAAGAAGCTCTCTGGCCTCTCAGACCTACATCATCCTTGAGATATACCTAAACAATTTTTGAGTCCAATCTTGGGTATGATTACAAGCTGGAGTGCGAAGAGCTGCCTAAAGCTTGACAAGCTTAAACATTCTCCAGTATTCAAAGAGAAAAAGAACAAAAAAGAACTGGCAAAACTGGCACTTACCTTGAAAGGGAGGTTTAATGGGCAATCCCAAGGGTTCATATGTTGTACCCTTATTTTCGTTTGGATCGGATGAATCAGAAGCCATCTTTTTTTCACATTCTGGTGGATGATATTAGATTTGAGGGAACCCAAACAGCCTTGGGTCAGTTTGGAATGTACTGGATGGTTGAGATTTAAAAGATTATCCAGATCCACTTTGTTATCTGGACAATCCTCAATACGGTTTTAAGACTATTGACTAAATCAGTTGATTATTTAAATGTAGCTATTACGAAATGGAGATCAACGGCCATACTCTTGGACGCAATGTTTATTACCTCTCCCAGCTGGCTCCATGCAAAGAAAACCCCAATTGCTTAAATGGTTGACCTCCCAGAAAACCAGAATTAGTGTCATGCAAATGAAAGGAGCAATTCATGTTAAACCCAAGAGTCTTTGTAGGAAATGAAAAGCTCACAGTTGTTTCGGAACTTCATGTAGGTTTTTCTCATAGAAACCAGATTAAGAAAATCTAATAATTGACAAACAAATGTGAGATCAAGGTGGCCTATTAGCTGAATTTGCTCTAAATCTGACTTGGGCCTTAGTCAGGTTCCTGATGGTTCGTATTTTGTTTTCTCGGAATGTCTGACTCGAGAGTCGGTCTAACTCAACGAGATGACATAATCCCCATATCCGCGGCAAGCCAAATAAATAAGAAAGAAGATCGCAGTACCACCATACACACGAGTTCTCCTATCTTTTAATGAACTCAAACCCAGAGCACGTGGAATAAAGAAAATAACCTACTATGTTGCTATATATATTGCACTAACAGCACTAGAACTGTTGCCGGTTCAAAATTTGGTATGAACTAATTTGTTGAGAGTTTGAAATTTTTCTTTTGATGGAGTTATCAATGGTTGGTATAATAACTAATGTACTATCTTACATTAACTTAATAAATTCAGAATTTCTAAGGAATCCATGGCTTTCTAAAGTGTACCTCTACATTTGCAGCAATTTACATGGAGCTCCGCACGTTACTCCTTCAACAGCATCCGAAGCGAAAACCTATAGACGGTTGCAACTTAGAGAACATCAGTGTTGCTGACAATACCTGTTATTTAAAACCACGAGATTTCTATTTAAAGTAGAATAAGTTGATAGCTAATGAAATGCCACAAGATATAATATATTACTGCCATATTGGTTCATAGTTTATATGCAGCTAACTATGAACCTAAAAACCATTGAATGATTATCTGTGTTCAAACTACTGGTTAATTAATTATTGTACATCATATCCAACAACTCCGCTATTTGCAGCAACCTACATTGTGGCTGTTGTATTTTGTTACAAACAAATGATCAGAGTTCAGACGAAACTTAACCTGGGGCAATTGGTTTCTTTGAATTTCCAATTCAATAAATTCAGCTTCCTCCATCCAGAAGACTAATGCTTAAATATTTTATTGTTTTTTACCCAATGTTACACATACGTTTTTTGCTTATGCTTAGGGGGTGACACTGATTACTTGACCTGCACGAATCACATCCATTGTTCTTCTATTACTAAATACAGTTGGTGGGAGAACGAGAATACCTTTATTGCTCGCATCATTTAGGTTTTATACTAGACTGTTCAGGTTATTATAATAAGATCTTCTGCTATGAATAATTATAGTGCTCATAAAGGATATTTTATATGTTATCTTAGTAATCAACGATGGCCTTTTGTGTCTTACAAATACATGGTTTAAGTCAAATGTAACAGAAACCAACAGGTACCCGAACATGTATATGTGGCTTGAAAACTTTCTATAATAACTAAGCAATAGATCATTAAAGACAGATAAATATTTTGGTCGAAGTTAAAGATGGTGTCTTACACTAGCAATGAAGTTTGCCGAACGGAGTCACCAGGAATAAATATACAGTATTCATATACAGTCTAGGAGCGTTTGCCAGATCCCGCACCATCTTTTAGGTTTGTTCCTCCATCTGCTTACACCTTTTTTGAAGTGTTGCAGTACATGAACATCCTACTTCATGAAAACTGAAATGCAAAATACAAATACATTGGTCATCAGGAATAAAACTATAATGGATGGTAAACAACTGCCCTACTAGTCTATAGAACATAATGCTAAGCTCTGTAGATAATTTCATATGGCACTGTGCACCCATAGAGGAACCTCTCGTAATTATATAATTCAGCGGTCTTGCTGAACCAAAAAAACATTCTTGTAAAGAGAAACCAAACAAAATTAACTAGCAGATGCACATCATCATTTATTAATGATTAAAATTTGCAGCCAACTTCACACCTTAATTTAAAAGTACATGGGATAGGAGAACTAACCGCAAAGCTACAGGATAATTTTTTATGCTGTTTTAGTATTTACGAGTACAGATATCTGGATTGCGTCAGCTTGGATGGCACGTGACCTGGCGAATTATAAACATAGCTTATAGTGCAGGTTGCCTTTTAAAAGGAAATATTCCAGATTTATCTAAGAAGCGCTCAAGTTACACTGACCTGTTCTGCGAGTCCCAGATGTAGTAGGATTGTGGATCACAAGTTGGAATCCCTTGTTGTTACTGCACGGCCTTTCAGGAAGAGACCGCGAATAGCCTGCCACATAAAACCCATTAGAATTTTTCCTAACCTGTGCACTAAAGAATTCTCATGTGATGCCAAATATAATACAACAAAAAATCACAGGTATATTAAGTATTCCAAGAAACTAGGAAAAACAACAATGTTACCCAAAAAAACAGGATAGAATAATCACGTAAGACACCCAAAATTTCTCAAGTTCAGTTATACCTATAATCTGTGTCATACTCCATGCCAATTGTGCAAGACCGAAATAAGAAAATAAGACGAGAACAGCATACCTTCTTGAACCACATGTGCTGCAGTACGTGACAGAACTCTCCCTCCAGCAACTGAATTATTATGATTCTCTGGATTACGATCACTTAAAGGCATCTTACACCGTTCATCTGTAGCATGCTGCCTCCGACCATTCGAATAGGAGTCATATGAATATGGATGGGGGTAATGTTTCTGTGAATGGTGCTGCATTGTAGGCTTCGTGTATGAAGCACGATCAGATGAGACTTTTACAGGGGGTGCAGACTGATATGGTCTCCGAGGATAAGATATATTACTTGCATGAAACTGCTTGTTTGAATCAGATGCCTGGGCACTTCGATACATGTCCCCTTGCCGATACACGGAAGGCCTTAAAAGATGGCCCGATTGATTATCCCTAGTGACTATGCGAGGTGAATGCTGTGAAAACATCTCGTGCTTTAAACGAATGTGTGGAGCATTTCTAGATACTGGAAGAGTTTGGGTTCTCTGCAGAAAAAGGGAAAAATAGGTTAGCATCTGTACATTCAAGATCGAAATTATCAACAAATAGAAATCAAGAGGCATACACTTGGAGGCGTAAAGCATTCCTCATTTAGAGCTAGTTGCCTCGAATATGGTGGTGAAGACGATGCTAGTGACTGCTGAGATCTCAATGATGATGGTGGTGATTGTTGAGATTCATTTGGAGGCGTAAAACATTCTTCGGATAGAGCTAGTTGATCCAAAAATGAAGGTGAAGAAGATTTTATCAATGGCTGAGGTCTCAATGACAACGGCACCGCTGTTTGGTTCACACTTGGAGGAGTAAAACACTCTTCAGACAGAGTCAGTTGAGACAAAAATGGTGGTGAAGATGGTAATGATGGCTGAGGCCTCAATGATGATGGTAGTGATTGCTGGGATAGCAAGAAAGCTTCAGAAACTGGAGACGGCGATGGCTGTGTTGGTGGAGGAGGTGTAAGTGGAGGTGGCGATGATGGAGGCGGTGGTGGTATAGGTGGAGATGAAGATGGTGGTGGAGGGGGTGGTGGAGACAATGGTGCCGGTGGTGGTGGGGAAGGAGGTAAAGGTGGTGGGGGAGGTGGGGAATCTAGAGGTAATGGTGGAGAACCCGAAAAAAGAGGCGGAGGGTTGGTTGAGTTACTTGGAGGCATTTCAAAATTGCTACCTGAATGTTTTGCCTGGGATTCCACTACAAAAGAATTGCTGAAGACTATGGTCCCCTCAACATCTGGTTGACAGGAAACATCTTCCATTTCAAAATCACCATCAGCATCCTCCAATATGCAATGACGCCCGTCACTTGGAATGAGCTCACGCGTTTCCTGGTCTTCGTCCAAATTATGGTTGACTTCTTCTACTGGTGATGATGCATCTTCCTCACATGCAATGGTAGAGAGATATTCCTCATCTTCTTCCTCAAATATATGAGAAGAACAAAGCCCAGGCAACTGAAAGGAAGCATTGCTGAAATCGCCAAATAAATATATATTAGAGGGCAAGTAAAAACTACTTTTTTTATGTTCCTCATCATAAACTTTCAACTTTTCGAGTGCCTAGTGAGTAATAACGCAAGCAATAACTGGGAAAAGATAGCATATTGAAGGAGCTGATCCAATCCCCCTAAAGATAATCGCAAACCAAAAGAAATTACACACCTCCCATATTCATCAACAAACATCCCTTCCATTTCTCTAATTGGATCATCTACACCACGCTCAGCTCGAGAGGGCCGTCTAAGACAAAATCCAGCTGTTGTATTGCCCTTTGAAACTTCAATATCATCCATGTAGCGTCTAAGAAGCGGCTCAGGTAGGACTTTCCGCTCAAGCCATAAACGCATAACCTGAGATACACGAAAATTCACACTTCACAACCTCTTCCATGTAATATAATTCATGCTCGTATATCAACTGCTATATCTACCTTGAGACATTGGCGACGATTTTCTTGAGCACCAGATCCAAGTGGAGCAGCAGCGCTTAGAAGACGCGGCAACACTGCTTGTACGGTGGGAATGTAAGAAGCTCCAGCAATTCCTACAGAAAAATCAGAAAACTAAAGAATATTAATACTTTAGGCCATTATGGGAGTGAAAGTTGCTCGCAGAAGTATCAAAAAACGGCCAGACTAATTGTTTACTGTTCAAAAGCAACTCACAGAAAGGCACCAAAATCTATGTGACAATTTTAAAGCATAGTTGAGCACGTTTATTACCTTTCTGACCATGTGAACACTGTGTAATAGAATCCACGAGAAAGAACAAATCAACTCTACGATGAAAATTTGGCTCGTTCTCCAACTTTTGGATAAGAAGTTCCACAACCTGCATACAACAGAGAGCTTTAAACATCACCATCCACAGAGTTATAGTAATCCAGTAGCAGAGAATATATTTATTCATCGGTTTCTTCTTCTTCTTTTTTCAAGTACATGATATGTGAGTACTAGCTTCAGCATGCACTTTTCCACAATTTATCTTTAAAATTTAGACAACCAACTTAGAAAGCATCAAATAAGAAGGGGTAGACATAAAGCTCTTACCTCATTGGCAAGATCATACTTTGCGCAATCAATAGCAAGACGGGTCGCACGCCCAATACTTTCCTTTGTCCTTGTCAATGTCTCTACCATTCCTTCAAAAGCATCCCGGATGACGGATGCTTCAGTATTACCACTGGATGACCCCCTAAGTGACCGGGATCGGGAACCAACTTTACCCTCCTCAGGTTCAGGATCAGCTTGATGTTGTGGCGTGATGTGATGGTTATGAGGAGATGGGGATGTTGAAGTTCTGTTAGCAAATAAATCTTTTGTATGCATCACAGTGCTAGTGACTGACAGAGCCGAATGTGTTCCTTTCGCAGGGACTGGGCTCGACCCCTGAACTGTAGAAGCACTGAGAACAGTCGAGGGCAAAGCACCGTCATAGGTAGAAGATTGCAAGTTGGACGCTCTCCTTTTTGCCTGTGCTGCAGCAATAAGATGCTTCATAGGCGAAATAGAATTTGGACCCACAGATTGCTCTATAGCGACAATGGAACCATTCAACTGAGGATTAGGCCTTGAGATAATCTTCAAGTTATCACTTGAATTAGTAGGCCTGTTTGTCTTATCCGCCGACTGATTTTGATTCTTCTTGCCAGTCAGACCTGAACATTTACTTATCCCGCGCTGAAGTTTCCTGGGTGTAGAAGCGTCAGATGCTTTCTGCTGGCTCTTTGCTGCTTTGAGCTCTACAGATTTGGTTGTAGAGAGTGACCCAACTAAATTTTTATCCCCAATCATGGTGTGTTTATTTTCCGATCCCAAGGAAGAGGATGCTTCTTGGTATTCAATTTTCACGGGACCAGGGGAAAGACATGGCATAGCAGACCCATTTTGCGTCGGAGTCGGAATATTCTCCAATCCCCCTGACACCAATTTTTTTACTCTGCACTCTCCAGTATCCTCCTGAGTTTGGCTATTTTCAATAATATGAGCAGAATCCAATGCATTTGGAAGCACATCCTTCAATTCTTTAGAAGATCCGGTACACGGCTGAGTTGGGCACTCTTCTTCATCATCACTTTCATCGAATTGATGAACTAATCTCCTCCTTGAGTGGACTTGGGCAACAGGAGTATCACAGTCAGGCCTGGGCATGCCATTTTTCCGTATATTCGCCTTTCTATTGTTTGTATTTGGAGTAGCTTGAGCATTTGAATTGGGTGTCGCATCAAATTCCAGGCAATGGTGCTTCAGTGTAGAAACAATCTCATCACCAGCAGGTGTAGATACTAAATTACAAGTTTCAATTCTTGATACCACACAGCTTTTAGTTCTAACGGTTGGCGAGGATAGTTTATTTTTTATGTGTTTATCTCCTTTAACAACTGTCTTCACAACACTTTTATCACCCAAAGAAACATGTTTCAGCCTTTTCGCGCTGTATAAATCTTCAGCAGTACCCATTTTGTGCTTTCCATTTCTAAGTTGTGCTTGCTCTTCAGACAAGAATAATCTTTCCTGGGGATTTTCCATAATCCTCTTGTTTCCACTTAAATTTGCTTCTACCTCTTTAAAAGCCTCACAGATTTCCTTAACAGCAGCTTCGAAATATTGAACAGGATTTTCCTGGAGGCTAGATACAACTCTTTTCTTTGCTTCCTTATTAAATACTTGGATATCAGTTGGCGAAACAAAAGCACTGCGTAGAAAGGAAAAACAAATGGATTAGTATCAATCATCGATATAATTGGAATAACAATTGATATAACCAATACAAGGTAAGCATTCAAATATCTTTAGTTGTATCATACTATCCGTATTAAAAGGAAATCAAAAGCTATTATTCTGCCAACATATATTATGCTAAAAACATAAAGTAAAAACACTAACATTTCTGCACTTCCAAATAATCGAACAAAGTACTTCTTAGGATCAGGTTCTCGTTCCCAATCTTCAGGCCGGCAAATCTGCCAGTTCCAAAAACTCCACAAACATCAGTAAATATATATCTACATTCCTCAGAAGAACGTTAATAATCTCAGGGACCGGTACAAAAGTAGAAACATTAAACCATACTTCCAAAAGACAAATTGCCCCACCAATAACAATGAATAAGGAAAAAACATACAACAACCAAAAAATCAATCTTTGTCAAGGAAAACCCTAATAATTTGAAAATATACTCTAAAATTGGAATTTTTAATGATACAAACATCAATTCTCAAAAATCTACCTAACAAAGAAAAACAAAAATGAAGAATAAAACGATCAAGAAACCCTAAAAGCAAAAAAAGAATGAAATTACCTTAGCTGGCCAAGCTGGACATCCTGCTTTAACCTTAGCTAAAACCAGATCCCCCAGATTAAGTTTATTACTCTTCGTTTTCACACAATTTTCTCCGCCTCTTTCTTTCACCATGAATTCCATACAAATAATAATAATTATAAATAATTCTTAATGAAAACAAAAACTCAATTGAATCATCAAAACAGAACAAAAAAAAAAATTCCAAATTTCTAACTTTCTCCAGGAGATATAGAAATCCCGGGGAAACGATGATTAGCTATGCAGGTGAAATACGATTTTGATGATATGAATATGATTCGGAATTCTGCATTTGAGGGAGAGCACGAGAATTTTTCAGAGAGGGAAAAAGTTTGGTAATGGTATTGATGGAGAAAGAAAGTGAGAACAGAAAAATAAAAACAATGCGACAGCAAAATAGGTTTGGTAAATAGGTTTTTGGATATATCAACCCACTCGGTCACTCAGCCTTCTTCCTTATCTACCAGGACTAGGACCGGGAAGGCTTGATATTTTTTGGGAAGATGTCTCTAGGTTGATTTTTAGTGAGGACGCTCTATGTGTAAGCAGGTTTTTATCGGTGTCGATGTCTGTTTTGCACGAGCTAACTAAATAGGAAGTTAAAAATTACGATGCATGTTGACATTTACGTAGTTCTCTAATCTATCAGAATTAACCCTAGTTCAAATTTATGTCTTGTCTGAGAGCGATGACTTTTATCAGTCCGTCTAGTTTTGATTTAAAGGCTGATTCTTTTATGGAAGACATTGGTTTGAAAGATAAATGTCTATTAATAACTCAAGTAACAGTGAAAATTAGTTTCAAGCTCAGGTAGATATATTTTTCTTAGACATGTTGGATGATTTAATGTAAGTGATGAATGAGTTACATGCAAATAGATCCTCTGCTAGTCAATAGATATCTAAGAAAAGGTGTTCGATCACGTTAATCAAAATATGTTGTTGATGATTAAGCAGAATCTTTGACTTCGTTACATACGGCTAGATCATACGAGGTAAGGAGATCAGTTTCCTTATTTTCTTTTTCTAGTGGTGCTAGGGATTTTTTTTTCCGTTGTTTGTCTGAGGATTACAGACAAAAACGGGACAATAAATGGTTTTAGAATTGCAGATGACAAAGACCTAATATCTTATTTGCAATTTAAAGATGATACGCTAGAATTGATTAGTGCAAAATAAGAGTTTTACATGTCCAATTTAATGATTTTGAAATACTAAGAGGATTAATCATGATATTAGCGAAGAGTTTAACGGTAAGCATTATATGATATAGTCAAGGATTTAGCTCTTGGTTAGATATAATTTAGATTTCCAGCCTATCGGTGCAGCTCACAGATGTTCAACTGTGAAAGATGTGATGCCACAAAGATCGGAACAAAAGCTATCTCATTGGAAAATAAGATATTAATTTAAAGCTGGAAGAATATCATTGATCGAGAGTACAATAACAAACATACTCATTTACTATCTCAATTTGTTACAGTAATTGGCAGTATTGGAGATAAATATGTAAAAATCACAAAAGAAATTTAAATGAAGATATTACCTCGAGATGACTGAGTTAAAATAACTGAAAAATAACTCTTCTGTCTATGGGATAACATTTTATGAACTGTTTGGAAAGCAACTATGGAGGTATTTCAATACGAAAACGATAATAAACGATTTCCGTGAACTTGAAGATTTAGTAACGCCAAGCATATATATCAAATAATCGTTCGTTAATGTGGTCTGTTAATTAGTTTATTAGAAAAATATAAACATGTATGAACTTTTTCCTGTAATTATTATATTTCTTGAATCACGACGTATATGTGATGTTTAATATTTTCTGAATTGGTAAAAGAACAAACAGCCAAACATATTAAATGTCAGATGGAAAAGGTGGAAAAAAAATAAGTGGACATCCAAATAAAATTTCTGGAATTCCTATATGAATGGATAAACAGAGATATTATATGTAAAATTTGTTGTAATTATTAGTTGATTAAATGTCCACGATTATAATAGAACAAATTAGGGTGTGGAAAATTCACATACATGATAATCATGGGATCAAAATCTTTAAGTGTGAGGAAATAACCTTAGTATTCAAACCACGACACGAATCTGAATCCCAAGTTTTTTACGCAAAGGGAACTCTCAGAATGAGAACTTCCAAAAGATATATGAACCACTGATAAAGGGAAAATAGTCAGATTGTAGATGGTTAGAGATTTATGAAATTTTTTCCACTGCATTTGTTTATTTAAATATCTATGTATCTTTTTATGGACCCCACATATATCCAATTTATCTATTACAACATAGTTAGTTGTTAAAAAAATTAGTTTCATTAGAACCTGGGATTTTAGACGTATTATTAGACGAAATCCATCTCCAATGGTTAGATCCTAAAGATTAAGAGTGGTAATATAGAAGACAACAGGTTTAAGAGAAAGTCTTAGCCAGGATTTTGATTAGACATCCATGTCACTATTTTATTAAGTCATTATTCCAACTAATTACCTAAACTAATAGGGAAAAAGGAAATCGATTTACTTTCTTAGCCACATATAAAACTCTAGAAAATAAGAATGATACACCATTAGAGATGGTTTATGACTAAAAGTTCTTATTTTTGCCACATATCTAAACCTCCGTAAAATAAAAAAAACAAGTCTAAATAAGACCTCCGAATAGGATGTTTAACACCCACACTATTGAAGATACTCTTGAAGTAAGAAATAAACAATTGTAGATCCTTTGTCATATTTTAACCAGTATGCCCCTGTCACCTCCAATAGTGTATTGACACATGGCCAATTTCATTTGTCAAAATGGATTTAAGATTCAATATATATATCAATTAGTCAAACCAAATAGGTAGTTATTAAAGATAATACCAACGTCCGGAAAAACCAGTGTTCTCTTTATGACTACTCTTCTGACTCTCTGCACTATTTCAAACATCAAACTTTTTATATTTTTATTTTCATCATTATATTTTATTTTGGTACAAAAAAATTCAAAAAAGAAAAGAAAGATACACAATTCAACTTACAACCCACATTATAAGCCCAAATAACTGTCCATGTTAGTTATTTTTGTTAACCACCTCCCAATTTGTGATGAGATTCCTAAAATTGATAAGTCTAAACCAGTAAAAGATTGATCCATGTAGTAAATGAGCCTCCTAATCTCAATAAAATCATAGCCCTGGTCTTTCCTCTTTTTCCAGTCATCACCAGCTTGTTTCTCTCTAACCAAATTGCCCAGATAATTGCAAAAGAAAGAGTCAACCATATCTTCTTAGCAATTCTTCCTCAAAGTTACCTTATATTCTTCAAACTACAGTCTGACATTATCCATGTGAGTCCATCCTGGATCCATTAATTGATGGTGTTAAAATAATACTAGATTATTTTCGAGAAGGGACATATGATCAACAATTTTATCCTGACTATTAATCGTAGAAACAACACAAAGAGTTGTCAACCTCACAACCTCTTTTTAGCATAGTATCCATTGTATGAATTGCATTGTGAACTGCAAACTGTACAAAGTATTGAGCCTTATAAGGAACATGCTTTCTCCATATAAATTTCAGAGAAATATTGTTGATAGCATACTGGTATTACATTTGCCATTTATATCCCTCTTTGGTGGTATAATCCGAAGCTGTAAGAATCTTATAAAGTCTTCTCTGTCATTTGAAGATGACAGAGGTCCTAGTTGACTTATTAAATCATTTAATTCAACAGTAACCTCTTAATTAAGACTCTACCTCAGTTGTGTACTCTATCTTACTTGTTGCATCAGGTCTGCTACCTTAACTTGTTTATGTGAAGTAGATTTATATGCTGTTTTGTAGGTCTCTCTAAAAGGAATATCTCATTTCTAAGCATCCTGCTAGAACTTTGTTACCTTCCCACTGGAAATTTTAAAACTTGAATTTCATTGTACAACTCCACTTTCTTTTTGTATACTTTTCCAAAAACTTCCACCATGAATAGTTTTATACTCTCTAAGCTAAATATTCTCCCAGTCATATTTTGTCTTCAATTGAATCACTTTTCTCCATAATTTCCCTTTTCTTGAGTGTACCTCCAACTCTACTTTGCCAACATGGATTTATTTGTTGCTCTTAAACTCCTGATATCCAAACCATCCATCTCCTTAGGTTTGCAGCATCTTTCCCAAAAAACATATTTTATTTTTCTCCCTTGGAGTCCCTCATAGAAAATCACTCATGATCTTTTTCACACTCTTTTCTACACTTACTGAAATTTGTATGAGAGACACGAAGTAAACAAAGAGACTAGCTAGAGCATTATTTATGAGAATGATTTTTCTTGCTCTAGAGAGAAATTTTCTTCACCATACAACTAGATTTTTTTGAAATTTTTCAACAATGCATTCCCAAATGCTTATCTACTTCACTATTGCACCTAAAGGCATTCCTAAATGTTTGATAGGTAGAGACTCTACTTTATAGTTAAGACTTTTTGCAATGTATTGAATCTTATGATTTGTTCAGCTGCAATGCTTGTGACAGCGGTCTTTTCCGAATTGAATTTCAAACCTCTAATAGCTTCATATGCATGTAGAATAATCACTAAATTCTCAATCATCTCTCCCTTGGTATCCAAGAATATTGGTATGTCATCCGCTCATTGTTAATGAGACCCACTATTCTCGGAGTTAATATTGAAATCTGAGATCATGTTTAAAGACTCAGCTTTCTTGAGAAGTTTAGTGAGTACTTTAATTATTAGTATGAATAAACTTGAGAGAGAGCATCTTCGTGTCTTACATCTTTTTAGGGTTTAAATTTATCTGTGGAGTTTCCATTTACAAAAAATGCAGCATGTGTTGATAAGACATACCAATGAATCCAATTTTTCCATTTTATCCGTAAACCAGATCCTTCCGATAACTTTTCAAGGCAAAACATATTCGCATTATCAACTGCCTTTTTTATGTCTAGTTGCACTCCCAAAAGTATATGCTCTAAATCTTGCATCAATTAGCTCCCCAGCTATGAGGATGTCATCTTGAATCTGCTTACCTTGAGAGAATGCACCTTGTTGTTATGAGATGAGTCTTGGTAACACTTTCTTAAACCTTTCAGCCAAAATCTTTAAAACTATTTTGTACATGTTTCCCACCAAGCTAATTGGTCTAAAATGTTGTGGCTTATTGGATTTTTCTTTCTCGGGAATTAAGCTGATAAATGCACAATTCGTCCTCCGGAGATTCTCTCTTATTCTTGAAACTCTCTCATTACTGCCATCACATCATCTTTTATCACAGTCGTACCACTTTGTAGAACTCAAGTATATGTCCATCAGGTCCTACTAATATATGGTTACCACATCTCTTGATGTGCCCCACACTTTCTCCTCTTCAATGAATCTCTCCAACCTATTCTGTTCTTGACTAGTGATTTTGAGGAAGTCTGCAGTATCTAATGGAGGCCTCCATTCATGTTTTTCTTTGTATAAATTTGGAAATAATTTCTTTCCTAATATCTTTTTGATTGAATTTGTCTTGCCCATTTATTACTGGTTTAAGCATATTATTTATTTTTCTTCTTTCATTTGCTAATTGATGTAGAAATTTTGTGTTGTATTCCCATTCTTTAAAATTTCTAACTTTGGCCCTTGCAAGCCATTTCATATGCTCCTCAAATCTGATCATTTTCAATCGACCTTGAGTTGAGCCCTTTCTATATATTACACTTGTTGTAGTCTACCATAATCTTCATTCAGGTTCAAAACTTCAATTTTTGTGATCATCTCTTTAATCTGACTATCCAAGTTGCAATATTGTTCTTGAAAAAGCGGGGGTCTAACAACACCGCCCAATATTTCGCTTAGCAATCTGTATGGACTAACTCCGAAATACTTTCTAGAGAATCAACTAGACAGTCAGACTCAATCTAGGTAAAAGTATCTCAAGGAGTTAATATCTCTCTCTTGTTTTGATTTACTCAAGCTAATAGAAATCAGCGAGTCCTAATCAAACACAAGGAATAACTTGGACGGTACCAAAGACCAATGTCCAAGGATCAATCAATGACAATCAACAACCAAAGGTTGGATTATACTAATTGATGATCTAACGCACAACCTGTATTATTTCAATTATAAAGATAAACAATATAATGCGGAAACTGAAATAACACAGACACCAGAAATTTTGTTAACGAGGAAACCGCAAATGCAAAAAAAAACCCGGGACCTAGTCCAGATTGAATACACACTGTATTAAGCCGCTACAAACACTAGCCTACTCCAAGATAACTTCGGACTGGACTATAGTTGAACCCCGATCAGTCTCCCACTGATCCAAGGTACAGTTGTACTCCATACGCCTCTGATCCCAGCAGGATACTGCGCACTTGACTCCCTTAGCTGATCTCACCCACAACTAAGAATTGCTACGACCCAAAATCGCAGGCTTTAACAATAAACAAATCTGTCTCACACAGACAAGTCTATCAAAGGATCAATCTGTCTCCCACAGAAAAACCCTAAAGTTTTTGTTCCGTCTTTTGATAATAATCAAGGTGAACAAGAACCAATTGATAATCCGGTTTTATATTCCCGAAGAACAACCTAGATTAATCAATCACCTCACAACAATCTTAATCGTATGGTAGCGAAACAAGATATCGTGGAATCACAAACAATGAGACGAAGGTGTTTGTGATTACTTTTTATATCTTGCCTATCGGAGAAATCAAACAATCTCTAGCCAATCAATATGATTGTACTATTACGATAGAAGATCCAAGATCAGATCACACAACTACGATAAAAGTAATATCGGTCTGGCTTCACAATCCCAATGAAGTCTTCAAGTCGGTAACCTAGTTTTAGAAGAAGAAAACCAAAGGTTAAAGGAGAATCGACTCTAGCATGCAAACTAGTAGCACACATAAGGTGTGGGGATTAATTTTGCAGAGCTTTTAGATGTCCCTTTATATAGTCTTTCAAATCAGGGTTTTCCCTTAGTTACAAAGCAATCAATATCCACCGTTAAATGAAAACCTGATTTAGATTCAAGCTAATATTTCTCAACCGTTAGATCGAAAACTTAGCTTGTCATACACAAATGACTGTACGCTTCTAGGTTTGTTAACCGCACCCAAATGTGTACATTGTTGGTTCAACAATAGTCTAACCAAAAAGGTTAACCATAAGAGCATTTCATACCAACCATGTTTTTTTTCACCATAACTAGTTCAAATGACTCAAATGAACTAGTTAAGAGAGTTGTTCAATTGCAAGGAAATCTTATGTAACTACACAAGACACAATTGAAGCAAAGATGATGTGATTCACAAGAATCGGTTCATGAACTTTAATAGCCACGGTTTGCAAAAGCATTCCTTAGTCTTTTAAGATTAAGTTCAGAGATCATCTTTAGATATATAACCTTCTCAAGTTCGCAGACAAGGTTCGCGGACTTAAGACACTGGACCGAGTTTACAAACTCCAGCAGAAATTCTCGGGTTTGAGAACTTCGCCGGTTCGCGGACTGGGTTCGCGGAATTGGCTCACACAAGTAGTTTGTCAACTCCAGCAGAAATTCTCGGGTTTGAGAACTTCGGAAGTTCGCGGACTGAGTTCACGGACTTGTCCCTTGCCATACTTCCGGTTCTCTTGATCAACAAAGTTCAAGAACTTCGGTTCAAGGAATATATTGATTATATGATCTAAACTCTCATTCCGATCATTGAAACATTCTTAGAGGACGTTATATAGTTGTTACACCATTTCTCATCAAAGCAATTTTCAAAGTGATTGAAACATTCATGACTTTTGTCACTAGGTAAAGATAAACTTGGTCGAAGCGAAAATCTTACCAACACATATTTCAAGATATATATAGGCGAGGTATACTCGACTCGAAATACCAAATGTGTATAATCTAGTCTATATATATATATATAACATACGACTTTTGTCTCAAAGAGTAGGAGATAGAATAGATAGACTTTTGAGTGACAGATAAGTTCAAGTCTCCACATACCTTTTTGTCGAGAATTTCCACTGGTTCCTTGAGTAGTCCTTCTACTTGTATGATGAATCGCCATGAAGTCCTTGAGCTCAACTACACTTACTATCCTAGTCCGAGACTCAGCTATAAGAGACTAGAAATCAAGACTTATAGTTTTGATCACTAACATTGACAAACATGCTTGAGATAGCAACGCATGCGAGTTTGACCGAGCAGTGCTCTAACAATCTCCCCCTTTGTCAATTTTAGTGACAAAACTATCAATACATATGGAATACAAAAAAGACAATGAAACTTTAGTAGCTCCTATTCCACATGTCTAATCTTCAACATTCCTCGAAATCTTCGTCACTTCCAAGTACTCCAATGATCCCAAAGGTTGTAAGTTTAGCACCATCGTTGTTGAAGATCCGTAGCTATAACAATGAGAAAGCATCGGTCTCGATCATTGTTATACAGTGTCATAGTATTATTACACAGTGTCAAAGTTCAATTGTATCACAACTTCAACAATAATACTATGGTGATATGTATCACTCCCCCTTAGTCAATACTCCATCTCACATGAAAACCACTCCCCCTTACATAATGATCCGTAAACCATATGTATTTGTAGTGTGAACTACATATTAATTCTCCCCCTTTTTGTCAATAAAATTGGAAAAGGTACAGGAACGGGTTCATAATGAAATTTCCGTAAGAGACATTTCATGACCGAGAGAAAGAAACACACATCATCTTATTTAGATGCAATCATATAGCCGAAGCTAACAGCATTCATCAAGGAGTTTAAAGATACAAGATAACCCATCTAAAATTCCACAGCTGCACACCCCTCAAGATATGACCATTAAGCACAAGTTCAAAAGAACTCTCCCCCATTTGATGTCATTCCCGAAAGAACAACAACGAGCGACCTTAATTTCAAGAGAAAAGAAGGATTTTTATTGGACACCAAAACCATGAAAATGATTTTTATATCCAAAACTCAATCAAATTAATCATAAGTAAACCCATGATTAATTTAATCGGAATACATAATCAAATTAAACACAAAAGTTATCAATGCAACAACCCCATCTTCTCAAGTTAAGAATGGGGATGCGAACGTCTAGGATTAGTAGGAGACGTTGTGATCAAAAAGCTCCCCTTGTTTATCACATTGTGAAATTTCAAGGTTTGTTACGTGAGTAGAGATCCTCCCCTTTTTGATTCTGGAAATGCCATTTTCCAAGGGCTTATGATTCAACATCCGTTGAATTAGCACAGGACATTCTACAGGAACTAAATGTTCGTCACATACAAAAGCTTCAATTCGTGAGAGTCCTTGATCAACAATACTGGCTTTATCAGAACCAATACCATTGATAATGGACTGACAAGGTACAAGATCCCATATTCCTTGTCTATGAAATTGATTTAACTCTTCGTTCACTGCATTTACCCAATGAGAATTGTTCAGAGTTTCATCAGAATTTCCTGCTTCATTTGATGAAGAGTAACAACCAATTTTGCACATTCTTTGAAGCAGTCCTTTTGTTTTGACTGTGCATTCTTTTCCAACATCATAGTCAATAGATGGCACACTCCATGGAGAATCCCTTATCAATGGAGAATCCCTTATCAAATGTAGTGAATGACTACATCTACAGTCACAAAACAATTGAAGGTGAGATGTAGGACTTAAAGTAAAGATGCCCATACTATCAGTATTTTTCCGTTTAGAATTTCATGATAGTTTTGTATGCCTTTTTAGAGTAACAAGGAAACGTTTGGTTTTCTTACCTGGACCACTTGTAACATTTATACTTTCTCGAAAAAGCATACAAACTTGTTGAGGATGAAAGGATTGATCATAACAACAATATGGGATAAAACATTGAAGATTGTCTGAGTGGTTCCTAGTCACATAAGTTTTTACATCAACAGGTTGTTGATTACTATCTGATTTACGACTATTCTTTAAAGAGGAACAACAGGAGTTACTCAGATTCACCAAGGGACTAATACCAGATATCTAACTCTTTAAGAATTGCAATTTTTGCAACAAGACCGGAATTGATCCGCATTTGTTCATCCAACCCCTTTTGAAGAGTAACCAGTTTATCAGACCTTTTTCTACGGTTGTTTTTTAAACCTGGTGAAGCGTCAATTGAGACTTTATGGTCCATATAGTCAGATCGCCACAAACACAGACTTGTAAGGTCTTGAATGTGTTTGCCTGCTCTGATACCAATTGAAAAAGCGGAGGTCTAACAACACCACCCAATATTTCGCTTAGCAATCTGTATGGAATAACTCCGAAATACTTTCTAGAGAATCAACTAGAAAGTCAGACTCAATCTAGGTTAAAGTATCTCAAGGAGTTAATATCTCTCTCTTGTTTTGATTTACTCAAGCTAAAACAATAGCGAGTCTTTAATCAAACACAAGGAATAAACTTGGACGGTACCAAAGACCAATGTACAAGGATCAATCAATGACAATCAACAACTAAAGGTTGGATTATACTAATTGATGATCTAACACACAACCTGTATTATTTCAATTATAAAGATAAATAATATAATGCGGAAACTGAAATAACACAGACACCAGAAATTTTGTTAACGAGGAAACCGCAAATGCAGAAAAACCCCGGGACCTAGTCCAGATTGAATACACACTGTATTAAGCCGCTACAGGCACTAGCCTACTCCAAGCTAACTTCGGACTGGACTATAGTTGAACCCCAATCAGTCTCCAACTGATCCAAGGTACAGTTGTACTCCCTACGTCTCTGATCCCAGCAGGATACTGCGCACTTGATTCCCTTAGCTGATCTTACCCACAACTAAGAGTTGCTACGACCCAAAATCGCAGACTTTAACAATAAACAAATCTGTCTCACACAGACAAGTTTATCAAAGGATCAATCTGTTTCCCACAGAAAAACCCTAAATTTTTTGTTACGTCTTTTGATAATAATCAAGGTGAACAGGAACCAATTGATAATCCAGTCTTATATTCCCGAAGAAAAGCCTAGATTAATCAATCACCTCACAACAATCTTAATTGTATGGTAGCGAAACAAGATGTCGTGGAATCACAAACAATGAGACGAAGGTGTTTGTGATTACTTTTTATATCTTGCCTATCGGAGAAATCAAACAATCTCTAGACAATCAATATGATTGTACTATTACGATAGAAGATGCAAGATCAGATCACACAACTACGATAAAAGTAGTATCGGTCTGGCTTCACAATCCCAATGAAGTCTTCAAGTCGTTAACCTGGTTTTAGAAGAAGAAAACCAAAGGTTAAAGGACAATCGACTCTAGAATGCAAATTAGTAGCACACATAAGGTGTGGGAATTCATTTTGCAGAGTTGCTAGATGTCCCCTTATATAGTCTTTCAAATCAAGGTTTTGTCTTAGTTACAAAGAAATCAATATCCACCGTTAGATGAAAACCTGATTTAGATTCTAGCTAATATTCTCAACCGTTAGATCTAAAACTTAGCTTGTCATACACAAATGACTGTACACTTCTAGGTTTGTTAACCGCACCCAAACGTGTACATTGTTGGTTCAACAATAGTCTAATCAAAAAGGTTAACCATAAGAGCATTTCATACCAACCATGTTCTTCTTCACCATAACTAGTTCAAATGACTCAAATGAACTAGTTAAGAGAGTTGTTCAATTGCAAGGAAATCTTATGTAACTACACAAGAGACAATTGAAGCAAAGATGATTTGATTCACAAGAATCGGTTCATGAACTTTAATAGCCACAGTTTGCAAAAGCATTCCTTAGTCTTTTAAGATTAAGTTCAGAGATCATCTTTAGATATATAACCTTCTCAAGTTCGCAGACTAGGTTCGCGGACTTAAGACACCGGAAAGAGTTTACAAACTCCAGCAGAAATTCTCGGGTTTGAGAACTTCACCGGTTCGCGGACTGGGTTCGCGGACTTGGCTCACGCAAGTAGTTTGTCAACTCCAGCAGAAATTTTCGGGTTTGAGAACTTCGGCAGTTCGCGGACTTGGCACTTTCCATACTTCCGGTTCTCTTGATCAACAAAGTTCGAGAACTTCGGTTCAAGGAATACATTGGTTATGTAATCTAAACTCTAATTCCAATCATTGAAATATTCTTAGAGGACGTTATATAGTTGTTACACCATTTCTCGTCAAAGCAATTTTCAAAGTGATTGAAACATTCATGACTTTCGTCACTAGGTAAAGATAAACTTGGTCGAAGCGAAAATATTACCAACACATATTTCTAGATGTAGATAGGCGAGGTATACTCGTCTCGAAATACCAAATGTGTATAATCTAGTCTATATATATAGCGTACGACTTTTGTCTCAAAGAGTAGGAGATAGAATAGATAGACTTTTGAGTGACAGATAAGTTCAAGTCTCCACATACATTTTTGTCGAGAAGTTCCACCGGTTCCTTGAGTAGTCCTTATACTTGTATGATGAATCGTCATGAAGTCCTTGAGCTCAACTACACTTATTATCCTAGTCCTAGACTTAGCTATAAGAGACTAGAAATCAAGACTTATAGTTTTGATCACTAACATTGACAAACATGCTTGAGATAGCAACGCATGCGAGTTTGACCGAGCAGTGCTCTAACAGTTCTCCACTCCAATTTTCTCAAAAACAATTTTAGATTTTGTAATTTTTTGGCTTGTACAACATTATAAACCACCAAACCTCCAAACTTCTCAAAAATGTTCGGTTGTAAAGCTAGAATATTTGAAGTGAGCTTTATGTCTGACAATGTTACCTATGACTATGGTTAAGAGAATAAAAATTACCAGAGGAGTATTATCTTCATTATTTGCGGAAAGGATCATGGATCTTATTTTTCGATACAAATTAACAGATTATGGCTTTACAATCATAAAATTCGATTGAATTTTCATCAGAGTGTTTAACTGATAAAGTTGAGTAATATTTAAGAAGCCTAAACTATCCATACTATAGGTGTCATGCAGATCAGGTGGTATTTCCTTATTATGGAAAAGTGGCTTCCAATTAGATATTGTCCATAACACGGATAAAATAATTAATGTTATTATCTCCTATGACCCTAGCAAACCTGAATTCCTCGCCACCTTTCTTTATATCTCAACACACTATAATGAAAGAATGGAACAATGAAATTATATTAAGGATATTGGTATGAGAATCAATCATCCCTGGATTTTAACAGGGGACTTGAACATTACCATGTTCAACCATGAAAGATCAACTAATACCAACCCTACTACCACTGAAATCCCAGAAATCCAAAACATTATTGATTCTTCTGACCTTAATGATTTGGGTTATGTGGGTAAAAAATTTACTTGGTCGAATATACAAAGTGGTAGGAACTTGATCAAACCTAGGCTTGACAGAGTCATGGGAAATAGTTCGTGGCTTGACCATTATGAAGCTTCCAAGGTTTATCACATAGATGTTATTGGCTCAGGTCATATACCAATAGTGTTTACAACAAACCTAAATAGTAATCATGGTCGTAAGCCTTATAGATACTTTAGGTGTTGGAGTAATGATCCCACTTCTGAAGATGTCATTAAAAATACATACTCAAAACATGTTACAGGTTTGCATGCATTTCAATTTACAAATAATCTCAGAAATGTCAAACATGATTTGAGAAAGTGGAACATTCACCATTTTGGGAATGTAGATCAAAGAGTCAAGTCTCTCATTGAACAACTTCAGCATTTAAATACCCAACCTCTATCTATTCATAATGCTAAGGAAATCAAGAGAGTAGAATTAGATATTGAACATTGGCAAAAGGTTCAAGAAGAATTTTATGCCGAAAAGTCAAGACATGACTATATTAAAAGTGCTGATAGAAATACATACTTCTATCAATAGAAGGAAACACTTTAATCACATTGAGACTCTTAATCTCCCCAATGGTGAATGGTCTAAAGATAGGAATAACCTTGAAGGCCTATTGATTGACCACTTTAAAAGCATCAACACTACTTGTCAACCATTGTGTAATATTGAATTTCTGAATTGCATTGAACCCGATATCACAGTTGATGACAACACTTATTTGCTGAGGCCATTACTATTGAGGAAATAAGGTAAACTATCAAACAAATGTCCTCTTGGACATCCCCCAGGCCTGATGGTTTCCCTTCGGGATTCTACAAACAAAATCTAGAGTTGCTGGAAATTGATGTCTTTAATACTGCCAAATACTTTTTTGAGTCTAAGCATCTTCTTAAGTCTATGAATCATACATTTCTAACGCTTAATCCTAAAGTCGGCAATCCTTCATCTCCATCTGACTTTAGACCTATTTCCTTATGTAATACTATTTACAAGATTATTTCAAAACTTCTTGTAAATAGGATGAAACCTTTACTTAGTAAACTCATCTCTCTGTACCAAGTGGCGTATGTGCCTAAGAGACACATTTCTGATAATGTTGTCATAGCGCAAGAGATAGTTCATATTATGAAAAGGAAAAGTAAAAAAGATAGAAATGGTGTCATGGGCCTTAAACTCGACATGTCTAAGGCCTTTGACAGAGTTGAGTGGTCATTCATGATTGACATTCTCAAATGCTTTGGCTTTTCAAATGTTTGGTGTGAGCTGATATACCAATGCATTAGCACCACTAACATTTCAATTTTGCTTAATGGATCCCCTTGTCCTTCTTTTAAACCAACTAGAGATTTGCGGCAAGGGGACCCATTGTCCCCATATATCTTTATCTTGTGCATGGAATCATTTAGTAGATATCTTTTACATGCTAAAAAAACGGTATAATTCAAGGGGTAAGTATCAGCAAAGAGATTCCAAGTGTTTCACACTTACTTTTTGTTGATGACTGCCTCATATTTGTCAAGGTTTCCCATGAACAAGCCAATAATTTGATGGCTTTGATAAAAGATTTTAGCAATATCTTTGGTCAAGTAATCAATTTTGACAAATATGGATGTTTTTTTAGTAAAAATGTCCATCCAGATATCGTTGTCTCGCTTATTAATGATCTAGCGGTTAGAAAAATTGATCTAAAAGAGAAATATTTAGGAATCCCTTTGTTCATTGATATGAACAAGTCTGAATCTTTCAGTTATTTGCTTGATCATTTTGGTAAAAGATATGCACAGTGGAAAAGAAAGCAACTTACTCAAGCTGGTAGATCCATAATGGTGCAAAATGTTATAAAATCTTCTCCCACTTACCACATGAGTACTTTTCTCATCCCATACACCATTACTCAAGAAAATGGAGCAATCCCAAAGATATTTCTGGTTGGGAAAAAGTAACCCATGTGGTATTTACATAAAGAAATGGGAGAATCTGTGTACTCATAAACTTCAGGGTGGTCTTGGCTTCAAAGATCTAAATTTTTTTAATAGAGCCATGTTGGCCAAACTATCTTGAGCCATGATTCATTCCTCATCTGATTTGTGGGTTAAAATCTTGAAATGTAAATATTTCAAGAACTGTCATCCTCTGCATGCTAGGAAACCTTTAGACTCATCTTGGTTATGGAAAGATATTGTTGTTGGTTTAGAATTATTAGGGAAAACTCTATTTGGGAAGTCATGAATGGGTCTAGCATTTACGCTTTTATTGATAATTGGATCCCTGAATTTTCTTACTCTCTTTGCCATTGTTATCCTAATCCTAATATGTTGATGTCTGATTTCATCGACTCTAATACTAGGACTTGAAACATAGATTTGATTAATAATTTTTTCTCTACTGAAAATGCCAAAAAAATAACCAAGATTAAAATTCCTCTCACTAGTGATGACAGATTGGTATGGTTGCATACCAAAAATGGTGAGTTTTCAGTTAAAACTGCCTAAAAAGCTCTCAGTGGTGAGTTGATTTTCTTGCAGAACCCTCTACCTAGTCATCCCATTTATAAATCCCTTTGGAGATTTCTCACTCTTCCGAAAATTCCTCTTTTCATTTGGAAGTGTATTGAAAATGTCTTACCTACAGGAGTTAGACTCTCTCAGTATAGAAACCATTATGATCTTTGTTGCTTATGTAATAACAATACAGATGAATCAGCTGAACATCTCTTCTTTCACTGTGAGTATGCGAAATCTGTTTGGGCAAACACCCCTTTTGGTCATTATGTTACTTCAGGGGATCATTTGAGCACTACCATTAGAGACTGGTTTGATAAATGGTTGAAAAGCAACAATAGTCTTGTTATCAAGCAATCTATATTTTTCACAGCATGGAGTATATGGAGAGACAGGTGTTTTAAGATTTTCCAAAACAAATCAGTCATGCCGATAAATACAGCCAACCATGCAAAAAAATTGATAGCAGAAATAGATCGATGTATGCCTGCAGAAAATCTTTTCCAGTTAGATCAACTGCACCTATCCAGATTCCAGACAATATTGGCATGTCTGATACATGTCATATACTTTAATGTGATGCAAGCTTTGACAAAAATACTAATGAAACAGGATCTGGACTTGTTTTAACTGATTTGACAGGGACATTCGAAAGGATGTAAACTTATCAAAGAAGGAATAACAAGAACAACAGAAGAAACAGAGTGCATTGCCATACTAGAAGGAATCAACTGGATGAAAGACAAAGGTATTAGCATCCTCTGCATTCGCAGTGATGCAAAGAATGCATTCAATATCTAAATAATAATAACAACCAACTGTATCGATTTAGTCAAACTAATTTAGACGATTGTCAATTTCTTTTGAATAATTTATCTTTTTCAAGATTAGATTATGTTAATCGAATTTTTACATCTTTAGTTGATAAGGTAGCAAAACATTGTAGAAGAAACAATGTAATGAGTGAATAGTTAGGTGATAAGCATGACTTTCTCCTCAACATGTAATCTTTCTCTTGTAATTACGTTTATTATCTTATCAAAAAAAATGGTTAATTATTGTTGATATTGCTAACAACATACCTTGTCCGTTAAGGACTCAATGACAAATAAAAAAAGATAATAATATATATTTGACCATCGAACAATTAGTTGGACTAATCCACGAGAACCTCCTCAAATTGGAAAATAAAATTCTCCAAACCTCTGGTGAAATGTGAATGAGTTATCAACGTTGTTAATATGGCGGATCATATGGGATTCAGTACCCTCCTTATGAGTCGGTTCCCTGTTAGCAATGTTGCCATTGTTGACTACAAGTGTTTTGCACATGCAAACGCACGTGCTCAGATCATCACTAAAATTTAACAACGCGCGAGTTGTGAAACATACCACGTGTAAGTCTAGCCAAAATTTATGAGACACGGAGCACTGTAACATTTACGGATGGTGCAGAATTCAAACCACTAAATATTTTATCCAATTTCATCCGTTAGATTGGGCTTATTTTACTCCGCTTCTGAAGGCTAGTAGGGTGGTTGAAATCCCATTATTCCCCTCTCTCTCATCTTTACCTTTCTTCCCCAATTTTTCTTCTAAAACGAAGAGATCCATCATTTTGGTAAAGATCTTTTCGTTTTAGCAGAAAAATTGGGGAAGAAAGGTAAAGATGAGAGATAGGGGAATAATGGGATTTTCCCCCCCAAGTCTATCGCTGAAGAGACTACTAGCCTTCAGAAGAGGAGTAAACTAGGCCAAATCTAACGAATGAAATTGGATAAAATATTTAGTGGTTTGAATCTGCACCAACCGTAAATGTTACAGTGCTCCGTGTCTCATAAATTTTGGCTAGACTTATACGTGGTATGTTTCACAACTCACGCGTTGTTAAATTTTAGTGATGATTCGAGCACGTGCATCTGCACGTGCAGAACACTTGTGGGGGAAACAATTAGAATTTTCAATCAAATAAATAAAAAAAAGACTAGAAGTTGACCTCCCTAGTTTATTATATCAGTCTCCCCCTAGATAGTTCCCCGTTATTACCGCGTTTACTCGTTTTGTGTTTTTTTTTGTCACTTTATTGCCTACAAGGCTACAACTGTACACTGTTCTTCCAATCTTTTGAAGTCTAAAGTCAAAAACCTTCTGGGCGTTAAAGATTGTCTTTACGACCGGGGAGCATGTACATCACAATTTCCTCCGGTGTTGTTTTGATTTTCACATTTGAACTTTCTTCGTAACTACTGGTACAAAATTTCATCCAATGTTTTTCCTTTTCTTTTTTGCTGGAGATTACATGGGATTCTTTACTTCCGTTAATGAAAACATAGACAGTCCTATTGTGAAAACATATGCTTTCCCTTGGATAAACCTTCTTAAAAGTACTTAATTGATCGTATGCTACTATGATTGCTGAGTATAACGCCAATAAAACATGTTTTGCTAGTTAAAATAGAAGTCTATTATAGGGGTTCTAAACTTCTGGTTTTTAGGGCTCACAAGATGACAAAAGAGAGAGTCATGAAATAGTAATCAACAAAACCCCTTAATTTGTTAGTTTTGTTAATGGTAATATCCTCCATTAGTTAGTGCTAATAATTAGATTAACTAAATTAAGTATGATTAGTGATTAAGTTAGACTAATTTATAGTTAGGGTTTGAAACTCAAAATTAAAATCAATTTTCGTTTTAATTTAACATACGGTTGGGAGTCTCCAATTTTCTCAACCGTAACTACCATATACTCCCAACCGTAAAAAAACCAGGTTAAAATACAATTGGGAGTTTATATTTTCCCAACCATAACTACCATATATGGTTGGAACTCCCAACCGTAGAAAAACTCAGGTTCAAATACGGTTGGGAAAACCAATATTTCCCAACCGTATATAATTCTGAAATAATTTCAAAATCCATAATTTGATCAAATCCAACCTATTTATGCGATTAAAATCAACAAAAAATGGTGGGTTTTCGATTCTTACCTAATTGAAGTAATTAGGTTCGGAGAATCGATGATTAATTGTCGTTGAAGAAGAAAAAAAAAGAAAAAGAAGAAGAGACGATGGACAAAAAGAAGAGAAGAAGAGAAAATATTGATTAGTTTTTGGTTTTAGATTAATTATTTAAGGAATATAATTAAAGAATATTTTTGTATTTTTATTATGGATGAAATATCGCTTTATCCACATTTGGGGCACTTGAATCCATAAAAGCCCTCAAAATCAAAAGCTTGGAGCCCCTATAATAGGCTTCTTAAAATATGTTGAAAAATGCGTTCGGGCTTGTTTTTATGAACGCAAAACATAAGAGAAAGTTAGGATTTTTTTAAAAAGTTTTAATTGAATCATAAGCGATGTATTCAAGTTTATACATAATTTCTCTCTCTCTCTTCTCTCTCTTTTTCCTCCTTCTCTCAAAAGAAAAAAAAAAGACTTCTCTTAAATATAGCTCATGGTTTTATTAACTATAACTCATATAGAATAAGTCATTAATTTAACCAAACGGATTTTTATAATTATTAACGTAACCCATAAAATTATACACGATTTTTATATATAGCCCACAATAAATTATCAAATCCCTAAAATACAATCATGATGGAGAAAATAGAACATCTTAGAATTTTTCTATAGAATAATAATGCTTATGGAATTTCAGAAAATTAGTTTTAAGAAAAAAAAATAATTGATTTGATTTCGATTTTAGATTGATATTGTTGTAGAGAATTATTAAGGTAATATTTAAAATATATAACCTCAATCGGTATTACTATAATCATGATTTAGGAAAATAACTTCATTATAGAGAAAAGGTGAAAACTTGGGTTTAGTTTGTTTTGGAAAAATAAATATTAGGGTTTATAGTAGGGAAATTTATAAGAATAATGAGAGACCAATTAGAATTAGATTGAAGTATAATTTAAAGTGGGAATGTTATTTAATTTGGATCTTAAAAAAAGATATGGTTTATATATTGATTTTGGGGAAGAAATAGGATTATTAGTTAAAAAAATTACGACTTGTTTGATAATTTTGATTTTTCATTTTAACTTAAACTTTTTGGGATATAGTTAATAAAAGTGTGGGCTATGTTTAAGAGAAGCCAAAAAAAAAAAAACCTTTGAGCTGCCTTGTTCAGATTTGGTTCTTTTGGACCAGATCCGAGCAAGAATTCTTTTTTTCTTTCAAAGTTTTTGGTAGTAGGTAGTGAATAAGATGTCTTTACATCGTTTCTGGTGTCTTTTGACATATTTCTTCGCCGTTTTGGGGCAATTTTCTTCGTTGTTGTGGGGCGAGTTCTTCAAATTTGAATGGCTGGTTCGTGGCTTGCTTATCTCGATTCAAAAACATTGACGGTCATCACTACATCGCTTTCAATGTTTGTGTGGATCGACAAATTCATGGGCAAATTACTCACTTGTTTTAGGAGCATCTCTTATCGAAGAAGACTACAATCTGATTAAATGGTCGGAAATCATTTCCGGATATACCATCATCTCTCCCTTATACATAAAAAGAAATTGAATATCTTTGCAGTTTATTGCTCTTTCTCTTCGCGATCTACTTGTAATTGATGTCCTTATTTGTATTAGGGTCTTGATTATCTTGTATATTGATGTTTTTGTTATTTTTGTAAGCGAACATGTAATCATTGTTTTGATTTGAATGGATTGAAATATGTTGAATCGAAAGTATTCATTCAAAACATCCGGATCATTTGGATTTGTCTCTGTATTAAAATTCGAGGCACATTAAGGATATTTGGGGTACAAAACCGTACTTATATATTAATTCTTCTCTCTTAAATCGGCAGTGCTATTCCGCTCCCCACTCTCCTCCCTATTCTCCTCCCTGATTACATGTCCTTCACTTGGCGTCGAAGCTGTCAAAAAGAAAAAACACGTCACACTTAACTGATCATCTTCATTTTGTCTTTTTCTGTCTTATCTTGTTTGTTCTTTACTTTTTCCAGAAAAGAGGGAAAATTGGGAAAATGCCCCAATATGGAGTGTAATGTTGAAAATCTTCCCCAACATTTAAAAATTTGGAAAAATGCCCCATTCCGTCAAAAACCCAATTAAGTCACATGTGTGAGCCCCACACATGCGGAAAAAAAAGATATGTACACCCTTCAGAATTCATGGTTCAGGGTTCAAAATTCGAGATTCGGGGTTTAAGGTTCGGAGTTTCAGGTTCAGGTAGTGGTGGTGGTGGTTTTGGTGGTGGTTTTGGTAGAGATGATGCGTTACACATGTCACTTAACTGGATTGGATAACAAAGTTAACGAAATCGGACATTTTTCCAAATATTTTTAATGTTGGGGCAGATTTCCAACATCGCACCCCGTATTTGGACATTTTCCCAATTTTCCCAAAAAAAAGAAAACCATGAGAAGTTTAGAAGTTGTTAACCGAAAAACCTTCACTTATCTTGGTGTAAATTGAAGAACTTAAAAATGATACGGATTTTTGAGGTTGTCTTTGAGATTGATCCAGACAACGTAAAAATCTGAAACAAGCATGATACAAATTTAGATTATGTTGAAGATTTAGAATCAAGAACCCATTTTGGATCATCAATTCATGTTAATATTGCTTCTTAAACAATGGATCTTGGTTGATTTAATTAATAATTTGATTTTCATGCTAGATCTAACGGTAGGACAATTCAAGTAGGTCTAAGAAATATTTGATTTTGATTTTATTTTTTCTAGAATGTAGATAAATAAATAAATATGGTGGAGGTGATGATAATGGAAGTGAGATTTGAGATGCAGAATTGCAAAAATAATGTCAATTCAAGATCTTAAATTAATTTTTCTTGTTGTTTGAATGTTGAAATTATAGGTTATATAAAAAATAGAACAAATTCAAGATCTTCACTTTTTATTTTGATCAGTAGACAATAAATCCTTGATTTAGTTAACGGCTGAATTTCGTCGCCATTGTTCACCACCATTAGAAACGGAAACGAAGAAAAAAGAGAAGGATAAATTAAAATAGATAATCAAAAATAAAGCAATAAAATATTGTAATTTTTTTCACCTAGGTCAATCTGACGTGTTTTAAGATTTGGTTGATGTCATTGCCACATGTGAGACCACGTCATTAAGGAGGAGAGTGGACATTACATTAATCAACAATCTCCTTCTTAATGTAATATTCTACTACTCCTAGAAGGTCACATAAATGTTAAAACTTTTTCTTTGGGAAGTGCTTGAGGGGAATACGTTCGCCAATTGGTTTTCCGTCTTGCAATACTTGAGTTGAATCTCATCTTATTCGACCAGTTCTCAAATGATGTGATACTTGAGCTGAATGTGTCTTGCTCTACAATATTCAACTGAATTTTTGGACATTGTTGTTGCTGATTTATTCTCATAAAATATTTTAGTTTTTCCTTCTTGCTTCTCTTGGATATCTTCCAAGATTCTTCTTAGCCATACAACATGAGATGTAACTATTAAAAGTTAAATTATACTTTGATTCTACCATGGAATGAGCCACGGTTTGTTGCTTCTTCAATGCCCACGATAATATACCTGAACCAAGATAAAAATCATACCCCGATGTACTCTTCATGTCATCAATACAACCTCCAAATCGACCACAATAGACAATCAATTTGACATCCGTATTTCTAGAATACTTGGTTCAAAGATTCATTGTTCCTTGTATGTACCTTATTAACCTCTTTGTCGCACCAAGATATAGATGACTAGGTGAGAACATGAAACTAGAAAGCATACTTGAAGCAAACATGATTTCCGATCTTGTATGTGTAAGATACAACAAATTTCCAATAAGACCTCTATAGTAAGTCTCATCAACTTTTCTTCCTCCATCATCTTTTTTTAGTTTTTCATTTACACTAAGTGATGATGATGTAGGATTACAACCAAGCATACCAAATTTTTTTAACACTTGTTCGGATTACTTGCTTTTAGAGATGAATATTCCATCTTCACTTTGATATACCTCGATACCAAGGAAGTACTTAAGCAATTCCATGTCACTTATTTCATATTTCATCATCATTTCCCTCTTGAATTGTTTAATCATATGAACATCATTTCCCGTAAAAATTAGTTCATAAACATATAACTTAAAGGCGAACTTCTCACATGCTTACATGAATTCCTAATAATAATTTCATTAAACTGAGAAAACGTTTGCTTGCGTCTCAAGTTATCCTAGCTTGAATTCAAAGTTACCTAGAGCCTTGAAAATCTATAAACAGATAGACTATTACAATATGATTTCTTAATCCATGGCACTTACATGTCCTAGTTGCCAAGCTAGAGTCGTTCTCTATAACCCAGGTTCTCCGTGAACGATTTTCTAAGTTACTACTTAAAGACTTCACTAAGGAATTCGTAAAGTCTGGTTAAGCTATCTTTTACATGATTGTCCGTGTATTCAGATCTTGTTCTTATTGATCTTCGAGGTTAAAATTATCTAAGACCAGGAATAAGATAAATAAAAAGTTCTCTTTGTCTCAGACTTTCTGATTCCTTAAGATAGACATTTAAACCCTTCTTTGATTTGTTTGGATTTTTATTGATAAGTGGTTAGTAATCCAGGCACTCAGCTAACTGAGTGTAACTGTTCAGGATTCGTGAAGTTTTCTGGACTTTGTCTATTTCATACATATTTCCAAATCTAGATTGAGAAAAATCGAAAGGGAAATCAAATAGGCTTATATGTTAGAGTCAGACTAAAATTAAAAGTCTTCACTTAGGTTGAAGTAACTCTTAGCTATGTCAACTAAGTGAATCAATTGCATAGAGCCTTGCGAGGTTCAAGATACATAAGGAGCACGATTGCAGTTGAATTACTTGGAGGGTAAATTTGGTCTCAACTACATTTTAGTATGAAGTCCAATAGTTGACTAGTGACTGTAGCGGCTTAACACATTTTGTTGTTCAACGCTAGACGAGGTCCCAGGGTATTATTGCAAGTGCAGTTTTCCTCGTTCAAAATTTGTGGTGCCTTGTGTTAATCCTTTTTCGCATTATATTGTTTTATCTTTATAATAAGAATAACACAAGTAGTACACAATCGATCTAGATAGTTTAAGTCCTATTAATTGAGATCAATAACAAGACTTGTTCTTGTTGAATTCATATCTTGAAAGATAGATTGCAAGTTTTCTACTTGTTAGAATGCAGATCTTAATAATTTGGATACAACTAGATTGATCTTGGAAATTGATTTTTGAAATCGTCTAAGAACTCTTCTACACAATCAGATTCACGGACTTTAAGTCTAGACATATTGATTGTGGAAGAATAGAAGAAAAACTTTACATACATATTGTTCAAAAATCTTTGTTTAGATCCACTTGCAACTGTATTGAGTTTTGTCCATATAGGTTGTTCAAAGAAAAAGTTGGTGATGTACTTGGTACCATCTCCTTTTCACTAAGAATGTTGAACGAGTATCTAGAATTATGAATAAGGAAGCTCGTCATCGTTTGCGGGCCATATCCTTCTTTTAGTCCAATAGAAAGATCAATGAATGCTTACGTGCATAATTTTGCATGATATGGTCATTTAAGAAACTCGAGGTGATCCTACCTGGAAAAAATTAAAAAGATAAAGACTTGAAGGTTAATGTTCTACCATGGCATGAATGAGCGCAAAACAATATTCAAAACCACTGATAACATATCAACGCTTAGTTTAGTTTTCGTGCTCACGTGCTGATTAAGGTAATGTATATCAAATGATCGTTGTATTTTCTCTATTTCAACTGCCACTTTCTTATATTTTTTTCATGTCGAATTCATTAACTGAAATGATGATGGTTCAGTTTGGCTTGCAGTTTAGGTTGCCATTTTTTTTGTTTTGTTCTTTTGGTTTTTGCAGTTTGTTGACTTGGACCAACATATTTGCATTGATTACCATGAACATCAAGATTAAAATTACCGTGAAAAGGTACGCCAGTGGGAATTAGAGGGAATGAGCTTATTTCCCGTGAGGAATATGATATTTTTGTTGAATGCTTAAAAAACAAGTATACCTGGTATGATGATATATGTGGTCTAAACTAACCCTCCAAGGATTCATGGTTATATGGGTTTAAATTTTAAAAAATTTGAAAATAGTCTTCGTACTAAACCACTATTTTTCCCGCCTTTGCTACTCTTTTCGAGTTTTACATTATAACAATTTACAAATTAAATAGTTTTAAAGATGAAACAAGTTAACAATATTATTATGAACTCAATCAGATTTGATAAGATCATCCCCTTACAATGTTCATTACCAATCGGATCCCGACGTACCAGAGGAGATCGTTGTAATCGTCACTATATCCGTAACGAAAAGATGAGCCTCATACCACATCAACCTCAGTTTTTTTTTTTTTTTGAGTCGATTTATTTGCATCATCATACCTACCTAAGAGTTCATTTCTATTTACATTAAAATGACCCTACTACATGGTAACATCACGACTTTTGATATTGCCGATATCCTGAACGAAATAGTCATAAATGTTGTATCAAGTATTTGATGTTGTTATTGTACACCATTAGGATCCAGCTTAAATATTAAATAAATTTATGCAAATTACAACATTTTTTTTAATAAAATAGTTTAGATCATAAACTCTTGATGGATTTTATGATGATCCTGACAGTTTTTTCTTTTCAGGAAAATGGAAAATATTGAAAGAAGAAAATTTTGGTAATAAATTAAGAAAGTCAGTGAAAATTTGTTTGAGACAAAAGTGTAAAAAAAATATGTGATTTTACATGATATAGTTCATGAACATGCATATGAGATCATAATAAAATCATTAGATCAACTAACAATTGAAAGCCTAGGTACGACCGAGATACCAAAGAATGGTTGCCAACCCAAAAATCAACCGAACAACCCAAGCTTAGCCTCTCGGTTCTAGTTTGACCGTGATCTTCAAACTCATAAATTTGATAGTTTGTCAATCCTGTGTTCCACAGTGAGCCAATGAATGACAAATTACCTATATGCTAATAAGGTGTTTGGATGTGAACTCAGAAGTTATTTCTCGATTTATGGAAGTCGAGAAGTTAGAAACCAGTCTGGAAATATTACTTCAGTACGACTTTTAAAAGCACAAAAATCTACTTTTTGTAAAACAAGATACTTCTGCTTTTGGTATCGAAACGTGCAATAACAATCTCATTGGAATCACCCAAACTTAAAATATGAAACTAGGTTGATTATTTAGGAGTATAATGTTCTCTCTCATCTATAAGACTCCCTCTCTCTCCTCCTCACCTGAAATTTCTCTCCACCCAACCTGAGCTCTCTCTTTCCGATCTCTTCTAGCCGTTATTTCTGTCATCTTGTGACTTAACGACTATTTTTCATCGTTGAAACCCACCGGAATTTCACCGGATCTTCTGTCTCTTCTTCTGTTCTGGTAAAACAGTACCTGGTACATCTCCGGTAGGATCGGCCGTTGGCTGGTTCGGATCGGGGACTGGATCAGCGGCAGGATGAACAATTCCGACAAAAATACGTCGTCCTATCTGAAAAGTCGCAGGGTAAAGAGCATCCATCATAGGAAAACACATTTTCTCATCATGACGCCATGGCCTTGCTGAAAAAGTGAGGGTACAACAACCACACCCAATATTTCTCTTAGCATCTATATGGGCAAACTCCAATATACTTTCTAGAGAATCAACTAGACAGTCAGACTCAATCTAGATAAAAAGTATATCAAAGAGTTTATATCTCAATCTCTCGATTTGATATATACTCAAGCAAATAGAAATCTGCGAGTCTTTATCAAATACAAGAGAGATAACTTGGATGGTACCAAAGACCAATATCCAAGTGTCAATCAATTTAAATCAACAACCAAAGGGTCGGATATTCTAATTGATTGAACAACGCACAACCTGTGATATTTCAATTATATAACAAAATATAATGCAGAAAAGAAATAACACAGACACCAGAATTTTGTTAATGAGGAAACCGCAAATGCAGAAAAACCCCGGGACCTAGTCCAGATTGAACACACACTGTATTAAGCCGCTATAGACACTAGCCTACTCCAAACTAACTTCGGTCTGGATTGTAGTTAAACCCCAATGAATATCACACTGATACAAGGTACAGTTATGCTCCTACGTCTCTGATCCCAGCAGGATGCTACGTACTTGATTCCCTTAGCTGATCTCACCCACAACTAAGAGTTGCTATGACCCAAAGTCGAAGACTTTAATAAACAAATTTGTATCACACAGAAAAGTCTACGATAATAGATAAATCCGTCTCCCACGAATATACCTACGAGTTTTGTTCAGTCTTTTGATAAATCAAGGTGAACATGAACCAATTGATAAACCGGACTTATATTCCCAAAGAACAAACTAGTATTATCAATCACCTCACAATAATCCTAATCGACGCAGCGAAAAAAGATATTGTGGAATCACAAACGATGAGACGAAGTGTTTGTGATTACTTTTCTATCTTGCCTATCAGAGATATAAATCTCGAGCCAATTATTACAATTGTACTCGTATCAACAGAAGATGCAAGATCATATCACACAACAACAAGAAAAGTAGTATCGGTCTGGCTTCATAATCCCAATGAAGTCTTTAAGTCGTTAACCTGGTTTTAGAAGAAGAAACCAAAGGTTAAAGGAGAATCAACTCTAGTTATGCAACTAGTATCACACGTAAGGTGTGGGGATTATGTTTCCCAGTTGTTAGAATTCTTCTTTATATAGTCTTTCAAATCAGGTTTTCAATTAATGTTAGATTAGTAACAAAGCATTCAATATTCATCGTCAGATGAAAACCTGATTAGATTCAAGCTAATATTTCTCAACCGTTGGATCGAAAACTTAGCTTGTTACACACAAATGAAATGTCCAATTTTGGGTTTATGTAACCGTTCCCAAACATTAACATTTGTTAGTTCAACATTAGTTAACCAAATGGTTAGCCATATGATTACTTTCATATCCACCATATTCTTCTTCACCATAACTAGTTCAAATAACTCAAATGAACTAGTTAGAGAGTTGTTCAATTGCTTAGATCTTATGTAACTACACAAGACACAATCGAAGCAAAAACCGTTTGATTCACTCGAATCGGTTCATGAACTTTATAGCCACGGTTTGCAAAAGCATTCCTTAGTTTATATAAACATGAGTTCAAGAACAACCGAATTTAGATATAACCTGTTCAAGTTTGCGGACTGGGTTCGCGGACTTAAGCTCACGGAAGGAGTTCACAAACTCAAGCAAAAATTCTCGGGTCGAGAACTTCCGCCAGTTCGCGGACTTGGTTCATGCCACATTCCGTTTCTCTTGATCAACAAAGTTCTCAAACTATGGTTCAAGGAATAAGGACTTATACATATATGTGTTTCCACAACAATGCTTATATCCTACCAATGGTTATGCAATCTAAACTCATTTCAGTCATTGAAACATTCTCAGAGGACGTTATATAGCCGTTATTCACATACCATTTTTCGTCAGAGCAATTTCCAAAGTGATTGAAACATAACATGACATTCGTCACTAGGTAAAGATGAATTTAGCTAAAGCGAAAGCTTACCAACACATATTTCGAGAAATAGATAGGCGAGTTACACTGAACTACACTTTCTATCCTAGTCCGAGACCTTTAGCTATATATGCTATAAATCAAGACTTGCAACTTTGATCACTAACATTGACAAACATGCTTGAGATAGCAACGCATGCGAGTTCGACCGAGCAATGCTCTAACATCTCCCCCTTTGTCAATTTTTGTGAAAAACTATTAATACATATGGAATAAAAAAAATAAATAAATTAACTCTTGTATCTCCTATTCCACATGCCTAATATTCAACATTACTCAAAATCTTGGTCACTTCCAAGTACTCCAATGATCCCAAAGGTTGTAAGTTTAGTATCATCGTTGCTGAAAATCCGTAGCTATAACAACAAGAAAAAAATAGTCCTCAATCATTGTTATACAGTGTCAAAGTATCATTACACAACGTCAAAGTCCAATTGTATCACAACTTCAACAATAATACTATGGTGATATGTATCACTCCTCCTTAGTCAATACTCCATCTCACATGGAAACCACTCCCCCTTACATAATGATTCGAAAACCATATGTATTTGTAGTGTGAACTGCATATTAATTCTCCCCCTTTTGGTCAATAAATTGGCAAAGGTACAAGAATGGGATCATAATGAAATTTCCGAAAGAGACATTTCTTGGTCAAAAGAAAGCAAAAGTATATCATCTTATTTAGATGTGAAAAAGAGGGGGTACAACAACCACACCCAATATTTCGCTTAGAAATCTGTATGGAAAAACTCCAATATACCTTCTAGAGAATCAACTAGACAGTCAGACTCAATCTATAAAAAAAAGTATATCAAAGAGTTTATATCTCAATCTCTCGATTTGATATATACTCAAGCAAATAGAAATATGCGAGTCTTTATCAAATACTAGAGAGATAACTTGGATGGTACCAAAGACCAATATCCAAGTGTCAATCAATTTAAATCAACAACCAAAAGGTCGGATATTCTAATTCATTGAACAACGCACAACCTGTGATATTTCAATTATATAACAAAATATAATGCGGAAAAGAAATAACACAGACACCATAATTTTGTTAACGAGGAAACCGCAAATGCAGAAAAACCCCGGGACCTAGTACAGATTGAACACACACTGTATTAAGCCGCTACAGACACTAGACTACTCCAAACTAACTTCGGTCTGGACTGTAGTTGAACCCCAATCAATCTCACACTGATCCAAGGTACAATTATGCTCCTACGCCTCTGATCCCACCAAGATACTGCGCACTTGATTTCCTTAGCTGATCTCACCCACAACTTAGAGTTGCTACGACCCAAAGTCGAAGACTTTAATAAACAAATCTGTATCACATAGAAAAGTCTACGATAATAGATAAATCCGTCTCCCACGAATATACCTACGAGTTTTGTTCTGTCTTTTGATAAATCAAGGTGAACAAGAACCAATCAATAATACCAGACTTATATTCCCGAAGAACAACTTAGTATTATCAATCACCTCACAATAATCTTAATCGACGCAGCGAAAAAATATATTGCGGAATCACAAACGATGAACGAAGTTTGTTTGTGATTACTTTTATATCTTGCCTATCGGAAATATCAATCTCAAGCCAATTATTACAATTGTACTCGTACGATAGAAGATGCAAGATCAGATCACACAATTACAAGAAAAGTAGTATCGGTATGGCTTCACAATCCCAATGAAGTCTTTAAGTAGTTAACCTGGTTTAGAAGAAGAAACCAAAGGTTAAAGGAGAATCGGCTCTAGTTTAGCACAACTAGTATCACACATAATGTGCGGGGATTAGGTTTCCCAGTTCCTAGAGTTCTCCCTTATATACACTTTCAAATCAGGGTTTGCAATCAATGTTAGCTTAGTAAAAAATCATTCAATATTCACCGTTAGATGAAAACCAGATTAGATTCAAGCTAATATTTCTCAACCGTTAGATCGAAAACTTAGCTTGTCACACACAAATGAAATGTCCAATTTTGGGTTTATGAACCGTACCCAAACATTAACATTTGTTGGTTCAACAAGTCAACCAAATGGTTAGCCATATGATTACTCTCATACCAACCTTATTCTTCTTTACCATAATTAGTTCAAATGACTCAAATGAACTAGTTAGGGAGTTGTTCAATTGCAAGGAAATCTTATGTAACTACACAAGACACAATTGAAGCAAAATCGGTTGGATTCACTCGAATCGGTTCATGAACTTTATAGCCACGGTTTGCAAAAGCATTCCTTAGTTTATTTAAACATTAGTTCAAGAACAACCGACTTTAGATATAACCTTCTCAAGTTCGCGTACTGGGTTCGCGGACTTTGTAGGATCAGAATCTCGCAGCAATAATGCCTCAGCGAAATTATTAACAACACAACACGACAGTGTCGCAGAACAACTTCAGAAACGACATAGTAAACGACATCAACCAAATCATGAGAAAATTGTGACGGTTCTGCGAAAATAAGGAAGTTTTGCGAGATTGATATTTATAAGGTTGCGATAATGTCGCAAGTCATATCCGAAAATAAAGGACAGATTAGCTGTCATCCACTATATAATTCCCTATAAATAGCCGTTCAGTTGTAAAGGAAGGAGAGAGATCTTTTTTGAGTGAGAAGCAAGTAAATAGGAGAGAGAGAATTTAGAGCAGTGGTTATTCTTGATTCCTTTATCTTTTCTTGTAAGATTGTTCAAAGATTCATCAATAAAATTAGGATTGTTAATCCAAAAATGAGTTGAATGTTAATGAAATCTTGTGAGGGGTGTAGTGTAGGATTTCCTGCAACTACATAATGGCGCTAGAAACAGGGACTGAAGGTTGAAAGTTGAAGATTGTTGTTGAGATTGTTCAAATCAAGAAAGTGATTAAACAAATCAGTGAACCAGTTAAAAGAAAAATGATTAGAGTCAATGAAGATGACAAAAGATTGGAGTGTAATATGATAACAAAAACAATGGTTAATGAATTCCAGGAAAACATCAAAGGAAGGATACATAAACGAGATTTTGAATGAAGGAAGGTTATGGCGGTAGAAAAGACATCACCCTTGAAAGATTGGGAAAAGCAAAAAATCACATTCATGGCAGCAGAAATACCAAAAGAAAATTTGAGCCACACATCTCCATTGGTTATTACAGTACCTATTACACGAAAAGATAAGGGGACAACAACAAAATCCAAGTAAGAATGGATATTGAACAGAACTTTAGTCGATATAGGAAGTTCAGTGGATATAATATTCTATCATGCGTTCAAAGGAATGGGATTCAAAGATGAAGAAATGTCTTGTTCAACATATCTTGTTCATGGCTTTGGAAAATCCACAACAAAACCTATAGGAGAAATAGTGGTGCGAATTCCACTAGGAGAGATCGAAACACAAGTGACACTATGCGTAGTGGATATGGAATCACCATATAACATGTTGTTGGGGAGGCCATGGATAGACACAATTAAAGCTGTAGCATCAACGTTGCATCAATGCATCAGGTTCCCCATGCCAAATGGAGTAGGTGAAATTAGAGGAGATATTGACAATGCGAAATTATGTTATCAAATTGAAGTAAAGCATTATGAAGGATGAGCAAAAAAACGACAATTTCGCAGAAAAATAGCAAAGTAGGCAAAGAAAGAAGAAGAATTTAGAGTGTACATGATAAGAGCAAAAGAAGGTAAAGGAATACCCAGCGAAATTTCGGAGGAAGGAGATGGACCTGCGAAGATGACAAAAGAGACAACACCAATGGGAGAACCCAAGGCCAGTTACACTGCGGCAGAACCAACAAAAGAAGTAAATGTTGGGACTATGGAAGAACCCCTAATACTGAGGATTGGGACCAAGATGGATGCAGAGGAGGAAGAAAGAACTGTCAATCTTTTGCGGGAATATAAAGATATTTTTGCGGGGAGCATGGATGAGATACCTGGAATAGATCCATCAATTGCATGTCATAAGTTGGAGATTAACAATAATGTGAGACCATTTAAACAGAGAATAAGAAAAATCGCGACGACCTACCATCCTCAAATAGAAGAAGAATTACAGAAAATGCTTGAGGCGGGAATTATAAGAGAAGCTAAATACCCAGAGTGGATAGCAAACATGGTTGTTGTTCCAAAGAAAAATAAAGGGATAAGAATTTGCATAGATTTCACTGATTTAAACAAGGCTTGCCCTAAAGATAGTTTTCCATTGCCGGATATTCCTCAAATGGTTGAATCAGCAGCGGGAAATGATAGAGTGTCTTCTTTAGATGGGTACAAAGGTTATAACCAAATCTCGCTGAAGAAGATCAAGAGCATACTGCTTTTTTCGCTCCAAGAGGTTTATACTGTTATACAAAAATGTCGTTTGGTTTGCGAAATGCAGGAGCAACGTATCAAAGAATGGTAGAGAAGGTGTTCGCGAAATGGATACACAAAACATTAGAGGTGTACGTGGATGACATGTTGGTGAAGAGTAAAGAAGCCAAAGATCATGTACAAGATTTGAGGGAGATTTTTGAACAGATGCGGCATCATAACATTAAACTGAACCCTGAAAAATGCATTTTTGGGGTTGCATCGGGAAAATTTAGGCTACATTGTATCAAAAGAAGGAATACAAGTTGATCCAGAAAAGGTACAAGCAGTTCGTGACATGCCAACACCAGCAACGATAAAGGATGTACAAAAATTGAACGGACTTTTAGCTTCGCTAGGAAGATTCATTTCGCGATCATCAGACAAATGTAAACATTTTTTCAATATACTCAAGAAGGGTGCGAAATTCAAATGGACTGATGAATGTGAAAAAGCTTTTCAAGGGATCAAAGAACACCTTATGAATACATCTATTTTACAAAAGGCAGAACCAGGAGAAGAACTATTGATCTATCTTGCGACAACATCACATGCTTTAAGCGTTGTGTTATTGCGAACGGACGCAGGAGTGGAAAAGCCCATTTATTACATCAGCAAAACATTTAATGCTGCAGAGAGGAATTATTCAAAGATTGAGAAGCTAATTTTAGCATTAGTATACGCCGCATTTAAACTTCGCATATATTTTCAAGCACAAAATAAGGGTGCTAACAAAAGTACCAATTGAATCAGTGATGAAGAATTCAAAAAGATCAGGTAGGGTGGAGAGATGGAATGCACAAGTAGGACATTTCGAAATCAAGTATGAAATATTATCTTCACCAAAATCACAAGTTGTCGCATTTCTTAGCAGAATTTCCTTTAGAAGATGATGAAGCGGTGGAGGAGATGATGGATATAGAAGAAGAACATGGAGATCCAAAAGACTTATTAACAGAACCAAATAGATGGGAGATATTGGTAGATGGATCATCAAATGGGGAAGGCAATGGGTTGGAATTGTTTTAATTTCACCAGAAGGAGCGAAGATGGCTTTTTCATTCAGATTGGAATTCGCATCCACTAATAACGAAACGGAATATGAAGCTGTGGTACATGCCTTAAAGTTCGCAATAGAAATGAAACTAGAAAATGCCAGGATCACTAGTGATTCGCAGCTAGTTATTCGCCAAATAAAGGGAGAGTACACTACAAATGAACCATCCTTGAAGAAATACAAGAAGCTCGTTGAAGAATTGTCAGCGAAAATCCCAAAGATAAAATGGAGGCACATTTCAAGGAAGGATAACAGACTCGCAGACGCTTTTGCTTTCATCTCAAGCATGATGACAGATCCAACTGCGAGATGCATAAAAATACAGACACTTCTGTCACCATCAATCAATAAAGAAGAAGAAGTGAACGTAATGATGATAGAAGGTGGAGAAGAAGAACAAACGAACAATATCGCAGATTGGAGAACAAACTTCATGCATATTTGGCGAAAGAGAGAAACACCAAGAAACAGATTGGAAGCACACAAGTTAAAAAGCGCGCAACAAATTATGAATTAAGAGATGGGCTGCTATACCGAAAATCCTTTAATGGACCATCACTCAGATGTTTGACACGAGAAGAAGGAGAAAAGGTGCTAAAAATGTTACATAGTGGGGATGCTGGCAATCATAGCGGGGGAAGATCTTTGGCACATAGAGCAAAAATGCAAGGCTATTACTGGCCATACATGCACGAAGATGCAAAACAAATATCAAGACGTTGCGAAGATTGTCAGCGGCACGGAAAGAAAATACATGCACCTGGAGCACCATTGTCATCTTCAACCAGTGTATGGCCTTTTGGAAAGTGGGGCTTAGATATTGTGGGGCCATTTTTACCAGGATCTGGACAAAGAAGATACTTAATAGTCGCAACAGATTATTTCACAAAATGGACAGAAGTAAAGGCAGTACACATATTCGCGACAAAGATATCTTTACATTCATATTCGAAAATATCATTTGCAGATTCGGAATTCCCGCGCAGTTGGTATCTGATAATGGGAAACAGTTTGAAGGACAGAACATAGAAATGTTACTTAATGCATTTAAGATAAAATGTGGAAAGTCTACTCCTCTGTATCCACAAGCTAATGGACAGGCAGAGGCAACAAACAAAACAATTGCAGATATATTAAAGAAAAAATTAGAAGGACATCATAGAGCATGGTGCGAACAAGTACATAATGCAGTATGGGCTTATAACACAACTAGGAGAGAAGCTACTGGAATGTCACCTTTTTGTTTAACATACGGAGTTGAAGCGGTGTTACCAACAGAAGTTGTTATTCCGACGACAAAAGAGAAGCTTGGGAGAAAAATCTTAGTGCGGGTTTGATCTTAAGCAAACTTGATGAGTTAGAAGAAAAAAGAGAAAGAGCTTTACACATATGGAGAATTATCAGCGAAGATTAGCCCGAGAATATAATAAACGTGTCAAAGTACGCGAATTTCAACCAGGAGATTTAGTTCTGCGAGAGACACCAATATATCAGCGAGAAAATGGTGGAAAGTTAGCGAAAAAATGGGATGGACCTTACATCATTAAGGAGATAGTTGGGACAGGAGCTTATAAATTAATGGATCCAGAAGGTAGAGATGTTGGTCATAGACTTTACAGACCATGGAACAGATTGTACTTAAAGAGATATTATCCATAAGAAGCTTTGAGAAGTTACGTATGACGCAACAAAACGATTGCGAATAAACATTCAATGAAAGAATAGTTGCGAGATTATTCATATCAAAACAAGATCATAATATGTGAAACTTTCGCAGAGATAATCAGAGAACAATGACAAAAGAGAAAGGGGAGAACCTTTATGGCGTACACCCTAGTTCGTGAATAAAATTTCGCAAGAGGAAAATGTAAGACCTAAAGTATGTCATATAAGGGGGTACCTGTTGCATGGCTCAGGGAAAGGCTACACCGCCATCGGAACCTGAGTCATGGAGATTTAGGGTCAATAAAGCCCATCCGGGAGAGGCACCTTGGATTCTCAGCTTAAGCATATGACTTAGGTTGGGCGACTAAGGTAATAAGGACTCTCCCAAGGAGTGCAGAATCTGACCAAGGCGCCGATGTACACGGTTGAGTCAAGAGTGCCAGGGGCGTCTGGAGCGTACCTTGCCATTCTTGACAAGTCTTGGCTAATACTGCACTCGGCCCGAAGAAAACCCACTTAGGGTGCAGTCTCGTAACCATAAACCCTATAGGTAAAAGGGATAAGAGGCTGCGAAAACAACTGGTTGTTGTTAAGACCGGATGGGAGGATCCAACCTTGTATGGTAGAGGTACGCCTCCTTGATGGGGCAACCAGGGGGGAGATAAGGGCGGCACCCTCCATTAGGGAGATGATAAGTGTCTTAAGACGCAAATGTCATGAGGATTTTTATTCGCAAGGGTATTAAGGCTTATCATATTTGTGCGACAATCCTAAAGAGGCAATAATACTGAAGAGAAAGATAAGACGAGATAAATGGGTTTGCACATGAAAGTGCGAAGACGTCCTGCGATTTCGTCGCATGACGACAATGTCATGGGGCTTTATTTTCGCAAGAATATTTAGGCCTGTCATATTGTCGCGACAATCCTGAAGAGGAAATAATACAAAAGAAAAAGTTAAGGCAAGATCAATGGGTTTTTGCATGAAAATGCAAGGACGTCCTGCGATTTTGTCGCAATGATAAGAGGTGGCATAATAAGACCTTTAATTAGGAAGGCAAAATAAGACCACATGACAAAACAAAATATTTGTAAGTATTCATAACAGATCATTTCTCGCAAGAAAGATAATGAGAGGCAAGTATGGGAATCAGTAAAACAGAGGCATTATCTTTCTCGCCAGCAAAATACTAAAAGAGAAAATTAATTCCAAAGTTGGTTGAAGAATATCATTCGCAAGAAATAATAAAGATGAAACAGTTCAAGAAGATAGAACTAGATAAGAAACTCTTCGCCAATGTTCTCATTATCGCCAGCCTTTTCTTCATTTCGATTCTGATCTCCACCAACAATAATTTATTTGAGAGGAGCTTCTTTTTCGCCGCCATCTTGATTATCGCCAGCAATTACTTCTTTAGAAGGGATTTCTTTTTCGATTCCATCTTGATTAGCACCAGCAGTTGCTTCCTTATAAGGGATCTCTTCTTCATCTTCCAAAAGATTATTCTCTCCACCACTTTCATAATCATAATCACTGTCAGCAGGACGAGGAATTTCATCATCATCTACTTCCAAAGGTTCGATTGATGTAGGAGGAAGAAATTTGGACAATAAAATATCATTCACAAGAACTTTAGCCCGGAGATGAACTTGACGAAGAAGTGCTCTGATGATTCTTATCTTGAATATCCTTAAAGTAAGCAAGATAATCAAGTCTTCTTTCTGCTCGGTCGCGAGAACCAGTAAGGACAGAGACGAGTAGTGCATTTTCTTTGCGAATTTTGGCATATTTAGCCCCCAAAACAGAAATTGAGAAATGAATATTTTTCTCAGACTCTGCGAAAAGTAGAATACAAAATTTCAATAAGATGAAGAACTAAAAAAGGTATGACAAAGAAAAGATAGTTAAGGCAGTCAAACTGTTATGACTACCTTCTTTTTGCAAAATAAGGTGTTGAATCAAGGTCAGACAACTATTCTCCCAACGGTCCATCGCATCATCAAAAACCTTTAAGTCGAGACTGAAGATTTTTCTCTTTAGAAATAAGAAAGGCATTTTTCTTCACAAGTGAAGAATAAGATTCTTCTAATTTGGAATATTGTTCTTTAAGTTGGTTCGCCTTTACACTTAAATCTATTCTACCTTGAATGAGTGTATCTCTTTCAGCGATATATGACTTTGTTACTTCTTTAAGTTCATTTCTCAAAGAGCGAAGAGATTGTTCTTGGTCATCACATACTTTCTGAAGGATGCTAAGTTGTTGCGAAGATATCGCCATCTTGTTTAAACAAGTTTGCTTCTCTTGAGATAAAGTTTTATTCTCATCTGATAAAGTTTCCATCCCTAGATTAGCTTTAGTTAAAGAATAAGAGAGGCGAGATATTTCATTACTTAATAAATTTTGCCTCTGAACTAATTGGGTATTTTCATTGGTAAGATTATTTATATGATCAACAGAATATGAATAGAGCTTATCTAATTGGTTATATTGATCCGTCAAAATCTCTTTATCAACACGGGCTTCTTCAACAACAGATTCAAATTGATATCTCTCTATTATTCGTTTCTGGTTTAAGGCTTAACATGCGAAAAAGGGATTTCAAGGACAATTAAATATGGAAAGGATAAAATCATTAGAAAGGAAAATTGAAGACACAGATAAGGAAATCATACCTCTTAGTTCATCATTCTTCTTGTGAAGATTGTCGCGATCCAGCGAAACATTCTGGAGCTTTTGATTTTCGAGACGAAGAGCATTACACTCTAAAGTCATCACTTAGAGATTCTTATTCAAGGTTTTAACCTCTTTTTCCAAAGCTGTTTGCGAAGCAGCTCTGTCAGGGCCAAAATACTTACTCAGAATTTCGCAAACACCAAACTTGACAGGATCAATGAGAGACTTCTTAACATCATCCAGAACCTCAGACAAAACTTTGAAGCAAATAATATTTAAAGGAAGAGGCTCAAGTAGAGAACTGACATTGATAGAAGGTTGGGAAACATTATCAATAGGAGGAGAAGAAGTTTCATTCACAGAAGGATTAATAAGGGGGGTTTCAATCATTGAAAGGTCAGTTGAAGAGATGAAATCTGAGGCAACCTTTTCGCGAATTAGAGATAATGGTTTAACTTGCTAAGATGTCGCAGGAGATTTTGAAGGGATAAGTAAGTGAAAGGGAACAGAGGTTTCAACGGTTTTGAGGTGGCGAGATTTCTTGAGAGGTTTGTTGGCATCCTTATCACCATGCGAATCACAATCCAGATAAGAAACAGAGGCAAAAATATTGTTATTAGAAAAGAATAATGTTTCTTACTACTATATGATCCACATACTTTCTTTTGTTTACAACAACCTTATGATGCGATTTGGGAATATTAGGGTTCTGAACCATAAGAAAGAAAAAAGAAAACTAACCTCGATGAATCCATGGAAAACACCAGTAGGAAGATTAATTCGTAAAAATTAAAAAGGAATAAAATTACGAACAGTGAAGATCTACAGAGGGAACAATATGGAATGGACGAAGAATTAAGAAGATTGAAGAAGGAAGATAGAAGAACAATTACAGCAGAGGAATTTACGGAGAAAATGACGAAGTTGCAGAGAAGATGAAAAAGAGAGTATACATAGAGGAGATTTTCGAGAAGATAAACAAAATTAATGCGAAAAGATGTGAGCGGTTGAAAAGAGGAGATTTTCGAGAAGATAAACACAATTAATGCAAAAAGACGTGAGCGGTTGAAAAGCAGCGGTTACAGAAGACGTATCAATAAACAGATGGGAGAAAGGATACGTGTGATAAATGCAGAATATGAAGTGATGGATAGCTGCGGCATTTCTCACATCGTTCTCTACTTCGCAGAGAAGATATGAGAAGAGGCAAGACGTAGGATCAGAATCTCGCAGCAATAATGCCTCAGCGAAATTATTAACAACACAACACGACAGTGTCGCAGAACAACTTCGGAAACGACATAGTAAACGACATCAACCAAATCATGAGAAAAGTGTGACGGTCCTGCGAAAATAAGGAAGTTTTGCGAGATTTATATTTATAAGGTTGCGATAATGTCGCAAGTCATATCCAAAAATAAAGGACAGATTAACTGTCATCCACTATATAATTCTCTATAAATAGCCGTTCAGTTGTAAAGGAAGCAGAGAGATCTTTTTTGAGTGAGAAGCAAGTAAATATGAGAGAGAGAATTTAGAGCAGTGGTTATTCTTGATTCCTTTATCTTTTCTTGTAAGATTGTTCAAAGATTCATCAATAAAATTAGGATTGTTAATCCAAAAATGAGTTGAATGTTAATGAAATATTGTGAGGGGTGTAGTGTAGGATTTCCTGCAACTACAGACTTAATCTCATGGAGTGAGTACACAAATTCCAGCAGAAAATATCGGGCCGAGAAGTTCCGCAAGTTCGCGGACTCAGCTCGCAGACTTGGCTCACGCCACTTCCATTTCTCTTGATCAACAAAGTTCGCAAACTTTGGTTCAAGAAATAAGGACTTATACATATATGTGTTTCCACAACAATGCTTATATCCTACCAATGGTTATGTAATCTAAACTCTCATTTCAATCACTGAAACATTCTCAGAGAACGTTATATAACCGTTATTCACAGACCAGTTTTCGTCAGAGCAATTTTCAAGGTGATTGAAACATAACATGACTTTCGTCACTTGGTAAAGATGAATTCGGCTAAAGCGAAAGCTTACCAACACATATTTCGAGAAATAGATAGGCGAGATAAACTCGGGTCGAAATAGCAAACGTGTATAATGAAAGTATATATATCAAAACGACTTTTGTCTCAAGAGTAGGAGATAGAGTAAATAGACTTTTGAGTGACAGATAAGTTTAAGTCTCCACATACCTTTTAGTCGATGAAGATCCACCAGTTCCTTGAGTAGTTCTTCGTCTTGTATGATGATTTCCATGGAGTCTTGAGCTCAACTACACTTTCTATCCTAATCCAAGACCTTAGGTCTAATAGGCTAGTAATCAAGACTTATAGTTTTGATCACTAATATTGACAAACATGCTTGAGATAGCAATGCATGCGAGTTCGACCGAGAAACGCTTTAACAATCTCCCCCTTTGTCAATTTTAATGACAAAACTATTAATACATATGAAATACAAAAAATAAATAAATTAACTTTTGTAGCTCCTATTCCGCATGCCTAATCTTCAACATTACTCGAAATCTTCGTCAATTCCAAATACTCCAATGATCCCAAAGGTTGTAAGTTTAGCATCATCGTTGTTGAAAATTCGTAGCTATAACAACAAGAAAACAATAGTTCTCAATCATTGTTATACAGTGTCATAGTATCATTACACAACGTCAAAGTTCAATTGTATCACAACTTCAACAACAATACTATGGTGACATGTACCACTCCCCCTTAGTCAATACTCCATCTCACATGGAAACCACTCCCCCTTACATAATGATGCGAAAACCATATGTATTTGTAGTGTGAACTAAATATTAATTCTCCCCCTTTTTGTCAATAAAATTGGCAAAGGTACATGAACGTGATCCTAATGAAATTTCAGAAAGAGACATTTCATGACCAAAAGAAAGAACACACATCATTTTATTTAGATCAAATCATAAAGCCGAAGCTAAATGCATTCATCAAGGAGTTTAAAGATACAAGATCAGCACTATAATATTCCACAGCCGCACTCCCCACAAAGATTTGGCAATTAAGCGCAAGTTCAAAAAGAACTCTCCCCCATAAAATGTCATTCCCAAGGGAACAACAAGAGCGACCTTAATTTCGAAAGAGAAAAGAAGGATTTCTTTGGACATAACAAATCACATACAAGTATGAATTTGAATCCAAAATATTAAATTAACCACAAGAAGTTCATGATTAATTTAACCGAAAATGCTCAACACAAGTAAACTTATGGAGACTTAAGAGCGCTCAATTAGATTAATCACAAGTAAACCCATAATTAATCTAATCGAAATACACAACCAAATTAACCACAAAAGTAATCAATTTAATTGGTCATACTCACATAAGAGAGTCTATGGAGCGATGACTAAGTTAAACAATCAACCCAGTCATGAACGCTCAAACATAAGAAGACTTATGGAGTCATAACTAAATAACCAAACAAGATGATTAATTTAGTTCAAAATGCTCAACATAAAGTACCTTACGGAACAACAACAAGGCTAATCATAAAAATAATCAACTTGGTTGTTTCGTGCTCAACATAAGACACATTACGGAGCCACACAGTAATACATAAAATATGGATCAGGGAAGATCAATTACAGCGGAATATACAAGGATTCATTCTATTTCCCATCACTATTTGCATAACGACATTTAATAGACATAATCCTTGCAAACAAAAGATTTTAACCTATCTTCCATCAATAATTGACAATATAGGCTTAACTTTTTGAATCCAAAATATTAAATTAATCACAAGAAGTTCATGATTAATTTAACCGAAAATGCTCAACACAAGTAAACTTATGGAGACTTAAGAGCGCTCAATTAGATTAATCACAAGTAAACCCATAATTAATCTAATCGAAATACACAACCAAATTAACCACAAAAGTAATCAATTTAATTGGTCATACTCACATAAGAGAGTCTATGGAGCAATGACTAAGTTAAACAATCAACCCAGTCATGAACGCTCAAACATAAGAAGACTTATGGAGTCATAACTAAATAACCAAACAAGATGATTAATTTAGTTCAAAATGCTCAACATAAAGTACCTTACGGAACAACAACAAGGCTAATCATAAAAATAATCAACTTGGTTGTTTCGTGCTCAACATAAGACACATTACGGAGCCACACAGTAATACATAAAATATGGATCAGGGAAGATCAATTACAACGGAATATACAAGGATTCATTCTATTTCCCATCACTATTTGCATAACGACATTTAATAGACATAATCCTTGCAAACAAAAGATTTTAACCTATCTTCCATCAATAATTGACAATATAGGCTTAACTTTTTGAATCCAAAATATTAAATTAACCACAAGAAGTTCATGATTAATTTAACCGAAAATGCTCAACACAAGTAAACTTATGGAGACTTAAGAGCGCTCAATTAGATTAATCACAAGTAAACCCATAATTAATCTAATCGAAATACACAACCAAATTAACCACAAAAGTAATCAATTTAATTGGTCATACTCACATAAGAGAGTCTATGGAGCAATGACTAAGTTAAACAATCAACCCAGTCATGAACGCTCAAACATAAGAAGACTTATGGAGTCATAACTAAATAACCAAACAAGATGATTAATTTAGTTCAAAATGCTCAACATAAAGTACCTTACGGAACAACAACAAGGCTAATCATAAAAATAATCAACTTGGTTGTTTCGTGCTCAACATAAGACACATTACGGAGCCACACAGTAATACATAAAATATGGATCAGGGAAGATCAATTACAGCGGAATATACAAGGATTCATTCTATTTCCCATCACTATTTGCATAACGACATTTAATAGACATAATCCTTGCAAACAAAAGATTTTAACCTATCTTCCATCAATAATTGACAATATAGGCTTAACTTTTGTATTTGTCAAAAGTCCATTCATTCTTTCATCAATACATCCATATCAATTCATGAACGACTTTACTTTTGACAAGATATGGGACAATCAAGTTCACGGACGCAAACACACATATCCCATAACAATATTGCAATATATAAAACCATAAAGATTAATACTGCAAAAATCATCTTCCAAACAAATTAGAATTTAAATCGATAAATCTAAAAACATGAAGATGAAAACGTTGGACATAGCTATATGTAATCACAAAAGAAGGCTATTCCAACCTCTAGTTATTCTTCTAAACAAAACAAGAAAAATAGAAGATTTACTAGATGTTAGGACCTTTGAAGAATTCTTTATCATCCCCGAACTCCTTGTCGTCAACAACCATTGGAACATAAGGTTCATTAAGGTAGGAGTTTATATCAATAAACCTTCTTGGATGATGTTGTCGAACCAGGGCCTTCTGAATCTCATGAGTCTTATACACAAAAGCCTTTATTTGTTGAATCTCCTTTCGCATCTCCTTCAACACTTCAAGAACATCAGAAAACTTCTGAGAATTTGAAGGAACGACTTTTGGCTTCCTCACATTCCTCCTTTTTCTTTTCAACATCGGAGCTAACGGAGATTTTTATTTTTCCTTCATGATTGATGACTTAACAATCATATTAACATCTTTTCCATCAGAAGACATCATGCTTGGAGTATCCATACTATGGGTTTGTGAGAGGAAATCACAAAAAGCTCAACAAGTAGCCTTGAGATAAAAAGAAGTCGCAGTGAAGGAAAACATGAATGTAGGGTTTCGAAACCTTTAACTAGGTTCGTACACGATCAACTCTTGACCCTATGAAGAGTAATTGTCGATAATACCCTTTCTTTTGTTTTTGATAGACAAAAGAAGAAAAACTAAGAAAAGAAAAAAAACTTTTCCTAAAGCCTGAGTAATACAAAATCATTGTCTCTTTTGATCAGGCACATGAGACAAGATTTCCAAATCAACACAATCAAGTTGCGTTGTGGTGAACAACAATTTGTCCACCATTTTCCTCTTGAGAGGAATCCTCAGACTTCTGTCTATCAAACCGACTCGACCATACTTTCTTCTCTAATGGTCTTGGTTTATCCTTGGAAAATAACTTCTTAGACGAAGATAAGATCCTACATACCTCAGCGGTTTCTGAGCAAGTTTAAGCTTCCTTGCTAAATGATTTGCTCTTCGTTGAAGTTTGTTGACGTGTCTCAATTGGTGTTTGTACTTGTAACACCTTGAAAGTTCATGACCCTTTAGAGAACAATACGAACACGTCAAACTAGGATAAAAATCAGGTTTCTGAGATGTGCACGCAGCTAGACACATGGTGGAACCTGAAACATTGCAAACAGAGTTTCCAAGAAATGGGTCAATTTTTTCTTCCAGATTAGTTGGATTATCTTCTGAAAGAATATTGAAATTCATGTATGTATTGCTACAGTTATCAAAATCAATATTTTCACCAAGAAGTGCAACACTTGATTTCTCGTCTTCATTAGAATCATAATTGGCATCAAGAGTTACAGCAAGACCTTTGTTCCCAGTGTATTTTCTACGATTTGGGCACTCGTTTGCAAAATGACCAAATCCTTTACACTTAAAGCACTGAGGCGTATCCTCATCATCAGTTTCATATGTTTCCCTGTTTTTAGGAGGAATATGATTATGAGGTTTAACTGATGCTTTAGGCTTATCTCTGGAGAAACGTTTACTTATCTTCAACAGAAGATCTCTAAACTGTCTTGTGATCATCAAGACTGACTTTTCAAGATCTTCATCTGATAAATTTGTCTCAGAATGATCAACTTCAGAGATAATACACTTTTTTACTCTTATCAAGTAATTTAGTGTCCTTTTGTGCTTTGAACGCAACATCCTTAGTTTTGGATGAATGTTCATGATCAAATATCTTAAGCTTACCAACCAGCGTATTTATGGAAAGATTATCAAGGTTGTTTCCCTCAACGATGGCATGCTTCTTAGAATCGTATCTAGATGGAAGCGATCTGAGAATTCTCATCACACTGTCCTTTTCAGGAATAGTCTTACCCAATGCAAAAGATGCATTAACACTTTCAGACACTTTGTGATTAAACTCATCAAATGTTTCTTCATCTGCCGTACGAAGGTTTTCCCAATTGGAATTAAGGTTTTGAAGCCTAGCTTCCTTTTCACTGGAGTTACCTTCGAATACGGTTTCCAAGATATCCCAAGCTTCTTGCGACTTAGTGCAATTAGTCACATGGTGTTGAAGATCTGGGGTAATGGCATGTATGATCGCATTTAAACCGTCGGAGTTTTGCTTTGCAAAAAGTATCTCAGCAGGGTTGTATTCACCAATATGTTTGGGAACGTTTACATCTCCAACTGCTACAACGGGAGGATCATAGACATTAACAACATATACCCATGATTGAAAATCACGCGCTTGAAGAAAAGCTCGCATAGAAATTTTCCACCATAAGTAATTAGAGCCATCGAAGACTTGTGGTACGTTAATAGAGATATCACCTCTATCCATAGAGTCAGATCGCTACAAACACAAACTTGTGAGGTCTTGAACGTGCTTGCCTGCTCTGATACCAACTGAAAAAGCGGGGGTACAACAACCACACCCAATATTTCGCTTAGCAATCTATATGGAAAAACTCCAATATACCTTCTAGAGAATCAACTAGACAGTCAGAATCAATCCAGATAAAAAGTATATCAAAGAGTTTATATCTCAATCTCTCGATTTGATATATACTCAAGCAAAAAGAAATCTGCGAGTCTTTATCAAATACTAGAGAGATAACTTGGATGGTACCAAAGACCAATATCCAAGTGTCAATCAATTTAAATCAACAACCAAAAGGTCGGATATTCTAATTCATTGAACAACGCACAACCTGTGATATTTCAATTATATAACAAAATATAATGCGGAAAAGAAATAACACAAACACCAGAATTTTGTTAACGAGGAAACCGCAAATGCAGAAAAACCTCGGGACCTAGTCCAGATTGAACACACACTGTATTAAGCCACTACAGACACTAGCCTACTCCAAACTAACTTCGGTCTGGACTGTAGTTGAACCCCAATCAATCTCACACTGATCCAAGGTACAATTATGCTCCTACGCCTCTGATCCCAGCAGGATACTGCGCACTTGATTCCCTTAACTGATCTCACCCACAACTAAGAGTTGCTACGACCCAAAGTCGAAGACTTTAATAAACAAATCTGTATCACACAGAAAAGTCTAAGATAATAGATAAATCCATCTCCCACGAATATACTTACGAGTTTTGTTCCGTCTTTTGATAAATCAAGGTGAACAGGAACCAATCAATAATACTAGACTTATATTCCCGAAGAAAAGCTTAGTATTATCAATCACCTCACAATAATCTTAATCAACGCAGCAGAAAAAGATATTGCGGAATCACAAACGATGAGACGAAGTTTGTTTGTGATTACTTTTCTCTCTTGCCTATCGGAGATATCAATCTCAAGCCAATTATTATAATTGTACTCGTACGATAGAAGATGAAAGACCAGATCACACAACTACAAGAAAAGTAGTATCGGTCTGGCTTCACAATCCCAATGAAGTATTTAATTCGTTAACCTGGTTTAGAAGAAGAAATCAAAGGTTAAAGGAGAATCGACTCTAGCTTAGCACAACTAGTATCACACAGAATGTGTGGGGATTCAGTTTCCTAGTTGCTAGAGTTCTCCATTATATACACTTTCAAATCAGGGTTTGCAATCAATGTTAGCTTAGTAAAAAAGCATTCAATATTCACCATCAGATGAAAACCAGATTAGATTCAAGCTAATATTTATCAACCGTTAGATCGAAAAATTAGCCTGTCACACACAAATGAAATGTCCAATTTTGGGTTTATGAACCGTACCTAAACATTAACATTATTGCAAGTAAATTGAACAACTCTCATATCAACCTTATTCTTCTTCATCATAACTAGTTCAAATGACTCAAATGAACTAGTTAGAGAGTTGTTCAATTGCAAGGAAATCTTATGTAACTACACAAGACACAATTGAAGCAAAATCGGTTTGATTCACTTGAATCGGTTCATGAACTTTATAGCCACGGTTTGCAAAAGCATTCCTTAGTTTATTTAAACATTAGTTCAAGAACAACCGACTATAGATATAACCTGCTCAAGTTCGCGGACTGGGTTCGCGGACTTAAGCTCATGGAAGGAGTACACAAACTTCAGCAGAAAATCTCGGGACGAGAAGTTCCGCAAGTTCGCGGACTTGGCTCACGCCACTTCCATTTCTCTTGATCAACAAAGTTCGCAAACTTTGGTTCAAGGAATAAGGACTTATACATATATGTGGTTCCATAACAATTCTTATATCCTACCAATGGTTATATAATCTAAACTCTCATTTCAAACATTGAAACATTCTCAGAGAACGTTATATAGCCGTTATTCACAGACCATTTTTCGTCAGAGTAATTTTCAAGGTGATTGAAACATAACATGACTTTCGTCACTTGGTAAAGATGAATTCGGCTAAAGCGAAAGCTTACCAACACATATTTCGAGAAATAGATAGGCGAGATAAACTCGGCTCAAAATAGCAAATGTGTATAATGAAAGTCTATATATCAAAACGACTTTGTCTCAAGAGTAGGATATAGAGTAAATAGACTTTTGAGTGACAGATAAGTTCAAGTCTCCACATACCTTTTAGTCGATGAAGATCCACCAGTTCCTTGAGTAGTCCTTCGTCTTGTATGATGATTTCCATGGAGTCTTGAGCTCAACTACACTTTCTATCCTAATCCAAGACCTTAACTCTAATAGGCTAGTAATCAATACTTATAGTTTTGATCACTAATATTGACAAACATGCTTGAGATAGCAACGCATGCGAGTTCGACCGAGCAATTCTCTAACAAGATGCAATCATAAAGCCGAAACAAAATGCATTCATCAAGGAGTTTGTAAAGATACAAGATAAGCCCTATAATATTCCACAGCCGCACTCCCCACAAAGATTTTGCAATTAAGCGCAAGTTCAAAAGAACTCTCCCCCATAAAATGTCATTCCCGAGAGAACAACAAGAGCGACCTTAATTTCGAAGGAAAAGAAGGATTTCTTTGAACATAACAAATCACATACAAGTATGAATTTGAATCCAAAATATTCAATTAAACTAACCACAAGAGAACCCATGATTAATTTAATCGACAAATGTTCAACATAAGTGAACTTATGGAGACTCAAAATGTACAATTAGATTAATCACAAGAGAACCCATAATTAATCTAATCGAAATACACAATCAAACTAATCACAAAAGTAATCAATTTAATTGGTCGTGCTCGACATAAGAAAACTTACGGAGCAACAACTAAATAACCAAACAAGATGATTAATTTAGTTGAAAATGCTCGACATAAAGTATCTTACGGAACAACAACAAGGCTAATCATAAAAATAATCAACTTGGTCGTTCAATGCTCAACATAAGACACTTTACGGAGCCTCACAATAATACATAAAATATGGTTCAGGGAAGATCAATTACTGCGAAAAACACAAGGATTCATTATATTTTCCATCACTATTCGCATAACGACATTCAATAGACATAATCCTTGCAAACAAAAGATTTTAACCTATCTTCCATCAATAATTGACATAATAGGCTTAACTTTTGTATTTTTCAAAAGTTTATTCATTCTTTTATCAATACATGCATATCGACATACGAAAAACTTTGCTTTTTACAAGGTATGGGATAGTCATAGTTCACGGACGCAAACACACATATCCCATAACAAATTTGCAATATATAAAACCATAAAGATTAATACTGCAAAAATCATCTTCCAAACAAGTTTAGAATTTAAACCAATAAATCTAAAAACATGAAGATGAAAACGTTGGACATAGCTATATGTAATCACAATAATGGCTATTCCAAAATCTAGTTATTCTTCTAATAAAAACAAGAAAATAGAAGATTTACTAGACAAATAGGAACACAAATTACTCTTCTTCCTCATCGGAGATACTCCAAGATGCTTGAATTGTGTTCAATTCTTCCTTGAGCTCGGGAAATTTCGTTGTAACCAAAGACAATTGTTCTTGGACACACTTCACCCTTGAATCGACCTTACACACACCCTTATGAATTTTTTGAAGAAGACTCAAAGTGATAGGGTCATAATCATTAAGTGAAGCATCTCTTTGTATTTTTCACACATTCTCCCTTATGCGTCTAAAGGTACACGGACGAACCGATTTGGGAACCCCTAGAGAGTTTCCAATCGAATCAAGACCACGATCACGGCAAATTTTTCCAATCAAGCAAGGGTAACCTAACATCTTGATGGGTGAAGTCATCGAAGTCATTTGATAAATGATAAAACCACAAATATTGAGACGTTGAACACCCGATTCAAGGAAATAGACTAATTCCGCAAACTCATGACTCCACCATGAATTCTCAATTGTGGAGGGACAAAGATTGGGGATACCAAGTTTCCCAAATGCCAATAACGGGATACTAAGATCATTAGTAGGAAACTTCCCTTGATTCCAAGCTACCTTCTTGCCAAAAATCCCAAGAGAGACTTCCTCACTTGATGGTCGTTCATCACTTGGTCTTGGAAGACGTACGTTCCCCAAAGGAATGTTGGTAATCTTCGAAATTAATTCTCTATCAACAAGAAACCTATCTCTATTTATCATGGATTTTAATTCCATCTTATTTAGATTAACATCATGAATGTTGACATAGAAAATTCTTGTGAGAGAATCAAAACCTTGACCATAACCATCAAAGATATTTCCAAGCTTGAAATTTTTAAAGCAAGCTAAATCCTCTTCATGCCCACTATAGAGATCCAATTTCTTTTCTAGGATAAAACCTTTAGATGAAATCTTTCCAAAAATTCTAGCACAAAAATCATCCACAAACCTAATCCTAAGAGAGTTTTGGTCACAAGGAACATTCATGCTAGAGATATTTGAGCTTTTGGAGCTTCTTTTTGAGCCCTTAGAATTCATCATGAGATCTAAGAAATTCAAAGGGACAAGAGGAATTTACTTACTTGGAGTGAAACTTGAACACCCTTTCTTTCAACTTCTCCAAAAAGGCTTCAAAGAAGGAAAACACACAAAACCCTAGAGGTTCACGTACGCGGACGAGTGATGAAGAAGAGGGTGCGCGAACTTCTTCTTTATAAGACCAATAATGGGCTTGGACCCGTTTGTGAACCGTGACCTACACAAGGAAAGTGGAATTTCCTTATCCAGTTGCACATCAAAGGCTACGCATCCCCTGACAACACACATTTTTGAGAGACGATGGATGCAGTAGAAAGCTTTATTTAGTATTCTAAAGGAGAATAGTAAAATTGTACACAACTCAACCATTTCTTGCCCCATTTCAAGATATATACAAATGGGATAGTGCCAAACTTGTTACCAAGAGGCATAATGTGCAGAGGAATTCTCATGCAACATTTCTGGTTCATATGTGTGAACAGTCCTCGTTGTATAATCTAAATAATGATGATAATCAAGGCAGCCAGAGCTTTCTATCCTTCGTTTGATCTGGCTAGAAGGAAAAATCTTCCGATTCCCAGGCTGTACAACATGTACAAAGTCCTTTTTGGAAGAATTCTTAGACTTAATAGAATTAAGTTTTTCTAGGAGATTAAAAACGCCTTCGAACGCTCTAAATAGATTTTTATCAATTGATCCATTACAATAGTATTCCTCAAAGAGATCAAGAGTTAACCTGTTAAGGGTCCATATCCTTGAGCGTGACGAACGTTTCCTCAATTTTTCCTTCTTTTTATTTTTTCCTTTCGATTGGTTCTCATCATCTAAATTTTCCCTTTTAGATGAGATAAGATTATCACGTGAACTATGATGTTTTAACCATAATAAATCTTGAGCAAATTTTTAAGTACTTCTGGCGTGCGTTACAGATGCCAAGAGCAAGTTTTCCAAAGAAATTTCCCATGGGACAATTTTTAAGGAACGAACAAACACAAACTTATCAGGTTTGGAGTGTTTGCCTGCACTGATACCAATTGAAAAAGTGGGGGTACAACAACCACACCCAATATTTCGCTTAGCAATCTGTATGGACAAATTCCAATATACTTTCTAGAGAATCAACTAGACAGTCAGACTCAATCTAGGTAAAAAGTATATCAAAGAGTTTATATCTCAATCTCTCGATTTGATATATACTCAAGCAAATAGAAATATGCGAGTCTTTATCAAATACAAGAGAGATAACTTGGATGGTACCAAAGACCAATATCCAAGTGTCAATCAATTTAAATCAACAACCAAAAGGTCGGATATTATAATTCATTTAACGATGCACAACCTGTGATATTTAAGTTATATAACAAAATATAATGCATAAAAGAAATAACACAGACACCGGAATTTTGTTAACGAGGAAACCGCAAATGCAGAAAAACCCCGGGACCTAGTACAGATTGAACACACACTGTATTAAGCCGCTATAGACACTAGCCTACTCCAAACGAACTTCGGTCTGGACTGCAGTTGAACCCCAATCAATCTCACACTGATCCAAGGTACAATTATGCTCCTACGTCTCTGATCCCAGCAGGATTCTACGTACTTGATTCCCTTAGCTGATCTCACCCACAACTAAGAGTTGCTAAGACCCAAAGTCGAAGACATTAATAAAAAAATCTGTATCACACAGAAAAGTCTACGGTAATAGATAAATCCGTCTCCCACGAATATACCTACGAGTTTTGTTCCGTCTTTTGGTAAATCAAGGTGAACAGGAACCAATTGATAAACCAGACTTATATTCTCGAAGAACAACCTAGTATTATCAATCACCTCACAATAATCCTAATCGACGCAGCGAAAAAAGATATTGTGGAATCACAAACGATGAGACAAAGTGTTTGTGGTTACTTTTCTATCTTGCCTATCGGAGATATAAAAATCGAGCCATTTATTACAATTGTACTCGTAACGATAGAATATGCAAGATCAGATCACAGAACTACAAGAAAAGTAGTATTGGTCTGACTTCACAATCCCAATGAAGTATTTAAGTCGTTAACCTGGTTTTAGAAGAAGAAACCAAAGGTTAAAGGAGAATCGACTCTAGCTATGCAATTAGGATCACACGTAAGGTGTGGGGATTAGGTTTACCAGTTGCTAGAGTTCTCCTTTATATATTCTTTCAAATCAGGGTTTGCAATCAATGTTAGCTTGGTAACAAAGCATTCAATATTCATCGTTAGATGAAAACCTGATTAGATTCAAGCTAATATTTCTCAACCGTTGGATCGAAAACTTGGCTTGTTACACACAAATGAAATGTCCAATTTTGGGTTTATGTAACCGTTCCCAAACATTAACACTTGTTGGTTCAACAATAGTTAGCCAAATGGTTAGCCATATGATTACTTTCATATCAACCTTATTCTTCTTCATCATAACTAGTTCAAATGACTCAAATGAACTAGTTAGAGAGTTGTTCAATTGCAAGGAAATCTTATGTAACTACACAAGACACAATTGAAGCAAAATCGGTTTGATTCACTTGAATCGGTTCATGAACTTTATAGCCACGGTTTGCAAAAGCATTCCTTAGTTTATTTAAACATTAGTTCAAGAACAACCGACTATAGATATAACCTGCTCAAGTTCGCGGACTGGGTTCGCGGACTTAAGCTCATGGAAGGAGTACACAAACTTCAGCAGAAAATCTCGGGACGAGAAGTTCCGCAAGTTCGCGGACTTGGCTCACGCCACTTCCATTTCTCTTGATCAACAAAGTTCGCAAACTTTGGTTCAAGGAATAAGGACTTATACATATATGTGGTTCCATAACAATTCTTATATCCTACCAATGGTTATATAATCTAAACTCTCATTTCAAACATTGAAACATTCTCAGAGAACGTTATATAGCCGTTATTCACAGACCATTTTTCGTCAGAGTAATTTTCAAGGTGATTGAAACATAACATGACTTTCGTCACTTGGTAAAGATGAATTCGGCTAAAGCGAAAGCTTACCAACACATATTTCGAGAAATAGATAGGCGAGATAAACTCGGCTCAAAATAGCAAATGTGTATAATGAAAGTCTATATATCAAAACGACTTTGTCTCAAGAGTAGGATATAGAGTAAATAGACTTTTGAGTGACAGATAAGTTCAAGTCTCCACATACCTTTTAGTCGATGAAGATCCACCAGTTCCTTGAGTAGTCCTTTGTCTTGTATGATGATTGCTATGGAGTCTTGAGATCAACTACACTTTCTATCCTAGTCCGAGACCTTTAGCTATTTAGGCTAGAAATCAAGACTTATAATTTTGATCACTAACATTGACAAACATGCTTGAGATAACAACGCATGCGAGTTCGAACGAGCAATGCTCTAACACTTGCAACCAATTGTCGAATCATATATCATTCTTGATCAGGGAGAGTAATGGACTGTTAACCAATCCTACTCAACCCAGACACAAGGAATCGATCAACAACAACAACAACACCCTCATGCACTTGAAAAGGACCATATTTGGGGTGGTATGCATACAAAATCCAGTCATCATAATCAGAGCCAGGCCGGCGAGGCCTAACAACAAGGGACTGAGAACCAATGCCATCCACTTCAGTCATATCAAAATCCCCACCCTCAGTTCCTTCAGGTGGAGGACTAGTCCCACCTTTATCCTCATTGACATGGTGGTTGCTTCTTCCCCAGGGCATTTCCTCTCTTTGAATCACAAATGGATTACTAGTATCTTGATTGATAGGTGCTGGCTTTGACTGATTGAAGAATTGTTTCAACCATTCAACGGGAGAATCAAACAACAACTCATAAAATGCACCGGGTGGACCTCCTTCTTGTAAACATTCCTCCACCTTCACATTTACATTATGTTGCAAATCATCCAAGTACCATGCAAATCTTTCCTTGAAGTCAGGAGACTCACATCCTTGAGGAAATACAATCCCGTATGGCAAACAATCAATGCAATACTCATAAGGATACCAGTGAACTCGAGGCTCAATATCCACTTCCTGCAACTTTTGCTTGACTTTCCGATCTGTTGCGCTTTTCGTATCAACCATGGAGAAAAAACAGATACCTTCAATTTCAATCTGAGGAAAATGGAAAATGAACAGGAAAAAAGAAATTGAAGATCTTCTCTGGCAATTACAAGGGTCTTTATAAAGAATTTCATGGTTTGGTTGTGGGTCGCTTCACCATTTATCGACAGCATTTCCCGAAGAGATATTCTCCGTTCACTCTCCTTTATTCAATCTTCCCCGTCGCTTCAATTTCCCCTGACCTAGAGATTTATTGCCTACATCCTATATTTTTTCATGATCCAAATCATACTTAAATGCTAACCGTTTCTTCTGCTTGACAGATGGAGAGTGGGCTCCTAGTTTCATCCCACATGGAGAAAGGAAGTCCGGTGGACATGGATGACTGGACCAATACACGTACCATCGAGACATTCAACTACCAGAAGTCAGATAAGCTAACTGGAATTCTCAGACGAGCTGACTGGCATGTTTTTTTTATCTTGGTTAAGGGTTATCCCAATCATCACCAAGAGTCCAACGACTACTTGGGCCCTTGAAAACGGATCATCCGTTAGACCCGAAACAGGGACCCAATCAACAAAAAAATCATCACAAATTTACTCTCAATGCCATCACTGAAAACAGAACCTGTAACCTGGTAATCTATCTGGCAGCTCACTCCCATTGCACAATATCTGATAGCAAAGCTTGTTTCTTGTTATTTCCTTGCAGGTTTCTATCGAGGGTACCGTTAACCACCAAAAGACAAGATCACTGCACCAAAGCTAATTTCACTGAGTACTTGTTTCTCCAACCCTTCAAGCATCATATGTCTTTTCTTTATATAATATAAACATAAGAACCACACTCTGTGATAGCTACCCCAAGAAACATCAACATACACCTGTGACCCTCTTTCAAATTAAAGCATGCATCATTTTCCTATCTCTAGGAATTTTTTACATTACCCTTTCTTTAATCAGTGAACATCACTCTCTCCTCTACCACCTTCTTCTTGATCTCTACTACTCTCTCATGGCTTCCTCCTCTAACCACAACTCCACCAACATTGATAACCTAGTTAACAAAATGAATTCAGCTCTCAATATACCTGAAGATTTGTTCCCAAAGGTTTTTCTTAACCATGATAATATCAAAACCAAACAACCTCAAGACTGGAAATGGTGTTTTATTGGAAAACTATGCAGCAACATTTGTTTCCAAACTACTAAAGTTAGTAGCTTCATCAATGCAAACTGAGAATTGCAGAGTAGAGTCGGAGTTGATGTATGGAACAAAATAAGAAACTACTATACTCTCAGGCTTACACTTGAAGAAGACTACTCCACTTTGAGAAAAAGAGGCACTAGAGGAGTATTTGACAAACTACTGGTTTTGGTGGGAGTTCCTGTTGGTGGCCCTGAGTTGATTGATGAAGAACACTTTTCAAAGGTCATGATTTGGCTACTCATTAAAAGAATCCCAACACACATCATTCCTGATATCAGAGGAATAGTCAAACCAGTTGGAGTTTACCATGATGCTAAAAAGCCTTATGGAAGAGATAGATTTGCAAAAAAATTGGAAGTAAAGATCACTATAGATGTCACCAGACCACTCAAATTTGACATTGAAGCTTTTGAAACCCCTACTCTCTCTCACTAGTTGGAATTTTCTTATGCTCTTAATGGAATAAAATTCTGTAGAGTATGCAGAATTCTTGATCATCCAGGTCCACTTTGTGTCATCCCACCAAATCATATTCACCCACGACACTCTCACCTCCCAACCCCCCAGCCAGCCCAACCACTAAGAACTCAACAAATTTTTTTTATCCAAGATGGAAAAGATGTTATTTACAGACCTTACTCTGATGCAGATGCTGCAACTGAATTTTAAGCTAGGATGGAGAATGCTAAGAGGTTGGAACTAGAAAAATCCATAGAAAATATTGCTTCATCCTCTAGCAGTCATGTCACCTTTGGAGCTCAACCCATTCCTGTTGATGAATCAAATTATCCCCACCCTGATGTCCTTGCTTGTCAAATTAGAAACATGGGATTATATTTGACCAACAAAATTATAGGCACTCACAAGAAAAAACTCCCAAAGATCAAAGCTGCTGCAAGATCCAACAACACCAACGCTACAGAGAATCATCAATCTCAAGTTGCTACTGCTAATACTATCTTCCCTGCCTCTCCACCTCCAAAAACTTTCACATTCAACACTCTCCCTACCCTTTCTCAAATTAAGACTAGAATGGGGGTTGAAATTGCTCTGAAAAGGAAAGAAGCATAGACGGAAAAGAAAAAAGCTCATAGATTTGATGAACTAAGTGATAACCATTAATGCTCACCATTCTTGACACCAAGAGAAAGAAACCAACTCGTAATGATGATGATAAGACCTTCAACTGTACTGACACTGAAAATCTCAAGAGACTCAAGGACTTGGATGAAGCTCCTACAAAGCAAAATGGCACTCTCCCTTTGGATAATGATACCTTGGGAAACTCTTCTTCTGCAAGCATGGTACATTATTTTTTTCCCTCTTCTCTTTCATTTTAGTTTACTTTAACCTGAGCTTAACCTTTCAGATTCACATAAAAAATTATTATGATAGTATCACTAGAAGATTAACATCCAAATATCCTAATGTGCCCTAGTTCTGGCAATTTTTTACTGCTTTGGCCTGGAACTGCCAAGGGTTGGGCACTAGAGATGCCAAGAAATATCTAAATGACATGCTCAACAAGCTGAATCCTGATATTATATTCATCTCTGAAACTAAGCAAAAACAGAAAAATCTTAAGAAAATCATGCATGAGATTAGTGTCAACAATTTCTGGTTTGTAAATCCAGGAGGGGAAAGTTGCACTGCTGGAGGCTTATCATTGATATGGAAAAGCAATCTCTCTATTGACATCGTTGATTTCTATTTAAACCATATCAATGTGTTGATGGTGGTTTTTAGTATAGGGCGAAAACTGTAAAAGTCTGTCCACCTGACCCGGCATCAGAAGAAGTAGACCTTGATATGTCCATATTCCGCAAGGAATTTGAATAATATATCAAAATATGATGAGTGCCTATGTCTATATTTATATTATATTGAAACTCAACCTCCTAGATGAATTGTTCACTAGTATAGAGCCTAATGAGTATTTAAGCTCCTAGATGCATTACTCACCAATGCCAGAGCCTGCTGAGTATCTATTATATGCCATGTTCCCCATCCGAACTCTTGATGTTGACATGACATTACAATTAATGTTCGCTCGCAGCTGAGTAGCATGAATTTCCCGAAGTGTCAGGATTAAGACGTGCGTAGAAGTACTCAATCAGAGGCACACAAAGTCATGCTGCCCTCTGAGATAAAATTAGTGATTTTGTACTAATGCGCAAAATTCACCAAGATTAATTGATTTTGTGGCAGCTCACAAAATTCAATTTTCCTAACCTAATTTTATCAATTTGCAAAAATTGGGTTTTTGCGGCCTGCGCAATATCTCGAACCTTATTGGTCGAGACCAAACCTAGGCAAACTAGGAAATTAATCCATCATGGAGCTAGTAAGAGCAAAATCCTATTAAGAATTGGAAAACAAGAAGGAACTGCGGAAAATAAAGGCAACAACAAAAGGGACGCAACCGCGCCACTTCGCTGGCCGATTTTCCCTAGCTGGCTCCGCCATACCATTGGCCGGCCATTCCCAAATTGCTGCCTGCCGGCCTCTCTTTCCCATCGACTAATCAAATCGCTCTAAATACGCAGCCAACACTTTTAATTAAAGTTGGAAGTTGGCTGGTCGACACACCTAATTCCTTAAGGAATCGAATATAGGCTTCCCATGTCAGTGTTAAAACAATCACGTCAGCACGATTTGGCCAGCCAATTTAACAAGCTTGGCCTCCTCCCAACGTGACCAAACAAGCTCCATGGTATTCACCGGTGGGCCCACTACTCTTCCAACCAATCAGAATTCTCCTAGCCCGCCACCAATATTCCCGATCGCTAGCCAAAAGTAGGCTAGTCGCACCATTGAAAAAAGGTTTAACGAACTAAGACCAGCCGTGATAGTCTCAAATTCATCACGGTCGTCCAACTTAACCATCCTAGTTGGATGCCTTAGATCTTGTTTCAAGCGTTCAATGAGGTGCTGGTATGCTCACCGGCGACCCGCCTTCATCCCTGGCCGATCGAGATCTCCCGACCTGCAGGAAACACATCAAATCGAATATCCCAAAGAAGGTTGGCCGCCAACGTCCAAAACCCTAATTCATGTTAGTGACAACATATTGATAGGTGTCTAAAATACCTAGGTATTTATATATTGTTTATGCTTTCTTTGCTAAGTTTTCTTGTAAATTATGTATCTTATGTTTTCTTTTGAGTGTTTAGGTACTTTGGAGTCATTTGGAACAAAAGAAGATGAAACAGCGCAAAAGTCTCATCTCATGTGCAACTGCTGTTGGATGCGGATTACTTCTCATTTTTTACTTTTATTTCTTCATCTCTGTCTGAAAAACATGTCGGCTTTAGTGATGCGAATTCTGTCTGAAAAGCATGACAACTTTAGTGATGAAGAGAAATTGAAGAGAAGAAGTGGATCTGAAAAGTAAGAGATGACTGCTGTTGGTGGAAGAAGGCGTTCATTTGGAGCACGAAAGGCGAAAGTGTCATTTCATATGCAAGCACTGTTGGCAGCATAAAGGAGGATAAAGGACTGCCATTTAGTGGCCTGAATGCAATTGCAGTGTGCCTACAGTCATCCTGGGGTTCCTCAGAGTTGGGGTTTTTTAATCCAAGGCCATTCCAACACTCACCCTAAAATTCAGAGAAAAATCAATTCTCTTATCATTGTTTGCTCTTCACTAATTCCACCTGAAACCTAGAGGCATGGCGGCACTAATGTCAGAGAAAGGAGATTGAGAAGATGATGATTTCTGGTACAAGATTACAAGGGATTGTGGTCAAGAGAAGAAAGTTCTTCCCCAAATGATATTCTGAAGCGAGATTGGATCTGAGAGGGTTTGTGGTTGCTCTGCTGGTGGATTAAAGGAAGAGCTGTTGTTGTTTGTTTAATTTGAAGTTAAGAAGATAATCACATGCTGGGTTTGGTCTAATTTGCAATTATATAGGGTTTCGATCAGATTCAGACATTGAGTTGAACAAAGAAGGTTTGTGTGATGAATTTCTGAGCTGAGAAGAACATGGATAGATGTTGTGCTGTTATGGGTTTGAATTGGTTCAAGAATGGTGATGATTAAAGGAGTTAACTCGAGCTTAAATTGGAATTGGAAGCAGTCATGATTGAACTGTGGTTGAATTGAGTAATGGAAATCGGGGTTCATAATGATGATTTGTGTTGAAATTGGAAGAAGGGGTATGAAGTAGATCTGCTTTAGGGCATGAGTTGATGAATGTTAGATGTATGCTTAGGTCACAGGTGATGGTCAGTTCTGTGTTGGTTTAGATTTGTGTAGCTGAGCTGAAGGTGGTATTGAAATGGAACTGATGGTGAAATTGGTGGTGACTTTGAGCAAGTGGTTTTGGTGATTGCCATGGAGCTAAGATTGCAGGAAAAAATGGAACAGGTGGATGTGCTAGTATGGAGTTGGCTGAAACAAGGAAGTGATGATGTGATGCTTGTTTTGTTGCAATAGCAGTGACTGAGCAGGTGAGAGTTGTGTTGACTTGCTGATGGAGTTTTTGAATGTAGATGGAGGTGAAATTGCAGATTACAGTACAGCTGCAGATGGAAAGCAAGTTGGTTATGTTGCTGGATTGCAGTGACTAGTATGAGAATGTGTTGCTGCCAAAAGAGAGATTGGTGGTATCGAACTGAAATGGTTCTGTTGCAGTAGTTGTGAGATGAGCGAATGAGTGCAACTGGCTAGATGATGTTGCTGCAACTGAAATGATATGAACTGCAAACTGATGGTGTTGTTGCTCCGAGCCGAAATGGCAATGGGTTCTGATGGAGTTAAAGCTACAGAAAATGCCTGGGGGAATGGTAGTTGGATTGCAGTTGAAGTTCTGATATTGCAGGTGGAGATTTGAAGCTGCAATAATGTAGTGATGTAGCTGTTGAGCTGAGGAGCCATGATGCTATGATGCTGGGAATAGAAACATGGAGCTGTAAATGGAACTGCAGTGAGCTAGACGGATGAGAACAGGGGTTTGTTGGTACTGTGGTACTTTAGGCATGAGATACAGATGGTAGGTGGAGTTGGAATTGAACAAGAATTGGTAGAGCTGCAGTTCAGGTGGTTTATGGCACTGGTAGTTGATTGTACAGCTGCAAGAAGAACCTGAGAAGAAGCTGCAGGAATATGAGCTAATGGGTTGGTGGAAGTTTGAACTTCAGAATATAGTGGAGGTGTTGATGCTGTTAAAATGCAGAAAAGGGGCTGAGTTGCGATGCACGACAATGGTGCAACACAGAGGATAGGGGTCATGCAAGATAGCGTAGGCCTGTGCAAAATGGCAACAGCCTTGGCCTAGACCTTATTAAGATCAGTTAGACTCTGACTCAGCTGAGTTGCCTTGACTTAGCCTCAGACTCGGTGACATTGACTGAGTTGACTTCACTTTTGACCGGTGACCGGGTGGACTTTTCCCGTCACCTGAGCTACTTTCCGACTACTTCCCGGCCAACTTCCGGCGGTGAACCCAGTTTTCCGGCGACCACTTTTGGGACAAATTCTCACATGGGCTTTCTCACATATGGCTTGATGGACTTCCCTATTGGACTATTTGAAGACTTGACCTAGTTTTGGAAAGCCAAGGATTATAAAAGAAGACTTCTACAACTTTTGGGACATCACGTATTCTACTTCGAGCTAAGGAGGAGAGTCGCTTTTACTTACGCTACTAGGGTTTGCTTTGCTTTCATCTTCTTTATTTGATTATTGATTATGATGAACTCCATAGCTATGAGTAGCTAAATCTTATATTATTGGTTAAGGATGTAGTCATATATCTACAACTTGTGCTTGATTAATGCATTAGTTTTCTCTCTTGATTATCGTTCAAATCTCTATTGTTTTTCATAATCACATGATTGATGTATTGTGAAAGGATTTAGATGTTTGTTTAGTTAAGTGGCCAATTAATTGAACTTGCATCCTTGTCCATAGCTATTTTAGGGTTTTCCATCGAGCGATAACCCCAAATACAAGTAGCATGATATGATCACGGTTTGTAGTGATACACTCTTGTGATCATTTGTAGAGTTTGACCATTGTCTGAATTGTCATGCGCAATGTATGACAATTGCATTGATTAGCCTATTTCCAAAACTTAATGCTCCTAGGAATTGAATTTAATTAGCGCAAGGCGTTAGGTTATTCTTTAAGTAGAATTCACATACGCAGCTTTAATGTGTGTGTTGATGAACTTTGGAAATTAATGGAATATCTTGCTCTCTTGATAATCTAGGCTTTTGATGATGAAGAAATTAAATTGTAATTCTAATCATGTATGCAAGCACATTTTTAAGATAGAAGATGAACTTCTTGACCAATATCTCTCTATTGATTATTTTCAACTATTTTCATTACTTTATTGCTTTGTTTATTTTGATAAAACAAAAATCCCCCCATTGGTTACTAAGAAACTAGAATTTTTATAACAACAATTGCATCTCTGTGGAAACGAACTCTTCCTTACTTTGTACTTCATTTATATTTTGTTGAGTAAGAAAGTGAATTATTTTTGACGCATACGACTGCGATCAAATTTTGGCGCCGTTGCCGGGTAGGCATACGACTAGTTATTAATTTTTTAGTTTCTTATCATCATTTCTGCTTTCATCTTTGCTTCTTATTTCTTGTTTTGTTTTTTTGACTTAGTTTGTGAGAATTGTTTTTCAGGTACTAATCCCTGGCTCCCAAGAATTGGAATTATCAAAGGTGCGGGATAAAAACTCATGAAGGACAATACTCCAAACAAGAGTTGACGAGGCGTAAGAGCTAGAGTTGGAAGTAGAGGAAGAAGTTGTAGAATAAGAGGTTCTGGTTGAACAAGAACGACCTTTTGAAGAATAAGAAGCAATGGGTGATGCAAATCTTACACTCAAGGACTTGGCTTCTCACAAGCCGGATACACAACAATAGTGTATTCAAACAAACTCTACTTTCGAGATCAAGACGAGGTTGCTTAGAGAATTACCAAAGTTCCATGGCATGGTGAATGAAGACCCAAACAAGCATCTTATGGACTTCCACACCATTGTCATGGCCATGCTTCTAGCGGAGACTGATGTAGATGGTGCAATGTTGAAAGTTTTTCGATTCTCTTTGGCGGATAGTGCTAAGGATTGGTTGTATTATTTGCCTTCCGGAAGTGTCACAACATGGAATGGGTTGAAGAAATTCTTTTTAGTGAGATATTTTCCTGCATCAAAGGCTACTCAAATTCGCAAGGAGATTTGTGGGATGAAGAAAAATGTGGGAGAATCTTTATATGAATGTTGGGAGCGATACAAGAGATTGGTGGAAAGCTGCCCTCATCACCAATTCAGTGACGCAATGATAATCCAATACTTCTACGAAGGTCTCCAAACAAGTGATAGGAATCTTCTTGACGCTGCGGGTGGTGGTGCACTAGTGAACAAGACGGTGGCACAAGCTAGAGAGTTGATTGAGAACATGGCAGCGAACTCGCAACAATTCTCAAGTCGTGGTTCGGATGTGCTTCTTAGGAGAGTAAATGAAGTGAGCGAGGTTGAGGAACTTCGTCAACAAATGGGTAACATGACAGCAATGATGCAACAAGTTGCATCCGCGGTGATATCAAGTTCTCCTCAAGGGTATGAAGACGCCAATGAACAAGCTAACATGATCTTTCCAAATCAACAAAGACAGTTTGATCCCTATTCCAACACTTACAATCCGGGATGGAGAGATCACCCCAATTTCAGTTATGCCAACAAGCAAGGAGCGGTGCAACAACCTACTTTCAACCGCCCAAGTGGATTTCAAGCACAACAACAACAATTTCCACAACAACAACAACAACCTCAAAATCAGGGTTCAAGTATGGAAGAGTTGCTGAAATCTTTTATGCAAAGAACGGAGAGCACGGTTAAGGAGTTGCAAACTCAAGTTGGTTTTATGGCTATTGAGTTGAACCAGTTGAAGGCACAAAATGGTGGGAAACTCCCTTCTCAACCTATCAACCCAAAAGAGGGTGTTTATGCAATTACGTTGAGAAGTGGTACATAACTTGTGCAACCCGAAGTTACTGATTCGGGCAAAGAGAAAACACCAAAGGAGCCTGTTTTGGAGGAGAAAAAATGAGGATTTTCCCCAAACTTCTGAGGTACCTGTTTCTAACTCTAAAACTCCGGTTTCTACTTATGTTCCTCCTTTATCTTTTCCTCGCAGATTTGCAAAGTCCAAGAAGGGGAAACTTGAAAAGGAGATTTTAGACATTCTCAACAAGATTCATGTGAACATACCACTCATAGATGCTATAAAGCAAGTTCCAAAATATGCAAAGGTGTTGAAGGACTTGTATACCAACAAGCAAAGGCTCAAAGGTAATGAAGTGATAAGTGTGGGGGAGAATGCTTTGGCAATCTTACAACACAAACTACCACTTAAGTGCAAGGATCCCGGTAGCTTTTACATTCCCGTCAAAATTGGTAACACAACATTTAATAAAGGTATGTTGGACTTAGGTGCATCCATAAATGTTATGCCAGCATCCATGTATAGTTCACTTGATTTAGGTCCTCTTAAAATGTCTGGCATTGTATTGCAATTAGCCGATCGCTCTAATGTCTACCTGTAGATGGGGAAAAACGATTTGCTGGTTTTTAAGGAACTGAGGAGACTCCTCGAACCATGCAACATGTTAAACCTCACACAGATGCACCGCTGCAAAGGGGGTGCTTTAGATTCGAGAGATCAATCTGTAGTACTCCGGCCTAAATCAAGACAATGACCGTTCCAGAGTAAATTCGGTCACAAGAGAGGATGGGTTGATCTGTAGGAGGGAAGTTGAGAAATGTGTGGTGAATCAATGATAATCAAAGATTGTTGGTGTATGAATTCTGAATACTATAAGCTCTGAGTGATTGAAATTGCTCAATTGTGAGTAGTTTCTCAATTGATGAGTTGATGATCTCGTGTTGTCAGTTTGACGTGAGATTGATGATACTGATGATGATGATGATTCAATCATGATTCAGAGACTTATTTATATTGCTGGAATTTTAGACACCATGATTCCATGAAGTGTGACAGTTGATGGAATCAAGGAGTGGGGAAGTGGAGATTGTGTTTGAAACCAGTTGCTCAACGTGTGGAGACTTGGTCGATTTTCCACCCACTACCTCGTGAATTCCTTCAACTGATTGCACGACTTGCTCACATTCCATCGCGTGTTTGAACACACGTGCCGTAGACCGCCAGACCAAAACCCTAAGTGATATCCCCCCAAGTGACACGATTGACGTCTCGTGGTTTGTTAGTCAATTGATGACTTCGTGGTTTGATGGGACGATGAGTCCATGTAGTTGATGAGTTGAACATGATGTTCTGAAACTCATGAATTGAATATGTCAGGAAACAGAGGTATAGTTCTTACGATGAAGTGAGCAAGTATTGCTCATTCGATGGATCGTTGAATATTGATTGTTGAACCAATATTCCTTAGTTTGAGCAAATATTTATCATCTGAGCAAGTGTTGCTCATGTGATGAATTGTTGAATATTTAATCATCTGAGCATGTGTTGCTCATCTGAGGGATTATTGGCAGCGTACCAAAAATATTGATTAGAATACTGGTCATTGAACCGAGCATAATTAATAAAATTAATGACCATGAGGTCGTCGTAAAATTATTAAGGTTGGAATCTGGAATGATGATCCTTGGATTCAGAAACCCTAATTTGATCAATTGATGATCAATTCATGGTTCGTCAGAATTTTATCCATGGGACGAAGGAGGGAGATACTACATGGAACCGTAGATCAACCATGCAGTGTCCATATGCTCATGTGAGCAAATACAAAGAACTCCTAAAGAGTTGACGATTTGTTGGTGAAAGAATGATCAAATGCTGGTCTGAGCCTTAGGTGAGAAAACCTAATTAGTTATGACGAGGCGAGGGACCGACCATGTAGTCATGAAACCGGCCCTGGGTTGTCACGTGACCGCCTGACGATCACTTCATGAAAATCCAAAGTGTTTGGAAGAGTTTTGGACCTAATACGAGCAATTGTGCAAATTAGGTCAAAACTGTGAAAATTGATGGGACCGGCTTCTGCGAGCCAAAGAGCCAATCTTGGTCAGTCAAGATAGCGTGCTCGTGTCCCCAAGGCGTTCGCATCTCAGTCCTGAGAATTTTGATATTTTCTGGCGTGCAATTGAGCATCCATTCGAGAAAATATGCTAAAATTAGGGTTTCGACGAAACTGAGGAAAACATCATGAGATGATGAAAAATAATTATAAAATAAGGAATGAGGAGGCGTGGGACCGCCGAGGTCAAGGCATGGTCGTCCGGTCGTGACCACGGTCCCGTGGTGCCTTTTCCTTAATTTTATTATATTTTGATGATTTAATGAAAAAATCATGAATTTTGAGAAATTTGATGAATTTAGGGAGTTTCCATGAATTGAAGGAGTTTTCATGAGTTCAGGGAAGCAAAAAATATTAAAATAATAAACACAAGGGCGTGTGGACCATGGAGGCATAGCCGGCCGGCTATGGACCGGTCCCACGAGTTTTTCATAATTTTTAATATATTTTAGGTATTTTGATGATTTGAGGGAATTTTTCCTAATTTGAGAGAAATACCATGAAATCAAGGAATTTGATGAATTCAAGGAAAACTAATAATAAAATAATAAAAGAAAGGGGCGTGTGGGACCGGCTAGGGCATGGCCGTCCAGCCAAGGCCCGGTCCCACAAGTTTTCATAATTTATTTTATTTTATTTTATTATTATTATTTGATGATTTGTGCAAAATACCATGAAATCAAGGAGTTTTTTCATGAAATTAGAGAAATAATAATAAAATAATAAGGAACCATGGGGTGTGGGGCCGGTTGGGACCAAGGCATGGCCGGTTGGCCAATGGTCACCCCCACACTCCTTTCCTTAATTTTATATTATTTTTTATGGATTTATGGAAGTACCATGAAACCGAGGAGTTTCCTCGAGACGAAGGAGATTTGATAAAATAAGAGAATTTTCATCAAATCATGGAAAATAATAAAATGCATTAAAAATATAAAACTGGCGTGGGATTGACCACGACACGGTCGGTCGGTCGTGTGTCTGTGCTCCCAGCACCCTGGTCAATATTTTTAATTATTTATTATTTTCTTCCCTATTTTGCATAGGTTCATCGTTTCGTTGTATTTTGAAATACTCGTTCGTGCGGTGACTGTTAGTGTATCGTCGTTGAATACACCTTCACCATTTGAATCGGGGCTTACTTAGAGGTAGCTCAGACGCCCGGTTGTTGATTATTTATTACTAATTGTGGAATTCAGTGGAGAACAATTCACAAAACTGAGTAATAAGATGTTTATTATTAATTCATAGGATCAGCTGAGGATTCGACTACGAATTCAGAATAATAAAGTGAGCATTACCATTCCATGGGATCGTAGATTCGACCATAGAATCGGAGTAATTAAGATTTATCTATTACCATTTATGAGACCAGTTGTGGATTCGATCATGAAATCGGAGTAATGAGATAATATAGTTATTCTATGAGATCAAGCCGTGGATTCGATCATAGAATCAGAACAATTGTTATTGTCATTCCATGGGACCAGTCGTGGATTCTACCATGGAATAAGAGCAATTGTAATTAGGAATAATTAACTTTGTGGCTCTATAATAGCAGAGCAAGCTATCTAGGAGCATTAATTATCCCGAAATGAGCTTGTCGGTAACTCATATCCTTTATATAGTCAGGGTAAACTCGTTGTTTGTTCCTGAAGACGTTATCACTCTATACTAGCAGAGCAAGATGTCTATGAGCCGTCCATCACGTGATGATATATAGAAATAATCACTGAAAGTATTCAGTATTCATGAGATATGTCGTTGTCCAGTCGTGAGACTACATATCTACATGCACTCTGAGAGAAAGTACTCTCCGTTGAGAATTCGATGAGAGACCCATGTCTCGATGATCACGTCTGATTGCTGAATTAGAGCTTCGTATAATTATGAGTTTACCAATTTAGCCTTTGTCGAAAATCCACCATCTACATTAAGTCCCCTCCTTACTGAGGAAAGCTGTGTTCCTCAGTCAGCATTAAATGATGATTTTCGGCCATAAATAATAATACCAGTAATTGAACTTAGTCGTAAGTTGAGACATTACCGGATTTAGAGAGCATGAGAAAACCACGACTTGATGAAGGCTTCAATGTCATGATTGGAGCGTCGTTTGATGAGCATAAATTGGTGTTGAACCGCTGGTTTGGACGACGAGTCCGTGGTCGGTTAGGATTCGCGGGTCGGGCCCAATAAGAAAATCCTTAGAAAATTAGGTTTTGGAAATAAAATTGATATAAAAGGGATTAATCCTTTTTTTTTCCACGACCAGCTCTCCATCAGCACCTTCACGCCAGCAGCAGGAGAAGACCGCCTGGATCCAGCGCCGCTGCCGCCGGCCAAATTCCGGCCGACCAGGTATGTTTTTTTTTGATGTTGATGTTTGTGATCCTCATGAGTTGTTCATGCTTTGACCATGATGAAATTATATACATGTGTGTATATTAGTGTGAGTTTTATGAAAAACCCTCGTTTTTGAAAACGTATGTTCGTTCGATCGTTAGTTTTGAAAACTAACTATAACCCTTGATTTTTGAGAGAGATTTTTTTTTAAATATGAACCTAGGTCCAGTGATAAAACTTAGTGTATGATCTTTCATGTATACCAAGGTTTCATCATAAAATAAGTGAATTTTCATGAAATCGGAATAATCCTTCGTTTTAAAGACAAATAACGACGACACGAAGGAAAATATATATGATGAACTTGTGTCCAGTGATAAATTTTTTTTATGAGATTTCATGTAAATACAAAACTTTATCATATGTATGAGATGTGAGCTTTCACAATATTTTTGAAATAAACCTTCGTTTTAAAGACAAATAACGACGATACGAAGGAAAAATTAAAAAAAAAAATTATATATATGCAGCCGTGACATATATTGTGCAAAATATGATGATATATTTTTATTTTCATGAGTTTATTTTCATTAAATAAAATCCTTGAGAGTTTATGTATGCAAGTTGCATTAATTGTTGTTTTTTTCGAAAAAACAAAACGTGGGTTTGAGGAACCTTCGAAGATAGACAATATATTTATGATGAAATATTTTATTGTTGTAAACTTCATAGGTAAGTTGTGTGAATGTTCACATCATGAAAATTGTGTCCATGATTTTATGAAAAATCAGTTTTGGAAATTAATAAAGTTTTGTTCGTTTTTTGCAGTTTTTCGAAGAGACGAACGATTTTGAGGTGTTAACTCTAGCATTACTATCACTATTGTTAGTGGAAGTATAAAAGGTAAGAGTTAAGAGTTACCATTTTTGTCGTATTTCCTTGATTCATGTCTGGACAGCATACTAAAGTAGAATATAATGTGGACTTTGCAGTTGTTTTAGCAAAGATGACCAATTCCCCAGCCAACGATACTTCAAGGGACGAATCGCATACTGATGATGACATCTCCAGGGATGATGCATGCACGGACGATACCTCCATTGGTGAAGAAGAGGAGGATGCCACTGGCGTGAAGAACATTCCGAATATAGACGATGCATTCTTTGAGGAGGATCCAAAAGGAGATGAAGCATATCTCAAGTCCCCAGTATATTGTCTTCTGATCAACCCTAGGACTATGACTCAGAAGAAATTGGTGACCCCGAAGATGGTAATACGGCTTTGTCTCGAACGAGGTCTTTTCCTTGCATCGACCATAGAGTTTAAGCTTTCTCGACGCCCTTTGGAAAAAATTTCTGGATGGGCGAGGCATATGTTGGGTTTCCCTCATGTCAGGGCTATGCTCAACCAGGCACAAGTGACGAGGGCTATTCAATCTTCTGGAGACTTGTCTATTAATCATGATGTGAAAAGTATCGTGGCTTTGCTGGTTCGTTGGTGTGTTCCCACTCACACCTTCATATGTAGATGGGGAGAATTTACTGTTACCTTAGAAGATGTGGCTGCTTTGATGCATCTCCCGATTATAGGTAATTTCTCTGGAGGTCTTTCGGATGAGGAAAAAGTGGTTTTTGACACTCTGACAGCTGCGATGGTAGAAGTGAACAAGGCGTCTGGCAGTAAAGGTTGTTATGCCCATTGGTTGACACGTTGGTGGCCGAGAGATGAAGTTTCTGATAGTCCCATCACCGGTATGTTACCTATTGCCGCTTTCTTATGCTTATGGTTATCCAGAGACATATTCCAAGACAGTGGACATTTGTTGAAGCCTTTCGTAATCCCTTTTGATATTAGGATGGCTCAAGGTGAGCAACTCCCAATAGGTAGCTTATTACTGGGTTCCTTGTATTCTAACTTAGACTCCTTGGTGTTAGATTCCAGCGTGTCGAATGGCTTCATGAAGATTGAGTGTTGTGTTAACACGATGTTTCTTCAAGATTTGATGTGGGAGCACTTCAAGAATTATGCGCCTATCCCACGTAATATCCTGCAAGGACCAAATATTTATGCTCGTCACATCTTCGCCGAGAAAGATAATGCCCGAATCATGCGTTGGTCTACAAAGCAGCCTCAGTCTAAAGCACACCTCATTGATGTGTTGGATGAAGAATCGGAGTTCGACTTTCGTCCGTGGGTGTCAGTTCTTGATTATGTTTCTCAACCAACGACTTTCAATACTGGAGAGAGCACGACTCTGAAATCTGGTGCTAACCCGAATGATGGTGAGAGATCCTTCATGTTGAGCTGTACTCCTGGTCACTTGGTATCCGTTATGCATGGGTAGTGGGCCGTAGAAGAATACAACATTGATAGGGCGGCTCGAAAAATGGGTATGGATCAATGTGTTCCAACTACCCGGAGAAGAAAACCATCAGTTGATCAGCTTGCGTCTCGTTTAGATCACACTCACGTGGAAGGGAGTAGTTACTGGTTTCCTGGTTCCGATAGATCTGCATATGTAACCCCAGGTTATATAGAATTCTGGCATCAACAATTTGAGAGGTTGCATGAATTCGTGACAGTTAGTCAGCCTCCAGTGAAGATTCCTCCGTCTGCTGAGATGATCTCTGGTCGACCAAGACTGAAGTACCTTTCTGGTGATAAACGAAAATTATCTCCAGGATGTTCTCAAGTAAGATTCCCCACATGTCTTTTACGAAACCATGGTAACTGTATTCTGATCATGTTATTGAACTCTTTACAGGACGGTCATAGTGTAAGACCTCGAATCCATGCAGATTTTTCAGATATTGGAGAAGTTGTTCACGGTGGGGAAGGAAGGAACAAAAGTTATAAGTTGTTACCTAATACCGTGAAGTCCCCAGTTCGTTCTTTGGTGAGTTCCCAATATTTCTCAACGTGACTTTCATTGATATTAACATTAGAATCATGAATCCAATGTTGTTAATTTTGTTGCAGAATTTTACTCCATCAAGTCTCGAAGGTCTTCAATTTTCTGCTACCGAACAAGCAAATTTGAGTGACGAAGAGACTGTAAGTATTTCTTCACATGTTCCAATGTGGTGCTTCATAGATGAAAAAATTGATTGTAAAGGACGTGTACAGGAGGATGTCGTCATGGAGATGGAGAATTCTGGAACTCAATCATCCTCTGGGAATGGGAATGGAGGTAATTCCCAAGATTCGGAGCCGGATGGAAGTGATGTTCCTCTTGTCCTTGATGTAGACAATTCCAACCCCTTGGACACTTTCGAGACTCCTCAAGTGAGTATATATCCTGTATATTCTTCATAAAAGTATAAAAGTGCTGACTTGTTAATGAATGAATGAATGAGAACCCATGTGAATATATGAAACTTAGTCGAATTTCGTCGTCAGAAAATTCAAAACCCAGCCTTTTAATAAAAATGCTGTAGAATCTTCGTCCGGAGTCGGATTTTGATGATCTGCATGTGCAAATTCAAGCCCGGCAAATTTCCAAGCTTTTTCAAAGAAGCTTTTTAAGTTTTGAGCACGTTCAGAGCCTGAAAAAGGCGAAATAGTAAACTTCCAGAACTTTTTCAGATTACGCACCACTTGATATTTTGGCCACATCTACTCGCTCGTTCATCGGATTGTCATGAAATTTGGACATGTCATAGAGGACATCCATACGAAGAGAATGTAATATTACCCATCCTCAGATTCCTTGTATATTTCTCCCAGTCCGTCTCTTAATACAGAGCAGAGTTCAGTTTCTTCAGACGGACTCATCGTAAAACGTGTTTTCATGACTTTCATGTTATTTGCTCGTGTCTTGAATATAGTATGATGAACTTTGATGACATTTACTTTCGGGTATACTGTGTTTCATAATCTCCTTTGGCTTCGTGACTCTAACCTCATGTAATCTTCGTATTAGGTGCTAAATACCGAAGTTGAGGATATTGGAGCCAATGATGACAACTCTAACCCTTCCGAAGTTATTGATGAAGAGACCACCATCCCTGCACTTCTAGGCCATGAGAAGGTCGCTTCTGATGTTATGGAAAACCAGGTGGTTGTTGCCTCAGTGATAGAAGAAACCGAGATAGCAGCGGAGAATACCGAAGGAACTGTTGCTTTGGTCGTGGAAGCCGCTCCAGTGACTGAGAACCGTATAATAGTGTATGAATATCCAACTGCAGGGGTTGATTTCGATCCTCCCTTTAACACTTCACTCCCGTATCATGAACTGGTCGGTGGATTCAGCGTTCCCATTGGATATGCACGCTTGTACGAGACGATATGGAAGAAGTTTGGCCACATGATCGTTGACAGGAACCCTGGGCGTGCTTATGCTTTAACCATGCAAGTAGGCGTTATCTTGCGTGTCGTGAGTGATATGCATACGAGACCCAGGAATACCGTGACTCCAGATATACTCTTTGATTGAGTTTAACTTGGAGAATTCAGAAAGACTTGGCCTCAACGTGAAATGGCTTCGTAAGCAAATAAACGTTATCAAGGATTCATGTGAGAAGAACATACCCTTTCCCAATGATGCTGTGAAGGAGAAGGAGGACAAGATTGCCAAGCTGACCGAGGAGTTGAACAAGGAGAGGGCGGCTTTGCAAATCTTGAAGGATGCTGATGAGCGAAAGCCTTTTCTTGCTGATCTCTTGAACTTCTGAACTTCTGAGAGATGTGAGGTTTATACTTGGGTTTTGATATTTAGATGGTTTTGGATTGACTGATGGTTAAGGATTTTCTTGTAGATTTGATAGAGATTTTCTTTTACGAAATATGAACTGAATTTTGATAAATTGCTGAATTCAAATACTGATTGCAAGTATTGCAAATGTTTTGGAGGAATTGAAATACAAATGAAAGAAAATCCTAAATGTTAAATCCCAACGCCATGAGCTTCAAACGCCCAATACCTTAAATGTCCAATAATTTCAGATAAACGCCTTGAGCCAATTTTCGTGAATTACTGGTAGGGTTCTGCCATCTGTGTTGGTCAATTTGTAGTATCCTCCGGCCACGGACTCAGCGACCATGAATGGTCCTTCCCAATTGGAGTTCCTTGTAGAATGAAGACCGCGCTGAACTGCTTTGAGAACCAGGTCCCCTTCATGAAACTTGTTAGGCTTGGTCGATCGTGCCTTGAATATCTTCCGCTGATTCGGAATTCCCTGTTGATGGAATTCCACGATTGTGGCCATATGGACACTCGCGGGAAGAGAGTATCCAGCATAGTGTTGATCATGCTTAGCCAAGTCTTCAGCAATAAACTCTCGATGGAGTGACCGATTTGAAGAAGTTCTGAACCCAACCATTGAGTGTAATATTGCTGAGGTGAAGTTACCCACTCGTAGCTTTTGATGACTGCTAAATTGTTCATGGGGAGAAGTCCTGGACCATAGTAGCGTATTTGAACATTGGTAATATTGGAGCAGAGGAGGAATAAGACTTGCCTGAGCTCGAAACCTTCTGACAAAGGTGTGCGGATTTTCTCCAAGTTCTGCGTAAGCCCATCAGAGTTTTTACTTCTTCCAGATGCTCAAACGGTGGTGTGTCCTCTGCTTCGTCTTCCGACTCGGAATCCTTGTCGATGACAGGATGTGTTGAAGGCATCGTTATCCTTCCGGCATGAATCCAAGTTCTTCCAAGGACCATGTCGTACCAGGGTCTTCCCGGATTATGAAAAACTTGGCCTCAGTGCAGATCAACTTTCCGTAACTTTGAGAGTGATGAAGCGTATGCGTCTCTGGAGATTCCTTCGTGGTCCCTAATTGCTATGGGAACGTGGGTGGCTTCCTGTCGAGTAATACCGGCAGCTCTGAGAGTTTTCAAAGGGATGATGTTGACAGCGGTACCAACATCGACGAACGCCCTTTTGAACTCATTTCCTTTAATGTGCACTGTGGTGAGCAGTCCCCAGTCATACATTTCTTTGTCGGTGGCTGAAGGTTCGGTGGTGGTTTCTTGGATCAGCAGACGTTTTCCGGACACGATGTGGTTCAGTGCAGCAAACATGTCTTTCCTTTGAGCTTTCGAAAGATACAACAACTCGCAGACATGTTCGATCAGAGATTGGACCGCTTCCTTGACAGGAGGTTCAGAGATGGTAAAAGTTCTGACTGGGAGGGGTTTTTTGTGCACTCCCTCAGTCCCCAGGTTGAGCTCACCTGATTCGACCCTTTCTTTGAATATGCGCTTCAAGATTTCGCAATCACTTGTGGGATGGCTAACGTATCTATGGAAGCGGCAATACCGAGGATTTTCCATGGCCTCTTCAGTTGGCTCCTTCTTGACATAAGGTAACTTGGTTGCACCATCTTGGATCCAGGCATCGAGTAGTTCATTAACTTCTTCCATTGAACAGGGAAAATCAGGTGCTTCTGGATCTTCCGTATGCTGAGGAGGGATTTTCGAATTCTCCTTCTTGTGTGCCTTTGAAGGGGTGGAGGAAGTCTTCTTGTGTTGTGGTTCTGCTTTTCGCTTACTCCCTTCTGCGATAGCATTTGTTGAAGGTTGCAGGTTGTACTGTTTGTTGATCAAACGCCTGCTTCCTCGAGTGTCTTTTGAATCCTCAGTCTTTGTAGACTTTGTTCTTTCCAAAAGAGCGGGTGCAGTGGTTGCCGACCTCTTCGCATCTTCGTGAAGCTTTGAGAAAGTCTGGAATCGAAGGTTTTCTAGCAAGTCCCTATAGACTGGGAGCATGTCATTGATGCACATGTCCACCAGTTGTTGTTCCGTGACGTTTGGGTCATGACAATCCAGGGCTTGGACTTTGAACCTTTTCACATAATCATTGGGATTTTCACTGACCCTCTGAAACATCCTTCCAAGGTCGGAGAGGGTGACTTGCTCTGACACGAAGAAGTATTTCCTGTAGAATGCGTTAACCATTTCTCCCCAATTGTTGATAGTCCCTGGTGCGATGTTGTTATACCAGGTGTATGCTCTGCCTTTCAGAGATTTTGAGAATTCCTTGAGACGAACGACATGATTATGTTCATCTTCTCCTAGGTATTCGAGAAAACAAGAGACATGTTCCCTAGCATTGCCAGCTCCATCATATAAGGTGAAGGTTGGAGAAACGTAACCTTTGGGGAGTGGAATCCTCTGCGTAGCGTCCGGATAAGGAGGTTGATGATGATGGTCATGCAATGTCTTTCCCACGGTTCTCCAAGAGGTGCTCTAGATCCTCGCGAGTAATGAAGTTCGATGATCCCTTCGCTGATGAGGTGTCTGCAGTAGTTTTGCGGATTTCGTCGTCTTCCACTGTATGGATTGGAATTACTTCAGGATCGTCGTCTGAGGATTTCTCCTTCTCCTTTCCCTTCTCTTGAGCTTTTTCTGACATCTTGTCAGTAAGAGTTTTGAGATAATTACACAGCTCCTTCTGTGTAGCAGCCATGTCAGTATGATTCTTTGCAAGAGTCTCCTGCGCTTTGATAAGATCAGAAATGGTAGGTGGTGGATCTCCTCTGACTTCTTCAGGGTGTCGTCCGGACAGTGGATGACCTTCGGCGTAAGGAGGAGTGATGTCACCACCATCATTGTTGGAGGTCGGAATTGTCTCTGGGATATCCTGATTGTTGTTGTTGCTAGTGCTAGCACGGTTTGTGTTAGGATTCGTAATTGAACTCGACCTGAGATCAACCATCTTGTGAAATTGTGAGATTGCAACCGAGAGAATGATCTCCCACTGTGGTCGCCAATCTGTAGATAAGGAAAAACAATTTTCTGGTTTTTAAGGAACTGAGGAGACGAACATACGGAGGAGACTCCTCGAACCGAGCGAAATATTAAACCTCACACAGATGCACCGCTGCAAAGGGGGTGATTTAGATTCGAGAGATCAATCTACAGTACTCCGGCCTAAATAAGGATAATGACCGTTCCATAGTAAATTCGTTCACAAGAGAGGATGGGTTGATCTGTAGGAGGGAAGCTGAGAAATGTGTGGAATCAATGATAATCAAAGATTGTTGGTGTATGAATTCTGAATACGATAAGCTCTGAGTGATTGAAATTGCAGAGAAGATATGAGAAGATATGAGAAGAGGCAAGATGTAGGATCAAAATCTCACAACAATTATGTCTCAGCGAAGTTATCAATGGTATTGCACAATAGCGTCGCAGAACAATTTCAGAAACGACGTCAGCAAGGATCATGAGGAATATGTAATAGTCTTGCGAAAATTAGAGAGCTCGCGAAGTTAATATTTATAAGGTTGCGAGAATGTCGCAAACCATATCCGAAAATAAAGGACAGATTAGCTGTCATCCACTATGTATTTCCTTATAAATAGTCATTCGAGTTGTAAAGGAAGGGGGATCTTTTTTGAGTAAGAAACAAGTAAATAGTAGAGAGAAAGTTCAGAGAAGATATCATTCTTGACTTCTTTATCTTTCTTGTAAGAACATTCAAAAATTAATCAACAGAATTAAGAATATAAACCTAAAAATGAGTTGATCAACAATGAAATTATATGAGGGGGGTGTAGTGTAGGATTTCCTTCAACTACATAATGGCGCTAGAAACAGGGAGATTGAAGATCGAAAGTTGAAAATTGTTGATTGAGAAGATTCAAATCAAGTAAGTGATTAAACAAATCAATGAATCAGTTAGAGGAAAAATTAATAGAATTAATGAAAAAGGCAAAAAACTGGAGTGTAATATGATAACAAAAAGCTTGGTTAATGAATTCCATGAAAACATCAAAGGAAGAATACATAAACGAAATTTGAAGGAAAGAAAATTATGGCGGTAGAAAAAACTTCACCCTTGAAAGATTGGGAAAAGCAAAGAATTGCGTTCATGGCGGAAGAAATACCAAAAGAAAATTTGAACCATACATCTCCGTTGGTCATCACAGTGCCTATTACACGAAAAGAGAAGGAGACAACAATAAAATCCACAAGAGAATGGATGTTGAACAGAACTTTAATTGATACAGGAAGTTCAGTTGATATAATATTTTATCATGCATTCCGGGGAATGGGATTTAAAGACGAAGAAATGTCCGGTTCAACATATTTTGTTCACGGCTTTGGAAAATCCACAACAAAACCTAAAGGAGAAATAGTGGTACGAATTCCACTTGAAGAAATCGAAACGCATGTGACATTGTGCGTGGTGGATATGGAATCGCCATATAATATGTTATTAGGAAGATCATGGATACATGCGATAAAAGTTGTGGTATCAACGTTGCATCAATGTATTAAATTCCCCACTCCAAATGGAATAGGTGAAATCAGAGGAGATGTTGACAATGCGAAATTATGTCATCAAATTGAAGTAAGCGTTATGAAGACAAGCAAAAAGAAACAATTTCGCAGAAAATTGGTAAAGGAAGCAAAGAAGGAAGAAGAATTTAGAGTATATATGATAAGGGAAAAGAAGGCAAAGGAATACCCAGCGAAATTTCGGAAGAAGGGGAAGGACCCATAAAAGCAATAAAAACCCACCCAATGGGAGAACCTAAACCCAGTTACACTGCCGCAGAACCAACAAAGAAATAAATGTTGGGACTGTAGAGGAGCCTCTAATTGAGAATTGGAACCAAAATGGATATGAGAAGAAGAAAGAACTGTCAACTTTGCGAGAATATAAAGATATTTTCGCAGGAAACATGGATGAGATACCAGGAATAGATCCATCAATTGCTTGCCACAATTGGAGATTAAAAAAATGTGAGACCATTTAAACAGAGAATAAGAAAAATCGCAACAACTTACCATTCCCAAATAGAAGAAGAATTACAGAAAATGCTGAGGCAGGAATTATAAGAGAAGCTAAATACCCAGAATGGATAGCGAATATGGTCATTGTCCCAAAGAAAACAAGGAATCAGGATTTGCATAGATTTCACTGATTTAAACAAAGCTTGCCCCAAATAGTTTTCCGTTACCAGATATTCCTCAAATGGTGGAATCTGCAGGGAAATGATAGGGTATCATCTTTAGATGGGTACAAAGGTATAACCAAATCCCTCTCGCTGAAGAAGATCAAGAACATACTGCTTTCTTTGCCCCTAGAGGTTTATATTGTTACACGAAAATGCCATTTGGTTTGCGAAATGCGGGAGCACATATCAAAGAATGGTAGAGAAGGTGTTCGCAAAATGGATACACAAAACATTAGAAGTATACGTGGACGACATGTTAGTAAAGAGTAAAGAAGCTAAAGACCATGTACAAGACTTGAGGGAGATTTTTGAACAAATGCGGCAGTATAACATTAAATTGAATCCTGAGAAGTGTACTATTGGAGTTGCATCGGGAAATTTTTTAGGCTACATTGTATCAAAGGAAGGAATACAGGTTGATCCAGAAAAAGTGCAAGCAGTTCGTGACATGCCAACACCAGCAACAATAAAAGATGTACAAAGTTGAATGGGCTTCTAGCTTCGCTGGGGAGATTCATTTCGCGATCATCAGACAAATGCAAATATTTTTTCGATATACTCAAGAAGGGTGCAAAATTTAAATGGAGTGATGAATGTGAAAAGGCTTTTCAAGGAATCAAAGAACATCTTATGAATACAACTATTTTGCAAAAGGCAGAACCAGGAGAAGAATTATTGATTTACCTTGCGACAACGTCGCATGCATTAAGTGTTGTGTTACTGCGAGTAGACGCAGGAGTGGAGAAACCCATTTATTACATTAGCAAAACTTTTAATACCGCAGAGAAGAATTACTCAAAGATTGAAAAGTTAATCTTAGCATTAGTTTATGCATCATTTAAGCTCCGCATATACTTTCAAGCACACAAGATAAAGGTATTAACAAAAGTACCAATTGAATCAGTGATGAAGAATTCTAAAAGATCAGGAAGGGTGGAGAGATGGAATGCACAAGTAGGCCATTTTGATATTAAATATGAAGTTTTGTCTTCACCAAAATCATACGTTGTTGCGGATTTCTTGGCAGAATTTCCTTTAGAAAAAGATGAAGCAGTAGAAGAAATGATGGATGTAGAAGAAGAACATGGAGATCCAAAAGATTTATTAACAAAACCAAATATATGGGAAATACTGGTAGATGGATCATCAAATGGACAAGGAAATAGAGTTGGAATTGATTTAATTTCGCCAGAAGAAATAAAGATGGCTTTTTCATTCAGATTGGAATTTGCATCCACCAATAATGAAACAGAATATGAAGCTGTGATACATGCATTAAAATTCGCAATAGAAATGAAACTAGAAAACGCCAGGATCACTAGTGATTCGCAGCTAGTTATTCTCCAAATAAAAGGAGAGTATACTACAAATGAACCATCCCTGAAGAAATACAAGAAGCTGGTTGAAGAATTGTCAGCGAAAATCCCAAAAATAAAATAGAGGCACATTTCAAGAAAGGATAATAGACTCGCAGACGCTTTTGCTTTCATTTCAAGTATGATGACAGATCCAACTGCGAGATGCATAAAAATACAAACACTTCTGTCACCATCAATCAATAAAGAAGAGGAAGATGTGGATGTGATGGTCATAGATAATGAAAAAGAAGAACAAATAAATAATATCGCAGACTGGAGAATGGAACTTCATGCATATTTTGCGAAAGGAGAAACACCAAGAAATAGATTGGAAACACACAAGTTAAAAATCCGAGCAACAAATTATGAATTAAGAGATGGTTTGCTATACCGAAAATCCTTTAGTGGACCATCACTCAGATGTTTGACACGAGAGGAAGGAGAAAAGGTGCTGAAAATGTTACATAGTGGAGATGCTGGCAATCATAGTGGAGGAAGATCTTTGGCACATAGGGAAAAAATGCAAGGTTATTACTGGCCATACATGCATGAAGATGCAAAACAAATATCAAGACGTTGCGAAGACTGTCAGCGGCATGGAAAGAAGATACATGCACCAGGAGCACCATTGTCATCTTCAACCAGTGTGTGGCCCTTTGGAAAATGGGGCTTAGGCATTGTGGGGCCATTTTTACCAGGAACTGGACAAAGAAGATACTTAATAGTTGCAACAGATTATTTCACAAAATGGACAGAAGTGAAGGAAGTACAACATATTCGCGACAAAGATATCTTTACATTTATATTCAAAAATATCATTTGCAGATTCAGAATTCCTGCACAGTTGGTATCTGATAATGGAAAACAGTTTGAGGGACAGAACATATAAATGTTACTTAATGCATTCAAGATAAAGTGTGGAAAGTCAACTCCTTTGTATCCACAAGCTAATAGGCAAGTAGAAGCAACAAATAAAACAATTGCAGATATATTAAAGAAGAAATTGGAAGGACATCACAAATCATGGTGCGAACAAGTACATAATGCAGTATGGGATTATAATACAACTAGAAGAGAAGCTACTGGAATGTCACCTTTTTGTTTAACATATGGAGTTGAAGCGGTGCTACCAACAGAAGTTGTTATTCCGACAACAAAAATAGAAGCTTGGGAGAAGAATCTTAGTGCGGGTTTAATTTTAAACAAACTTGATGAATTAGAAGAAAACAGAGAAAAAGTTTTATAACATATGGAGAATTACCAGCGAAGATTAGATCGAGAATATAATAAACGTGTCAAAATACGTGAATTTCAACCAGGAGATTTAGTTCTGCGAGAAACACCAATATATCAGCGAGAAAATCGTGGAAAATTAGCGAAAAAATGGGATGGACCTTACATCATTAAGGAGATAGTTGGAACATGAGCTTATAGATTAATAGACCCAGAAGGAAGAGATGTTGGTCATAGATTAGAAAGACCATGGAACAGATTGTACTTAAAAAGATATTATGCGTAAGAAGCTTTGAGAAGTTATGAATTCTGAAAGAATAATTGCAGGATTATTCATGACAAAACAAGATCATGATGTGCGAAATTTTCGCAGAGAACAGTGACATGAAAGAAAGGGGCGAACCTTTATGGCGTACACCCTAGTTCGCGAATAAAATTTCGCAAGAGGCAAATGTAAGACCTAAAGTACGTCATATTAGGGGGTACCTGTTACATGGCTCAGGGAAAGGCTATACCTCCACCGGAACCTGAGTCATGGAGATTTGGGGTCAATAAACCCATCCGGGAGAGGCACCTTGGATTCTCAACTTGAGCATATGACTTGGGTTGGGCGACTAAGGTAATAAGGACTCTCCCAAGGAGTGCATATCTGATCAAGGCGCCGAGATACACGGTTGAGTCAAGAGTGCCGATGGAGTTTGAAGCGTCCTTGCCATTCTTGACAAGTCTTAGCTTATACTGCACTCGGCCTAAAGAAAACCCCACTTAGGGTGCAGTCTCGTAACCATAAGCCCTATAGGTAAAAGGGATAAGAGGATGCGAAAACAACTGGTTGTTGTTAATACTGGATGGGAGGAGCTAACCTTGTATGGTAGAGGTACGCCTCCTTGAAGGGGCAACCAGGCGGAAGATAAGGGTGACACCCTCCATTAGGGAGCTGATAAGTGTCTTAAAGACGCAAATGTCATGAGGCTTATTATTCGCAAGGATAATTAAGGCTTGTCATATTTGTGCAACAATCTTGAAGAGGCAATAATACAAAAGAAAAAGATAAGATGAGATCAATGGGTTTTCGCATGAAAGTGCGAAGACGTCCTGCGATTTCATCGCAAGACGGAAATGTCATGGGGCTTTATTTTCGCAAGAATATTTAGGCCTGTCATATTGTCGCAACATTCCTGAAGAGGCCATAATACAAAGAAAAAGTTAAGACAAGATCAATGGGTTTTTGTATGAAAGTGCAAGGACGTCCTGCGATTTTGTTGCAATGACAAGAGATGGCATAATACGACCTTTAATTAGGAAGGCAAAATAAGACCATATAATAAAACAAACTAATTATAAACATTCATAACAGATTATTTTTTGCAAGAAAGATAATGAGAGGCAAGTATGGGAATCGATATACAAGAAGCATTAACTTTCTTATCAACAAAATATTAAAAGAAAAAGTTGACTCCAAAGTCGATTGAAAAATATAGCTCTCAAAAGTGATAGAAATAAGACAGCTCAAGAAAACAAAGCTAGAAAAAAAGCTCAAGCTTCAATATCAATATCAGTAGCAGGAGATGACATAAATTCTTCGCCAACATTCTCGCAAGCTTCTACTTCATTTTGGCTTTGATCTTATCCATGACTAGCATTTTGATTATCGCCAGCAATTACTTGACTAGCACTTGATTATCGCCAGCAACTACTTCTTCAGGACAAATATCTTTCTCATTCTGATTAACACCAGCAGATACTTCTTTAGAAGGAACTTCTTCTTCATCTTCCAGGACTTCATCATCATCTACTTCTAAAGGATCAATTGATGTAGGAGGAAGAGAGTTGGACAATAAAATGTCATTTACAAGGACTTCAGCTCGGAGATGAACTTGGCGAAGAAGTGCTCTTTGATGATTCCTATCTTGAATATCCTTAAAATAAGCAAGATAATCAAGTCTTCTTTATGCCCGGTCGCGAGAACCAGTAAGGGTAGAGACGAGTAATGCATTCTCTTTGCGAATTTTAGCATATTTAGCCTCCAGATCAGAAATAGAAGAATGAAGATTCTTCTCAGACTCTGCGAAAAATAGAAAACAAAATTTTATTAAGATAAGGAAGTCAGAGAGATATGACAAAGGAAAGATAATTAAGGCAGTCAAACTATTATGACTACCTTCCTTTTGCGAAATAAGGTGTTGAATTAAGGATAGACAACTATTCTCCCAATGATCCATTGCGTCATCAAATTTATCTCCAACTAAACCTTTAAGTCGAGACTGAAGATTTTTCTCTTTAGAAACAAGGAAGGCATTTTTCTTCGCAAGAGAAGAATAAGATTCTTCTAATTTGGAATATTATTCTTTAAGCTGATTTTCCTTCACACTTAAAGCTATTCTACCTTGAATGAGTGTATCTCTTTCAGCGATAGATGATTCTGTTACTTCTTTAAGTTCATTTCTTAAAGAGCGAAGAGATTTCTCTTGGTCAGCACATACTTTTTGAAGAATATTAAGTTGTTGCAAAGATATCGCCATCTTGTTTAAATAAACTCAGTTCTCTTGAGATAAGGTTTTATTCTCATCTGTTAAAGTTTCCATCTCTAAATTAGCTTTGGTTAAAGAATAAGAAAGACGAGATACTTCATTACTTAACAGATCTTGTCTTTGAACTAATTGGGTATTTTCATTGGTAAGATTATTTATTTGATCAAGAGAATATGAATAGAGGTTATCTAATTGGTTATATTGATCCATTAAGACTTCTTTATCAACACGGGCTTCTTCAACAGCAGATTCAAATTGATATCTCTCCATTACTCGTTTCTGATTTAATGCTTAACATGCGAAAGAGGGATTTAAAGGATAATTAAACATGGGAAGGATAAAACCATCGAAAAGGCAAATTAAAGACATAGATGGGCAAATCATACCTCTTAATTCATCATTCTTCTTGCGAAGATTGTCACGATCCAGCAAAACATTCTGAAGTTTCTGATTTTCAAGACGAAGAGCATTACATTCTTTTTCTAAAACTGTCTGCGAAGCAGCTTTGTAAGAACCCAAATGCTTTCTCAGAATTTCACAAACATTAGATTTGATGGGATCAGTAGAAGACTTTTTCCCATCATCCAGAATCTCAGATAAAACCTTGAAAGCAATATCTATCCCTTCCACGGTCTCTTTCGACAAAGGAAGAGACTTAGGTAGAGAACTAGTAGAGATAGAAGGTTGAGAAAAATTCTCAATGGGAAGAGAAGAGGTTTCATTCGCAGAAGGAACCACAAGGGGAATTTTAGTCATAGAAAGATCAACTGGAGAAATGAAATCAGAGGCAGCATTTTCGCGAGTTGGAGAGAAAGGTTTATCTTGCGAATATGTCGCAGGAGATTTGGAAGAAATGAAGTCAGAGGCAGCGTCTTCAAGAATTGGAGATAAAGGTTTATCTTGCGAAGATGTCGCAGGAGATTTGGAAGAAATGAGTAGGTGGAAGGGAACAGAAGTTGGAACAGCCTTGAGGTGGCGAGATTTCTTGTGAGGTTTATGAAGATCTTTATCACCCTGCGAATTACAATCTAGATAAGAAACAGAGGCAACAATATTGTTATTAGAAAAAGATAGTGTTTCTTACTACCTACTCATTCGTAGCAACTCTTAGTTTTGTGTGAGATCAGCTAAGGGAATCAAGTACGTAGCATCCTGCTGGGATTAGAGATGTAGGAGCATAATTGTACCTTGGATCAGTGTGAGATTGATTAGGGTTCAACTACAGTCCAGACCGAAGTTAGTTTGGAGTAGGCTAGTGTCTGTAGCGGCTTAATACAGTATGTGTTCAATCTGGACTAGGTCTCGAGGTTTTTCTGCATTTGCGGTTTCCTCGTTAACAAAATTCTGGTGTCTGTGTTATTTCTTTTCCGCATTATATTTTGTTATATAATTGAAATATCACAGGTTGTGCGTTGTTCAATCAATTAGAATGTCCTACCTTTTGGTTGTTGATTTTAATTGATTGACACTTGGATATTGGTCTTTGGTACCATCCAAGTTATCTCTCTTTGATAAAGACTCGCAGATTTCTATTTGCTTGAGTAACGATCAAATCGAGAGATTGAGATATGAACTCTTTGATATACTTTTTATCTAGATTGAGTCTGACTGTCTAGTTGATTGTCTAGAAAGTATATTGGAGTTTGTCCATACAGATTGCTAATCGAATTGTTGGGTGTGGTTATTGTACCCCTGCTTTTTCAATTGGTATCAGGGCAGGCAAACACGTTCAAGACCTCACAAGTCTGTATTTGTAGCGATCTGACTCTATGGACAAGAGTACTATCTCTGATGATGCAACATCAGTTTGGAGGCTCTCTGGTAAGCTTCAAAGTTCTGAAACTTCTGAGAAAAACTCTATCTCCTATTCCTTGACTGAATATGCATTCGACTGGGAAAAATCTCTTGATGAGAAGTTGGATGAAGTTTCATATGACAGTGATTCAGAAGAAGGGAAAAGTATCGATGAGGAAGTCTCTCAATATATCAAGTTGTTTGACCATGCTTTGAAATAAAAGAAGTCAACAACTTGCTTGAGTAAGTACATGACTCCTATTTGTCAAGAAAACAGAAAATTGAGAAACTCTTTAAAGGATATGATGGTGGATATAATCTCCTAAAATCTATCGTTAAAGATCGTGAGGAAGATGTACACACAAAAAGGTATGAATGTGATAATCTTCTATGAAATATCTTTGTGTTGAAAGAAACACTTGCAGAAGCTGAAGCAAGATATGACTCTCAACAAAAATGTTTTGATGACAAAGAACTCAGTCTTCTTGCCAAAGAAAAATCCTTGGAGACTGACCTTGCAGCTGCTCTTGATAAAGTGAAATCATTGGAAGAGAGTTTGAGAAGATTCAATTCTAGCTCTACGAAATTGTCTTTTATGATTGGAGCATGTAAAGAACATCGTGATACACGTGGTCTGGGATATAAAGGAATAAACGCTCCAAAAACTAGTAAGATCAATTTTGTTAAAACTATTGGTAATTATTCATGTGAAAAGACTTTCGCAGCTTGTAATGCACCTAAAAACAAGGATCCTACTTCTTCCAAATCTACTCACACGAGAACGGTTAAGAATAAATCCTTTAACTGCTATTTCTGTGGAAATAAAGGACATTCTGAGCGAAGATGTCGTTTTCGTCTGAGGAATGAAAAACTTCACAACATGCTTGCATGGATGTCTAAAGAAGTTATCAAACCTGTCTCTCACATTATTGGAGTAAAAGGCACTTTCGACAATCAAGAAAACTGCTATGATAAGTCTTTTCTTAATCATGCCTTTGAAACGAAAAGTGGTAGAAGGAAGAACGACAGAAGAGTAACTGACTTCTTAAATATCTCTGAAAAGAGGAAAATACATAGGAGAAAGAAAGAAAATTCAAGTTTTTTGTCACTCCCTGAAGAAGGCCGCAAATCCAAGTGTTCTGCCCCAGATTGCTTACATATCAATAATCGAGTCTCAGAACTTAAGATAAGCATAAACAGGCTCAAACGGGGCATCAAAAAACATGGAAAACAATTGACTCAGGTACTCCTAGTTCATCTCTTAATAAAACTCCTTCAACTATGTCATGTTATTTGTATTTAAATCCTTCTGAAGGAGAAAAAGAAGAAGTCAACATTGATGAGGAAAATTCTCATGTTAATACGCCATGACTGCTCACTACAAGATCCCTCTTTTAATTTAAGAAGGATGCTCATTGTTATCAAGAAGTATGACTTGAGAAATGATGTCAAGGTTGTATGCTCATTATTCTCTTCCTTTCTTGTTATTGATCTTTAAAATCTGTTGAGCGTCGCTCCAATTTTTCTCTTGTAGATAATCATGATCCTTCGTCCTTGAGAAAATTTCCTGTTTGCATGTGCTTCCTCCAAATAGTTGGTTCTCAACTATTAGTCTTGACACTCGAACTTCATTCCCCTTCCTTTTGGTCACATCTTAAGGTCGTGACCACTCAGTGCACGAACTCCTGGCCTACACGAACGTGTATAAGTTCTCCTAGGGTTTTCCATGGAACTTATTTATATACTTGGGTGTCATCCCGTGTTACACTGTTCTGAAAGGTCAAAGGTTTTTATGTGCACAATGAACGGAGGAAACGAAGATGACGAAGTCAAGAAGGGGAAGACTATCGAGTTTCATGGGAATCCTGTTTTCATAACATGCCTTCATGCCATTGATCATGAAAACAAACTACCAGTTCAGATTTCATCACAACTGGTAGGAAATCTTCTTCAAGATTGTGAAGTCGTACGTGAACAACTCGGAATCGCAACAAAGAATCTTGAGTTTTTGAAAAACGAACTGAAAAAAGCAACTGATGAGCTCGTCCATGTTCAATCTCTGGTTGCTAACCGGATCTAGTGTTTTTCAGATCATGTTCTCTATAGGAGTTTGTTTGTCTAGTAAATCATCTATTTTTCTGTTTTTGTTTAGAAGAATAACTAGACTTTGGAATAGCCATTATTGTGATTACACATAGCTATGTCCAATGTTTTCATCTTCATGTTTTTTGGATTTATTGGTTTAAATTCTAAATTTGTTTGGAAGATGATTTTTGCAGTATTAATCTTAATGATTTTATACATTGCAATTGTTTATGGGACATGTGTGTTTGCGTCCGTGAACTATGATTGTCCCGTATCTTGTCAAAAGTAAAGTCTTTCGTATGTCGATATGCATGTATTGATAAAAGAATGAATAGACTTTTGACAAATACAAAAGTTAAGCCTATATTGTCAATTATTGATGGAAGATATGTTAAAATCTTTTGTTTACAAGGATTATGTCTATTGAATGTCGTTATGCGAATAGTGATGGAAAATAGAATGAAATCCTTGTGTATTCCGCAGTATTGATCTTCCCTGATCCATATTTTATGTATTACTGTGAGGCTCCGTAAAGTGTCTTATGTTGAGCACTAAACGACCAAGTTGATTATTTTTATGATTAGCTTTGTTGTTGTTCCGTGAGGTACTTTATGTCGAGCACATTGAACTAAATTAATCATCTTATTTGGTTATTTAGTTGTTGCTCCATAAGTTTTCTTATGTCGAGCATGACCAATTGAATTGATTACTTTTGTGATTAGTTTGGTTGTGTATTTCGATTAAATTAATCATGGGTTCTCTTGTGGTTAATTTAATTGAGCATTTTGGATTCAAATTCATACTTGTATGTGATTTGGTATGTCCAAAGAAATCCTTCTTTTCTTTCGAAATTAAGGTCGCACTTGTTGTTCTTTCGAGAATGACATATTATGGGGAAGAGTTCTTTTTGAACTTGCGCTTAATTGCCAAATCTTTGTGGGGAGTGCGGCTGTGGAATTATAGGGGTTATCTTGTATCTTTAAACTCCTTGATGAATGCATTTAGCTTCGGCTTTATTATTGCATCTAAATAAGATGATATAATTTTGCTTTCTTTTGGTCATGAAATGTCTCTTTCCAAAATTTCATTAGGATCCCGTTCTTGTACTTTTGCCAATTTTATTGACAAAAAAGGGGAGAATTAATATGTAGTTCACACTACAAATACATATGGTTTTCAGATCATTATGTAAGGGGGAATGATCTCCATGTGAGATGGAGTATTGACTAAGGGGGAGTGATACATATCACCAAAGTATTGTTGTTGAAGTTGTGATACAATTGGACTTTGATGTCGTGTAATGATACTATGACACTGTATAACACTGATTGAGAACTATTATTTTCTTGTTGTTATAGCTACGGATTTTCAACAACGATGATGCTAAACTTACAACCTTTGGGATCATTGGAGTACATGTAAGTGACGAATATTTCGAGTAATGTTGAAGATTAAGCATGTTGAATATGAGCTACAAAAGTTAATTTATTTATTTTTTGTATTCCATATGTATTAATAGTTTTGTCACTAAAATTGACAAAGGGGGATATTGTTGAGCGTTGCTCGGTCGAACTCGCATGCGTTGCTATCTCAAGCATGTTTGTCAATGTTAGTGATCAAAACTATAAGTCTTGATTTCTAGCTTATATAGATAAAGTCCTCGAACTAGGATAGAAAGTGTAGTTGATCTCAAGACTCCATGGAAATCTTCATACAAGACGAAGGACTACTCAAGGAACTGGTGGAACTTCATCGACTAAAAGGTATGTGGAGACTTGAACTTATCTGTCACTCAAAAGTCTATTTACTCTATCTCATATTCTTGATACAAAAGTCTTTTTGATATATAGACTTTCATTATACAGATTTGCTATTTCGAGCCGAGTTTAACTCGCCTATCTATTTCTCGAAATATGTGTTGGTAAGCTTTCGCATTATCCAAATTCATCTTTACCTAGTGACGAATGTCATGGTATGTTTCAATTACTTTGGAAATTGTTCTGACAAAAAATGGTCTGTGAATAACGACTATATAACGTCCTCTGAGAATGTTTCAATGATTGAAATGAGAGTTTAGATTACATAACCATTGGTAGGATATAAACATTGTTGTGGAAACACATATATGTATAAGTCATAATTCCTTGAACCAAAGTTTGCAAACTTTGTTGATCAAGAGAAACGGAATGTGGCGTGAGCCAAGTCTTCGAACTCAGTCCGCTAACTGGCGGAAGTTTTCTACCCGAGAATTTCTGCTAAAGTTTGTGAACTCCTTTCGTGAGCTTAAGTCCGCAAGCCCAGTCCACGAACTTGAGTAGGTTATATCTAAAATCGGTTGTTCTTGAACTCATGTTTATATAAACTAAGGAATGCTTTTGCAAACCGTGGCTATAAAGTTCATGAACCGATTCGAGTGAATCAAACCGTTTTTGCTTCGACTGTGTCTTGTGTAATTACATAAAATCTAAGCAATTGAAAAACTCTCTAACTAGTTCATTTGAGTCATTTGGACTAGTTATTGTGAAGAAGAATATGGTGGATATGAAAGTGATCATATGGCTAACCATTTGGTTAACTATTGTTGAACCAATAAATGTTAATGTTTGGGAACGGTTACATAAACCCAAAATTGGACATTTCATTTGTGTGTAACAAGCTAAGGTTTCGATCCAACGGTTGAGAAATATTAGCTTGAATCTAATCAGGTTTTCATCTAACAGTGAATATTGAATGCTTTGTAGCCAAGCTAACATTGATTGCAAACCATGATTTGAAAGACTATATAAGAGATAACTCTAGCAACTGGGAAACCTAATCCCCACACCTTACGTGTGATACTAGTTGCATAAGCTATAGTTGAATCTCCTTTTACCTTTGGTTTCTTCTTCTAAACCAGGTTAACGACTTAAAGACTTCATTGGGATTGTGAAGCCAAACCAATACTACTTTTCTTGTAGTTGTGTGATCTGATCTTGCTGTTTCTATCGTTTTGAGTACAATTGTAATAATTGTCTTGAGATTTATATCTCCGATAGGCAAGATAGAAAAGTAATCACAAGCACTTCGTCTCATCATTTGTGATTCCACAATATCTTTTTTCGCTGCATCGATTAGGATTATTGTGAGACGATTGATAATACTAGGTTGTTCTTTGGGACTATAAGTCCGGTTTATCAATTGGCTCCTGTTCACCTTGATTTATCAAAAGACAGAACAAAACTCGTAGGTATATTCGCGGGAGACAGATTTATCTATTACCGTAGACTTTTCCGTGTGATACATATTTGTTTATTAAAGTCTTCGACTTTGGGTCGTAGCAACTCTTAGTTGTGGGTGAGATCAGCTAAGGGAATCAAGTACGTAGCATCCTGCTGGGATCAAAGACGTAGGAGTATAACTGTACCTTGGATTAGTGTGAGATTGATTGGGGTTCAACTACAGTCCAGACCGAAGTTAGTTTGGAGTAGGCTAGTGTCTGTAGCGGCTTAATACAGTGTGTGTTCAATCTGGACTAGGTCCCAGGGTTTTTCTGCATTTGTGGTTTCCTCGTTAACAAAATTCTGGTGTCTGTGTTATTTCTTTTCCGCATTATATTTTTTTATATAATTGAAATATCACAGGTTGTGCGTTGTTCAATCAATTAGAATATCCGACCTGTTGGTTGTTGATTTAAATTGATTGACACTTGGATATTGGTCTTTGGTACCATCCAAGTTATCTCTCTTTGATAAAGACTCGCATATTTCTATTTGCTTGAGTAAAGATCAAATCGAGAGATTGAGATATAAACTTTTTGATATACTTTTTATCTAGATTGAGTCTGACTATCTAGTTGATTCTCTAGAAAGTATATCGGAGTTTATCCATACAGATTGCTAATCGAATTGTTGGGTGTGGTTGTTGTACCCCCTCTTTTTCGTCGTGCATATTGAAAACATAACTGCGAAGCATGAATGAATATACTCTAGTTAGACATAGTATTAAGGAATACAATACGAAGTATAATGTTTATCTTTTGAACTTCGTATATAAGACATAGACATAATCGTTTGAATGCTATTGTGATTATGTATGGGTATGAGGTGAAGATTTCATCATAGGAAACAATGTTTTACATTCGTTTAAAGGAAGTAAATTCATGAACTTGTTTTATGAATCGAAAGGGAAATCGCTAGGCTTATTGGTATTGTGATTCATTGCATATCTTTTGAACTACCAATATGTGTGATTAGTATAACCGCTCATGACTTGTTTATGTTCTTGGAAAAACTATTCACAAGGCCTGACTTTTGTATTGGTATGACTTTTATTAGTGAAATCGATCTTAAGTAATCACCTAAGATGGTATGATCGATTTAGTGTTATTGGTATGACCAACTCTGGGCAAAGGGGAACCGATCCTAGTAAGAGGTACAACCTATCACAAAGGGGAATCGATTCTTGTATGAGGTGCAAAAAGTTTAGTAGATGGGGGAGCTGATCCTATGAACATGTGCAACCCGTTTTTAGGCAAAGGGGAACCGGTCCTATGGACATGTGCAACAAATACAAGTTAGATATCATATATATGTGGCAACCGATCCTAGTACCTAGTCAACCGAATTTTTGGTGTGACTAATTCCAGTACCCACATGGAGTTAGAACTGAAACTTGTTTTGGTAGAACCGTGAAACCCATATTTGGTAATTGGGTGTTCTTGATCAATCACGTAGTTCTTGGAAGACGGATGAACCAATTCTAAACTTGTTTGGAAGTGTAGCAAATCCATTCCAAGATAGTAAATATGAAAGATGATTTACTAAGTTAAGATGTCGACATATTTTGAACATGTGCAGTAACGCTTATCTTTAATTATTCAAAGATATTCCTTAATAGCTAAAGGAAAAATCCCAGATCGAAAAAATAAATTGAGAATCTTTTATTTAAGGTTTTTAATTTTATTTTTGGAAAATGAAAATTAGTAATGTGCATTTACTAGTTGGAGATTTCTAAGAGATTTTCGGTCAATGTTTGGAAAAAGCATTTCCAGGAATTATGGAAACCGAATTTGGAATTATATTGTATATCTTGAGAATATTTTCGGTTTTGGAAATTCCTTGGTGTCCAAACTTCCTTATCTATAAATATCAAAGTTTTCATTTCGAGCAAACTAGTCCCTGGAGCCAGAAAAACTACCTAGTTGTGTTGTTACTGGTGGAGCCGCCTATTCGGAGAGGAAAGTAACCTAATTAGGCGAGATCTCTTACGGCCGCTCGGTTTAAAGACTTCTTTGGGATTGAGAAGTTCTATTAGTACCATTAGTGGGAAACTAGATAATTGCGGTTTATTATTAGTTTTCGATTGATTTGATTGACTAACGGTTGTTGAACTTTGATTGCACCTAATTTGTTTATGCTTGAGAATCTTCTCTTCTGATATAAGATTCACTCAAACTAGATCGAAATTTCGACGGGGATCTTTAGACTGTTTCTAGATCTAAAGACGTCTTGTGATAATCCATTGTTAACAGACTCCATTGATTGATCATAAGAGATTCAAGTTGATTGTGTGCAGGTGTTTATTGAAGATCTAAGAAGATTTGAAGACGAAGAAGATTTCTGATTTCGGTTCATAATCTTTGGTGTTCACAATACTTGTTTCGGTTAAAGAGGATCCAACTATAATCAGTTTATCCTTGTGGTAGATTTGATTGATTAGTTGAGTAGATCGGCATTAATACGTTTCTTGGTGATTAAAAGTATTGATTGCAAAATCTTAAACAATTACTTCGGTAGTTGTTGTTATATAGATCTAAGGACCTGACAAAGGAGTTTATTGGGATAAACGGAAGAGCCTTTTGTTGAACTCACATCACTTGGTTGAAAAGAGTTGTTACCAGACAGATTTGTTTTTCCTTTACTGTTTGGAATATGAACCAAAGGAATTGTTCCAAGTACGTGACTTATTACAAGTTGGAGGCGTGGGAATACAGACGGAACTAGGTGAACTATAGATTTAGTTGCTTGGTATCAACTATACGAAGTTGGTTTAATTTTGTATAGCGTCTTAATCCTGAGAGTATTCAATTCTGAACTAGGTCCCAGGATTTTTCTGCATTTGCGGTTTCCTCGTTAACAAAAGCTTGTTGTGTCATTTACTTTTATTTTCACAATTATAATTGTTGTTATTATAATTTAAAGTAAATTACACAAACGTTAAATCCTATTTACTTGATAGTAATCCTATTTTGTTTGGTTAAGTCTGAACCTCTTATCAAGTAAACATACTTCTTTGTGGTATTGTCTCGATATCGTATCCATAGACGATCACTCGAAGTATGAACCGGTTAGTTGTATTGTCTCGAATCAGTCCAATGACAATCACTTTCGGAGAAATGACTTGTAAGTGGAGAAGTTTTAGATTGAGGTATATTTGGGTACCCTCGTCTTTTCAGCTTCTTCACAAAAGAAGACAATACTACTATCTTGATAGGTAGAATCAGGAATTGAGCAATGAATCAATTAATGCTTTGAGGTGATATACTCAGATGACTGATATTTAAACTCCTCTTGTAAATCATTTAGTTTTTTACAACTAATTTGATTACATGGAGGAGGAGCATTGCTCTCACTTGTTAGAGCACTGCTCGGTCGAAATCGCAAGCGTTGCTATCTCAAGCTTGTTTGTCAAGTTTAGTTGCCAAAACTATAAGTCTTGGTTTCTAGTCTACTTACAGCTAAGTCTCGGACTAGGATAGAAAGTGTAGTTGAGCTCTAGACTCCAAGGCGTTCATCATGCAAAGACGAAGAACTACTCAAGGAAATGGTGGATTTTCATCGACAAAAAAGGTATGTGGAGACTTGAACTTATCTATCACTCAAAAGTATATCTACCATATCTCCTATCTTGAGACAAAAGTCGTATTTCTATATAAACTTTGATTATACACATTTGCTATTTCGAGCAAGTTTATCTCGCTTATCTATTTCTCGAAATATGTGTTGGTAAGCTTTCGCTTTGGCCAAGTTCATCTTTACTCGTGACGAAAGTCATGATGGTTATTTCAATTACTTGAAAATCACTTTGATGAAAAATAGTCTGTGAATAACAACTATAAAACATCCTCTAAGAATTTTTCAATGATTGAAATGAGAGTTTAGAATATATAACCATGTTTGGATATAAACATTGTATATGTATTCATACTTGTGTAAGTCCAAAATTCTTGAACCAAAGTATGCGTACTTTGCTTGTTCAGGATGACCAGAGCAAAGTCCGCGTACCCGTACACGCACAGTCGGAAGTTCACATCCCGTGAATTTCTGCTGGAGTTTGTGACTGAAAAGAAGCTCAGTCCGGGTATTTAAGTATGTGTACCGGTATACGTACTTAAGGTGGTTATTTTAGAAAAACAGTTTAATTCGTGAACTAAGACATTTATAAATTAAGGAATGCAATTTTTGCAAACCGTGTCTATAATGTTCATGAATCGATTCGAGTGAATCAAAACTTTTTTTGCTTCGATTGTGTCTTGTATACTTCTATGAGATCTAAGCAATTTAACAACTCTCTAACTAGTTCTTTTGAGTCATTTAAACTAGTTATGGTGAAGATGAATAAGGTTGATATGAAAGTGCTCGTATGGCTAACTATTGGTTAACTACTGTTGAACCAACGACTTGTATACATTTAGGTACGGTTACTCAAACCTAAATGAAGTTACATTTCATGTGCGTATAACAAGCTAAGTTCGATTTAACGATTGAAAGATATTAACTTGAATCTAATCAGGTTTTCATCTAACGGTGAATATTGAATGCTTTGTTACCAAGGTAGCATTGATTGCTAACCCTGATTTGAGGACTATATAAAGGAGAACTCTAGCAACTAGGAAACCTGATCCCCACATCTCATGTGTGATACTAGTTATATAATCTAGAGTCGATTCTCCTTTAACCTTAGGTTTCTATCGAGACCCTGTAGGTTAAAGACTTGAACACTTCATTGGGATTGTGAAGCCAGACCCAACTATTTTCTCTGTAGTTGCGTGATCTGATCTTGATGTTTCTATCGTGATTGAGTACAATCGTAAGATTGGCTTGAGATTAATTTCTCTGATAGCCAAGATAGAAAAGTAGTCACAAACGTCTTCGTCTCATCGTTTGTGATTCGACAATATCTTGTTTCGCTAGTCGATTAAGATTATTGTGAGGTGATTGATATTTCTAGGATGTTCTTCGGGAATATAAGTCCGGTATATCAATTGGTTCCTGTTCACCTTGATTTATCAAAATACGGAACAAAACTCGTAGGTATTTCTGTGGGAGACAGATTTATATATTCCTGTTGACTTTTCTGTGTGATACAGATTTGTTTATTAAAGTCTTCGACTTTGGTTCGTAGAAACTCTTAGTTGTGTGTGAGATCAGCTAAGGGAATCAAGTGCGTAGTAACCTTCTGGGATCAGAGACGTAAGGAGCGCAACTGTACCTTGGATCATTGTGAGATTGATTGAGGTTCAACTACAGTCCAGACCGAAGTTAGTTTGTAGTAGGCTAGTGTCTGTAGCGGCTTAATACAGTGTGTGTTTAATCCGGACTAGGTCCCGTGGTTTTTCTGCATTTGCAGTTTCCTCGTTAACAAAACTTCTGGTGTCTGTGTTATTTCTTTTCCGCATTATATTTTGTTACATAATTGAAATATCACAGGTTGTGTGTTGAATCGATCAATTAGTAAATCCAACCTTTGGTTGTTGATTGTAATTGATTGATCATTGAACATTGGTCTTTGGTACCGTTCAAGTTATTTCTCTTGTATTCAATCAGGCTCACAGATTTCTATTTGTTTGAGTTAGGATTGAATCGAGAAATTGAGATATAACTCTTTGATATACTTTTCATTAAGATTGAGTCTGACTGTCTAGTTGATTCTCTTAAAAATATATTGGAGTTAGTCCATACAGATTTCTAAGAGAAATATTGGGTGTGGTTGTTAGACCCCCGCTTTTTCAATTGGTATCAGAGCAGGCACACGTTTAAAGACCTCATAAGTCTGTGTTTGTAGCGATCTGACACTATGGAAAAAAAATTCTATCTCCATAAACTCACCACCAGTCTTCGATGGCTCAAACTACTTGTGGTGGAAAATCGTTATGCGTGCTTTTCTTCAAACTCGTGATTTTCAAACATGGGTACGTGTTGTTAATGGCTATGATCCACCGGTTAATACAGAAGGCGATGTATCTATACCTATGGATATTGGTAGATATAGTCTAGAACATATCCTTGTTGCAAATCAAAATTATGAAGGCTTAAATGCTATCATACATGCCATTACCCCATATCTTCAGCATCATGTGACTACGTGCACAAAGTCTAAATAAGCATGGGATATCTTAGAAACCGTATTTGAAGGGAATTCTTGTGAAAAAGAAGCTAGGCTTCAAAACCTAAATTCTGATTGGAAAAACCTTCGTATGGCAGATGAAGAATCATTTGATGAGTTTAATCACAAAGTGTATGAAATTGTTAATGCATCTTTTGCATTGGGTAAGACTATTCCTGAAAAGGACATTGTGATGAAAATTCTCAGATCGCTGCCATCCAGATACAATATAAGAAGCATGCCATCGTTGAAGGAAATAATCTCGCAACTCTTTCCAGAAATACTCTGGTTGGGAAGTTAAAGATCTTTGATCATGAGCATACATCCAAATCTGGAAAGGATGTTCCTTTCAAAGCACAAAAAAAACACTAAATTACTTGATAAAAGTAAAAGTGTTTGCATCTCTGAAGATGACCTTTCGGAGGATGATTCATCAGATGAAGATCTTGACAAGTCAGTCTCGTTGATCACAAGACAGTATAGGGATCTTCTTTTCGAGAGAACTAAACGGTTCTCGAGAGATAAAACCAGGTCATCAGATAAACCCCATAATTGTGTTCCTCTTAAAAACACGGATAATGATGAAACTGATGAGAAGATATGCCTCAGTGCTTTAAGTGTAAAGGTTTTGGTCATTTTTCAAATGAGTGTCCAAATCGTAAAAAATACACTGGGAACAAAGATCTTGCCGCAACTCTTGATGAAATGTATGACAACTATGATTCTAATGAAGACGAAAAGTCAAGTGTTGCACTTCTTTGTGAAAATATTGATTTTGATAACTGTAGCAATACATACATCAATCTTTATATTCTTTCCGAAGAGAACTCAACCAGTCTGGAAGAAAAAATTGACCTTTCTGTTGGAAACTCTCTGTCTAATTTTTCAGGTTCCACTATGTGTCTAGCATATTGCACATCTCAGGTGCCTGAATCATATTCCGGGTTGACATGCTCTTATTGTTCGCTCAAAGGCCATGAACTGTCAAAGTGTTTCAAGTATAAACACAAATTGAGGTATGTCAACAAACTTCAACGAAGAGCGAATAGATTAGCAAACAAGCTCAAACTTGTTCAAAAGACCGCTGAGGTATGTAAGATTTCATCTTCGTCAAAAAAGTTAGTTCCCAAGGATAAGACAAGACCGCTAGTGAAGAAAATATGGTCTAAACATTCTGAGGGACAGGGTGCAATGAATTCCTTTCAAAGAGATTATGGTGGAGAAATTGTTGTTCACCGCAGCACAACTTGATTGTCTTGTTTGGTGCATCTTGTCACATGTGCATGTTCAAAAGAGACAAGATTGTGCATACCTCAGGCTTTAGGAAAATAACTTGTTTTGGTTTTGTTTTTTCTTTTCTTAGCATTGTTGTGTTTTGAAATTTTGGAATTCTTCCATATCTAATTGAGATTGGAAAAAGGACTTCCCAGTCAAATCAATAAAAGAGGGTTATTCTCGACAATTCTACCCTTCTTAGGGTTGTGAGTTGTGCGTGCACGAGCCTGTGGTTAAATGTTTCGTATCCCTACATTCCTTTTTCCTTCTATGAAAACTCTTTTTATCTTAAGACTACTTGTTGAGTTTAAATTGTGAATTCCTCTCACAAAACCGTACACATATGGATACTCCAAGCATCATGTGTTCTGATGGAAAAGATTTTAATATGATTGATAAGCCATCAATCATGAAGGAAAAAGAAAAATCTCCGATACCTCCAACTTTGAAAAGAAAAAGAAGGAACGTGACGAAGCCAAGAGCTGTTCCATCCTATTCTCAGAAGTTTTCTGATGTTCTTAAAGAGTTGAAGGAAACAAGAAAGGAGATTCAACAAATAAAGGATTTTGTTATGAGAACTCTTGAAATTCAAAAGGCCCTGGTTCGACATCATCAGCCTAGAAGGTTTGTTGGAATTGACTCCTTTCTTCACGAACCATATGTTCCCATGGCTGTTGACGACAAGGAGTTCGGGGATGATAAATAATTTTTCAGAGGTCTGAATGTCTAGGAAACTTCTTATGAGAATTTTATTCTTGTGTTTTTAAGAAGTATAACTAAGGTTTGGAATAGCCATTATTGTGATTACACATAGCTATGTCCAACGTTTTCATCTTCAATGTTTTTTAGATTTATTTATTTAAATTCTAAAGTTTGTTTGGAAGATGAGTTTGCAGTATTAATCTTTATGATTTCATATATTGCAACTTGTTATGGGATATGTGTGTTTGCGTCCGTGAACTATGAGTGTCCCATACGTGGTCAAAAGTTAAGTCCTTCATATGTCGATATGCAAGTATTGATAAAAGATTGAATGAACTTTTGACAAACAAAAGATAAGCCTATTATGTCATTATGCAAATATTGATGGAAGATAAGGTGAGATTTTATTTACAAAGATTAAGTCTATTGTATGTCATTATGCAAATGATGATGAGAAATAAAATGGATCTTTGTTTATTCCGCAGTAGTGATCTTCCCTGATCCATAATTTTTATGTAAATACTGTGCGGCTCCGTAAGTTCTCTTATGTGAGCATTTCCAATTGAATTAATCATGGGTTCTCTTGTGGTTAATTTAATTGAGATTTTTGGATACAAATTCATATTCTTATGTGATTTGTTAATGTCAAAAGAAATCTTTCTTTTCTTATGAAAGTAAAGTCGCTCTTGTTGTTCTTTCGGGAATGACATTTTATGGGGGAGAGTTCTTAATTGAACTTGTGCTTAATTGCCAAATCTTTGTGGGGAGTGCGTCTATGGAATATTATAGGGGTTATCTTGTATCTTTATAAACTCCTTGATGAATGCATTTAGTTTCGGCTATATGATTGCATCTAAAAAGTTGATATGTACTTTATTTTGGTCATGAAGTGTTTCTATGGAAATTTTATTAGGATCCCACTAGTTTTCGTACCTTTGCCAATTTTATTGACAAAAAGGGGGAGAATTAATGTGTAGTTCACACTACAAATACATACGGTTTTCAGACCATTATGTAAGGGGGAGTGGTTTTCATGTGAGATGAATTATTGACTAAGGGGGAGTGATACATATCACCATAGTATTTTTGTCGAAGTTGTGATACAATTGAACTTTGATGTTGTCTAATAATACTATGACACTGTATAACAATGATTGAGAGATATTTTTTCTCATTGTTATGTCTACGGATCTTCAACAACGACGATGTTGCATTGAATATCTTTGGAATCATTGGAGTACTTGAAAGTGACGAATATTTCGAGTAATGTTGAAGAACCAAGGAGATCAAGCATGTGGATGAGAAGCTGCAAAGTTTATTTATTTTGTATTCCATATGTATTGATAGTTTTGTCACTAAAATTGACAAAGGGGGAGATTGTTAGAGCACTTCTCGGTCGAACTCGCAAGCGTTTCTATCTCAAGCTTGTTTGTAAAGTTTAGTTGCCAAAACTATAAGTCTTGATTTCTAGTCTACTTATAGCTAAGTCTCGGACTCGGATAGTAAGTGTAGTTGAGCTCTAACGGCGTTCATCATGCAAAGACGAAGAACTACTCAAGGAACTGGTGGATCTTCATCGACAAAAATTTATGTGGAGACTTGAATTTATCTATCACTCAAAAGTCTATCTACTCTATCTCCTATCTTGAGATAAAAGTCGTATTGCTATATACACTTCGATTATACACATTTGCTATTTCGAGCCGAGTTCATCACGCTTATCTATTTCTCGAAATATGTGTTGATAAGCTTTCGCTTTGGCCAAGTTCATCTTTACTCGTGACGAAAGTCATGATGGTTATTTCAATTACTTGAAAATCGCTTTGATGAAAAATAGCCTGTGAATAACAACTATATAACATCCTCTAAGAATGTTTCAGTGATTGAAATGAGAATTTAGAATATATAACCATGTTTGGATATAAACATTGTATGTGTATTCATACTTGTGTAAGTCCAAAATCCTTGAACCAAAGTATGCGTACTTTGCTTGTTCAGGATGACCGGAGCTAATTCCGCGTACCCGTTCGCGTACTGTCGGAAGTTCACATCCCGTGAATTTCTACTGGAGTTTGTGAACTGAAAACAACCTCAGTCCGGGTACTTAAGTATGCGTACCGGTATGCAATCTTTGCAACCGTGGCTATAATGTTCATCAATCGATTCGAGTGAATCAAAACTGTTTTTGCTTCGATTGTGTCTTGTATACTTCTATGAGATCTAAGCAATTGAACAACTCTCTAACAAATTCTTTTGAGTCATTTGAATTAGTTATGGTGAAGATGAATAAGGGTGACGTGAAAGTGCTCATATGGCTAACTATTGGTTAACTATTGTTGAACCAACGACTTGTAAACGTTTAGGTACGGTTACTCAACCTAAATGAAGTTACATTGCATGTGTGTATAACAAGCTAAGTTCGATCTAACAGTTGAAAGATATTAGCTTGAATCTAATCAGGTTTTCATCTAACGGTGAATATTGAATGCTTTGTTACCAAGGTAGCACTGATTGCAAACCCTGATTTGGAGACTATATACAGGAAAACTCTAGCAACTGGGAAACCTAATCCCCACACCTCCTGTGTGATAGTGATACTAGTTGTATAAGCTACAGTCGATTCTCCTTTAACCTTAGGTTTCTATCGGGACCATGTAGGTTAACGACTTGAAGACTTCATTGGGATTGTGAAGCCAGACCCAACTATTTTCTCTGTAGTTGCGTGATCTGATCTTGTTGTTTCTATCGTGATTTAGTACAATCATAAGATTGGCTTGAGATTAATTTTTCCGATAGGCAAGATAGAAAAGTAGTCACAAACATCTTCGTCTCATCGTTTGTGATTCCACAATATCTTGTTTCGCTAGTCGATTAAGATTATTGTGAGGTGATTGATATTTCTAGGATGTTCTTCAGGAATATAAGTCCGGTATATCAATTGGTTCCTGTTCACCTTGATTTATCAAAATACGAAACAAAACTCGTAGGTATTTCTGTGGGAGACAGATTTATATATTCTTGTTGACTTTTCTGTGTGATACATATTTGTTTATTAAAGTCTTCGACTTTGGGTCGTAGCAACTCTTAGTTGTGTGTGAGATCAGCTAAGGGAATCAAGTGCGTAGTAACCTTCTGGGATCAGAGACGTAAGGAGCGCAACTGTACCTTGGATCATTGTGAGATTGCTTGAGGTTCAACTACAGTCCAGACCGAAGTTAGTTTGTAGTAGGCTAGTGTCTGTAGCGGCTTAATACAGTGTGTGTTTAATCCGGACTAGGTCCCGGGGTTTTTCTGCATTTGTAGTTTCCTCGTTAACAAAACTTCTGGTGTCTGTGTTATTTCTTTTCCGCATTATATTTTTTTACATAATTGAAATATCACAGGTTGTGTGTTGAATCGATCAATTAGTAAATCCAACCTTTGGTTGTTGATTGTAATTGATTGATCCTTGAACATTGGTGTTTGGTACCGTTCAAGTTATTTTTCTTGTATTGAATCAGGCTCGCAGATTTCTATTTGTTTGAGTGAGGATTGAATCGAGAAATTGAGATATAACTCTTTGATATACTTTTCATTAAGATTGAGTCCGACTGTCTAGTTGATTCTCTTAAAAGTAATTGGAGTTAGTCCATACAGATTGCTAAGAGAAATATTGGGTGTGGTTGTTAGACCCCAGCAGGATACTGCGCACTTGATTCTCTTAGTTGATCTCACCCACAACTAAGAGTTGCTACGACAGAGAGTGGAAGACTTTAATAAAAAAATCTGTCTCACACAGAAAAGTCTACAGGAATAGATAAATCTGTCTCCCACATAAATACCTACGAGTTTTTTTTCCGTCTTTTGATAAATCAAGGTGAACAGGAACCAATTGATATACCAGACTTATATTCCCGAAGAACAGCCTAGAAATATCAATCACCTCATAATAATCTTAATCTACTAGCGAACCAAGATATTATGGAATCACAAACGATGAGACGAAGGTGTTTGTGACTACTTTTTTATCTTGCCTATCGGAGGTATAAATCTCAAGCCAATCTTACGATTGTACTCAATCACGAAAGAAACAACAATACCAGATCACTCAACTATAGAGAAAAGAGTTGGGTCTGGATTCAAAATCCCAATGAAGTTTTCAAGTCGTTAACCTACAGGGTCTCGAGAGAAACCTAAGGTCAAAGGAGAATCGACTCTAGCTTACACAACTAGTATCACACAGGAGGTGCGGGGATTAGGTTTCCCAGTTGCTAGAGTTCTGCTTTATATAGTCTCCAAATCAGGGTTTGCAATCTAAGTTACCTTGGTAACAAAGCATTTAATATTCAACATTAGATGAAAACCTGATTAGATTCAAGCTAATATCTTTGAACAGTTAGATCGAACTTTGCTTGTTATACACAAATGAAATGTAACTTCATTTAGGTTTGAGTAACCGTACCTAAACGTGTACACCTAGTTGGTTCAACAATAGTTAACCAATGGTTAGCCATATGAGCACTTTCATATCAACCTTATTCATCTTCACCATAACTAGTTCAAATGAACTAGTTAGAGAGTTGTTCAATTGCTTAGATCTCATTGAAGTATACAAGACACAATCGAAGCAAAATCGGTTTTGATTCACTCGAATCGATTTATGAACATTATAGCCATGGTTTGCAAAGATTGCATTCCTTAATATATATAAATGTTTTAGATCATGAACAAACAGATTTTAGAAAGTAACCTACCTAAGTATGCGAACAGGTACGCGTACTTAAGTTACCGAATTGAGTTAGTTTTCAATTCCAAACTCCAGCAGAAATTCACGGACGTAAACTTTCCGCAAGTATGCGTACGGGTACGCATACTGTTCCGGATTTCCAATAACCGCCAGTACGCGTACGGGTACACATACTCTGGGTTCCCGGTTTTGTACTTTTACACAAATGTGAAAACAGATTATGCTTGGTTACATGTTCTAAACTCTCATTTAAATCATTGGAACTTTCTTAGAGGATGTTATATAGTTGTTATTCACAAACTATTTTTCATCAAAGCGATTTTCAAGTTATTGAAATATTCAACATGACTTTCGTCACGAGTAAAGTTGAACTTGGACAAAGCGAAAGCTTACCAACACATATTTCGAGAAATAGATAAGCGAGATAAACTCGGCTCGAAATAGCAAATGTGTATGATCGAAGTCTATATAGCAATACGAATTTTGTCTCAAGATAGGAGATATAATAGATAGACTTTTGAGTGATAGATAAGTTCAAGTATCCACATAACTTTTTGTCGATGAAGTTCCACCAGTTCCTTGAGTAGTTCTTCGTCTTTGCAAGATGAACGTCGTGGAGTCTAGAGGTCAACTACACTTACTATCCTAGTCCGAGTCTTAGCTATAAGTAGACTAGAAATGAAGACTTATAGTTTTGGAAACTAAACTTGACAAACAAGCTTGAGATAGCAACGCTTGCGAGTTCGACCGAGCAGTGCTCTAACACTTGGTACCCGGAATTCCACAACTACAAGTACGCATAAGGTATGCATACTCTAGTTCCGGTCATGGATCACATACATGCAAGAATGCATACTATGTTCATAATCCAATAGTTCTAAACTCTATTTCAATCATTGAAACTTTCTTAGAGGATGAAAATAGTCGTTTTCACACACTGTTAGCATCAAAGCAATTTTCAAGTTATTGAAATAATCATAACGAAACATTCCAAGTCTATATCAAATGATTGTATCACACAAACCATGTAAGATGTTACTCAGCGATTTTCACATGATCATCTTTTGACTTTCGTCAACAATATAAAATGAACTTGGTTGAAGCGAAAGCTTACCAACACATATTTATAGAAATATGTAAGCGAGTTAAACTCAGCTCTAAATCTCAAATATGCATAATTGAATACTATATAGTAATACGACTTTTGTCTCAATATAGGAGATAGAGTAGAAATAGACTTTCCAAGTGATAGATGAGTTATAGTCTCCACATAACTTTTGTTGATGAAGTTCCACAATCTCTCCTTAGTAGTTCTTCGTCTTCAATTGATGAACGTCGTGAAGTCTAATGCTCAACTACACAATCTATCCTAGTCCGAGACATCACTATAAGTAGACTAGAAATCAAGACTTATAGTTTTGATCACTAACATTGAAAAGCAAGCTTGAGATAGCAACACTTGCGAGTTCGACAGAGCAGTGCTCTAACAATCTCCCTCTTTGTCAATTTTAGTGATAAAATTCTCAATACATATGGATTACAAAATAAATAAACTTTGTAGCTTCTCATACAAATGCTTGATCTCCTTGGTTATTCAACATTACTCGAAATCTTCGTCACTTCCAAGTACTCCAATGATTCCAAATGTGTTCAACTCAGCATCATAGTTGTTGAAGATCCGTAGCTATAACAATGAGAAAACAGTTGCTCTTAATCATTGTTATACAGTGTCATAGTATTATCACACAACATCAAAGTTCAATTGTATCACAACTTTGACAACAATACTATGGTGATATGTATCACTCCCCCTTAGTCAATACTTCATCTCATATTGAAAACCACTCCCCTTACATAATGATCCGTAAACCATATGTATTTGTAGTATGAACTACACATTAATTCTCTCCCTTTTTGTCAATATAAATTGGCAAAGGTACGAAAACTAGTGGTATCCTCATGAAAATTTCATAGAATTACTTCATGACCAAAAGAGAACAACATACCAACTTGTTTCGATGATTTCACATAGTCGAAACTTAGTTTATTCATCAAGGAGTTTATAAAGATACAAGATAACTCCTACAATATTCCACAGCCACACTCCCCACAAATTAAGATTTGGAAATTAAGCACAAGTTCAATTAAGAACTCTCCCCCATAAAATGTCATTCCCGAAAGAACAACAAGAACGACATTACTTTTACAAGAAAATAAGGATTTCTTTGGACATTAACAAATAACATGAAACATGAATTTGTCTCCAAAAAGATCAAATAAATTAACCACAAGAGAACCCATGATTAATTTAATCGGAAATGCTCACATAAGAGAACTTACGGAGCCGCACAGTACACACACAAAGATGTGGATCAGGGAAAGACCAATACTGCAGAATAATCAAAGATTCATTCTATTTTTAATCACTATTTGCACAAAGACATATAATAGACTTAATCTTTGTGAACAAAAGTTCATCCTATATTCCATCAAAAATTTCATAATGACATAATAAGCTTAACTTTTGTAGTCAAAAGTTCATTCTATCTTTTATCAATACTTTCATACCGATATATAACATAGTTAACTTTTAAACAAATATGGCAAGTCAAGGTTCACGGATGTAAACAACATATCCCATAAAAATTTGCAATATATAAAACCATAAGGATTAATACTGCAAAAATCATCTTCCAAATAACTTAAAATTTAAATAAATAAATCTAAAAACATTGTAAGATGAAAACGTTGGCAATAGCTATGTGTATTCATAATAATGGTTATTCCAAACCCTAGATATCCTTCTTAAAAACACAAGAATAAATTCTCATAAGAAGTTTCCTAGAAATTGAGACCTCTGAAAAATACTTTATCGTCCCCGAACTCCTTGTCGTCAACAGCCATGGGAACATAAGGTTCATAAAGAAAGGAGTCAATTCCAACAAACGTTTTGAACTGATGCCAAACCAGGGCCTTCTAAATTTCAATAGTTCTCAAAACAATAGATTTTATTTGCTGAATCTCCTTCTGATCGAATTTTATATAGTGGTAAAAGGTTGTCGTTCACTTAGACTTGTTGAGAATTTGTTTTAAGACTTAATAAAGAAAATAAGGAAAATATATACAAATATGGTGATAAGATGAAGAGACACCGAGATACAGGATTTCACTACTTTTCATATTGTTGTGGTTCAGTCATTAACTCTAGACAATAAAGCTCAAACAAAATAAGTTGTGACTCTAATTCTTTGCCAAAAATAGATTTCATAAAACATTATTTGTAAGTTGTAAGCATGACACATCAAAAGTAATTAAAACTAAGCATGCGACATTAGAAAAAATAACAAGTAATTAATAGAAATCATAAAACAATTAAATCTATGCAAAAAGTCAATAAAAGAATTAATCCATTTACCACAGTCATGAAAAGTTGCTTCCTCCGTTGTCCCAGTAATGGGGTCTAGCTCCTCATGTTGGAAACACGCTCAAAATGGTTTTTCATTGCTCAAAATGTGTTTACAAAGAAGAAAATATAACTCAAGGAATTCACAACGCCGTTACAGCGTCACAGAGCTCACCGTTACAATAATTGTCACAAACTGAAGATAACGTTACAAACAGATCGTTACAAACTGTTGAAGATACGACCCTTGAAACGACTGTTTTCTACGGTTTTATGTTTTTCAGGTTCTTCTTCCCTGCAGCAGCAGAAAAATCTTCTCTGCAGCTTCCCATTCTTCTTTGTAGCTTCCCCAATCACTCGACATCCATCTGTGAACCCCTATGACCCTTTTTATACCCAACAACAACTCATATATCCACATTAATTGCCCAAAAATCTTCACAGTAACTCAATATTATTCGAGAATATTTTCTTTATTTTCTCTCCAAGTCACGAGATTTACTTTCTTTCTATTTCTTTTCATGCTGTTTTATCCAAGCTAGCACACTCCAACACGTTGATTTCTCTATCAGAAGGAGTCAAACTCGCTAAGGGCACGCACAATCTTCCAGTCACAGCTCAAACAGACCCGAGAGTATATATCTCCTCTGTTTCCTTCTCACCGAGGGTTAAACCCTATTTTCTCGAATCTGGGACCATTATCATTCCTGTTTGCGACTAGCAGGATATTACCAATCTTATTCCATGTCCAACTCCGGTTAAAACTTCTTCCAGAATATCAAAATATCCCGTGAAACTCTCCAAGCCCCTGTTTCACTCCAACACGATGATGCAGTCAATTATGATTGATCAAAACACCCATACCTGGTCTCTCATGCTCTAACAGGTCCATCGCAATAAAAATCCGGTGTTGAATCTCTCTAAATCTCCCTTAAATTTTGAACTCTAATCTGCCAGGGACGAACCAAACTTTCCCGCCAATTCTGAAATTCAAATGATGAAGAAGGATTGCCCTTATCGAAGTCTGAGGTGCCGATAGTAGGGAGGTGCCCCTTATCAACTGGTTGCCCTTAACCAATGTGGGAGTCCGCTTAGCAAATGCCCTCCGGGGGTGCCTTTAACAACTTTTCGAGCTGATTCTTCCAAAAATGTTTATTGCCCAAAAACACTTACAAACAAGTTTATTAGTGATAAAATGTGTTCTAGTTAATGTATTTATGGGTGAAAATGCGTCACACTTGCGTGCTCATCACCTTCCTTGTTTCCTTCAACTCTTCAAGAATACCATAAAACTTCTGAGAATTTGAAGGAACAACTCTTGGCTTCCTCACATTCCTTCTTTTTCTTTTCAAAGTTGGAGGTAACGAAGATTTATCTTTTTCCTTCATGATTGATGGCTTAACAATCATATTAACATCTTTGCCATCAGAAGACATAATGCTTGGAGCATCCATATGAACAGAATTGTGAGAGGAAATCACAAGATATTCTCAACAAGCAATCTTATGATAAAAAAAGTTTCAAGAGGAGGAAAAAGGAATGTAAGGTTACGGAACTTTTAAACACACAAGTTCACGCACACACAACTCTCAACCCTAAAGAGGGTAGAATTGTCGAAAATAACCCTCTTTTATTTATTAAATATAAGGAAGTCCTTTCCAATATCAATTAGATATAAAAAGAAGGACGAATTTCAGTCTTGCAAAACTAAACTAACAAGAGAAAAACAAAACAAAATGAAACACTTCTCTTTTTCCTACAACCTGAGGTGTGCACAATCTTGTCTCTTTTGATCAGGCACGTGAGACAAGATGCACCAACCAACACAATTAAGTTGTGCTGGGGTGAACAATAATTTGTCCACCGTAACCTTATTGAAAGGAATTCATAGAACCCTGTTTCGCAGAATGTTTAGACCATAATTTTCTCTCTAGTAATCTAGTATTTTCTTTGGAAACTAACTTCTTTGAAGAAGATACGAGTTTACATACCTCAGATGATTTTTGAACAAGTTTGAGCTTGTTTGCTAATCGATTAGCTATTTGTTGAAGTTTGTCGACGTATCTTACTTTGTGTTTGTACTTGAAACACTTTGAAAGTTCATGACTTTTAAGATAACAATAAGAGCATGTCAAAATGGGAGATGATTCAGATGCCCGAGATGTGTAAGCAGCTAGACACACAGTGGAACCTGAAAAATCAGAAACAAATAGATCCATTTTTTCTTCCAGACCGGTTGAAATTTCTTCTAAAAGAATATCAAGATTGATGTATGTATTTCTACAATTATCAAAATCAATATTTTCACAAAGAAGAGCAACACTTGACTTTTCGTCTTCATTAGAATCATAATTGTCAGACATTTCATCAAGAGTTGCAGATAAACCTTTATTCCCAATGTATTTTTTACGATTTGGGCACTCATTTGCAAAATGACCAAAACCTTTACACTTAAAGCAGTGTGGCATATCCTCATCATCAGTTTCATCAATATCCCTGTTTTTAGGAGGAACACGATTATGAGGTTTAACTGATGACCTAGGTTTATCTTTAGAGAACTATTTACTTCTCTTCAAAAGAAGATCCCTAAACTGTCTTGTGATCAAGGAGACTGACTTGTCAAGATTTTCATCTGATGAATCTGTTAGAGCATTGCTCGGTCGAACTCGCATGCGTTGCTATCTCAAGCATTTTTGTCAATATTAGTGATCAAAACTATAAGTCTTGATTACTAGCCTATTAGAGCTAAGGTCTTGGATTAGGATAGAAATTGTAGTTGAGCTCAAGACTCCATGGAAATCATCATACAAGATGAAGGCTACTCAAGGAACTGGTGGATATTCATCGACTAAAAGGTATGTGGAGACTTGAACTTATCTGTCACTCAAAAGTCTATTTACTCTATCTCCTACTCTTGAGACAAAAGTCGTTTTGATATATAGACTTTCATTATACACATTTTCTATTTCGAGTCGAGTTTATCTCGCCTATCTATTTCTCGAAATGTGTATTGGTAAGCTTTTGCTTTAGCCGAATTCATCTTCACCAAGTGATGAAAGTCATGATATATTTCAATCACTTTGAAAATTGCTCTGACAAAAATGGTATGTGAATAACGACTATATAACGTTCTCTGAGAATGTTTCAATGATTGAAATGAGAGTTTAGATTACATAACCATTGGTAGGATATAAGCATTGTTGTGGAAACACATATATGTATAGGTCCTTATTCCTTGAACCAAAGTTTGCGAACTTTGTTGATCAAGAGAAATGGAAGTGGCGTGAGCCAAGTCCTCGAACTCAGTCCGCGAACTTGCGGTACTTCTCGGCCCGAGATTTTCTGCAGGAGTTTGTGTACTCCTTTCATGAGCTTAAGTCCGCGAACCCAGTCCGCGAACTTGAGCAGGTTATATCTAAAATCGGTTGTTCTTGAACTAATGTTTAAACAAACTAAGGAATGCTTTTGCAAACCGTGGCTATAAAGTTCATGAACCGATTCGAGTGAATCAAACCGATTTTGCTTCAATTGTGTCTTGTGTAGTTACATAAGATTTCCTTGCAATTGAACAACTCTCTAACTAGTTCATTTGAGTCAATTGAACTAGTTATGGTGAAGAAGAATAAGGTTGATATGAGAGTAATCATATGGCTAACCATTTGGTTGACTTGTTGAACCAACAAATGTTAATGTTTGGGTACGGTTACATAAACCCAAAATTGGACATTTCATTTGTGTGTGACAAGCTAAGTTTTCGATCTAACGGTTGAGAAATATTAGCTTGAATCTAATCAGGTTTTCATCTAACGGTGAATATTGAATGCTTTGTTACTAAGCTAACATTGATTGCAAACCCTGATTTGAAAGTGTATATAAGGGAGAACTCTAGCAACTGGGAAACCTAATCCCCACATATTCTGTGTGATACTAGCTGTGCTAAGCTAGAGTCGATTCTCCTTTAACCTTTGGTTTCTTCTTCTAAATCAAGTAAACGACTTAAAAACTTCATTGGGATTGTGAAGCCAGATCGATACTACTTTTCTTGTAGTTGTATGATCTGATCTTGCATCTTCTATCGTACGAGTACAATTGAAATAATTGGCTTGAGATTTTATATCTCCGATAGGCAAGATAAAAAACTAATCACAAACAAACTTCGTCTCATCGTTTGTGATTCCGCAATATCTTTTTTCGTTGCGTCGATTAGGATTATTGTTAGGTGATTGATAATACTAGGATGTTCTTCGGGAATATAAGTCTGGTATTATTAATTGGTTCCTGTTCACCTTGATTTATCAAAACACGGAACAAAACTCGTAGGTATATTCGTGGGAGATAGATTTATCTATTATCATAGACTTTTCCGTGTGATACATATATGTTTATTAAAGTCTTCGACTTTGGGTCGTAGCAACTCTTAGTTGTGGGTGAGATCATCTAAGGGAATCAAGTGCGCAGTATCCTGCTGGGATCAGAGGCATATGAGCATAACTGTACCTTGGATCAGTGTGAGATTGATTAGGGTTCAACTACAGTCCAGACCGAAGTTAGTTTGGAGTAGGCTAGTGTCTGTAGCGGCTTAATATAGTGTGTGTTCAATGTGGACTAGGTCCCGGGGTTTTTTCTGCATTTGCGGTTTCCTCGTTAACAAAATTTCTGGTGTCTGTGTTATTTCAGCTTCCGCATTATATTGTTTTATCTTTATAATTGAAATAATACAGGTTGTGCGTTAGATCATCAATTAGAGTAATCCAACCTTTGGTTGTTGATTGTCATTGATTGATCCTCGGATATTGGTCTTTGGTACCATCCGAGTTATTCCTTGTATTTGATTAGAACTCGCAGTTCCTGCTTGAGTAAATCAAATCAAGAGAGAGATATAAACTCGTTGATATACTTTTAATTGATTGAGTCTTGTTGATTCTCTAGAAAGTATATTAGAGTTTTTCCATACAGATTGCTAAGAAAAATATTTGGTGTGGTTGTTACCCCCGCTTTTTCAATTGGTATCAGAGCAGTCAAACACGTTCAAGACCTCACAAGTATGTGTTTGTAGTGGTCTGACTCTATGGACAGAAAAGTCTCTAGAAACGCTTCACCAAGATTAAAAACCAATCGAAGAAAAGTTCTAATAAACTGATTATTCTCCAGAAAAAGTTGGATGAACATATCCGCATCAATTCTGATCTCATAGCAGAAATTGCAATGCTTAAGGATTTGAAATCTGTTAAAATCCCTTTAATGGATTTGAATAACTTCAGTTGCTTCTCTCTGAAGAATAGTCATAATTCAAGTAATAAACAACATTCACAGGTTGTTAAAACTGATATGACTCAGAACTTTTCTGACGATTCCAAAAATGTTGGCCCATGTTTGTTTTGTGATTCCTCTAATCACTTTCGACATACTTGTATGTCCTTCCAAAAGAGACTGACAGTTGCAAGTAATCTTCACACGAAAACTAAACAACTTAGTGCTTCTCTAAAAGGACGTACAAAACTATCAGGAAATCCTAAACAGGAAAGTACTAATAGTATGAGAGCTTTTGCTTTAAAATCAACAGCACCCTTTTAATGGTTTCTTGACAGTGGATGTAGTAGACATATGACAGGTGATCTCACATGGTTTGTTTCTTCTGACGACTATGAAGGAGGACCAGTAACATTCGGAGATGGGAGTTGTTGCTACATTAGCAAGAAAGGGACGATCAAACTGCCCGGCGTACCTGAAATCCATGATGTAGTATACGTAAAAGGTATGGCTACAAATCTTCTTTCATTAGTCAAATTTGTGACAAAGGCCATCGAGTTGTCTTCAATGAAAATGGATGTGACATTGTAGACAAAACTGGGAAAGTAATTTTTCAAGGAACTCGTGGTAAAAACAATTGTTATCTTCTTGATGCTCAGTTTAGCAATTGTTGCAATTTGACTAAGGTGGAATCAACACATATTTGGCATGAGCGTTTTGGTCACATCAACTATCGTCTTCTAACTAAGATCATTAAGAAATAACTTGTTAGAGGCGTTCCCAAAATCAATGCAAAGATTGAAGGTGTATGTGGTTCCTGTCAAAAGGGTAAACAAACTAAAGTTCACCATAAATCATCTCGAGATATTCTCACTAAAGCTCCACTTGATTTAATTCATATGGATCTTTTCGGACCAATTCAACAACCCACGGTTGTTGGTAAGAAGTATGCTTTAGTTATGGTAGATGATTACACCAGATTCACTTGGGTTGCATTTCTGTCTCATAAAAATGAAACCCTTGATGAATTCAAGATTATTGTTAAAAGAATCCAGAACGAACAAGGTCGCAAACTAAAGAAAATTAGGAGCGACCGTGGAACTGAATTCAAGGACACCAAGGTGTTTGAATTTTGTGACGAACTGGGGATCATTCAACAATATTCACCACCCGTTACTCCTCAAGCTCATGGAGTTGCATAAAAAAAGAATAGGAACATTCAGGAAATGGCCAGGGTAATGCTCCACAAAAAAAACTTACCTCTAAGGTTTTGGGGAGAAGTTGTTTTTACGGCATGTTATTTGATCAACCGTGTTTACTTAGGTCTAAAACCCTAAACACTCCTTATGAGTTGTGGTATGGAAGAAAACCCAACCTGCACTATCTTAGAGCGTTTGGAAGTAAATGCTACATTCTAAAAGATCGAGAACAACGAGGGAAATTCGATACCAAAAGTGATGAAGGTATCTTTCTTGGCTGTGCTTCTGATAGCCGTGGTTTTCGAGTATTTAATCTCAGAACTCAGGTCATGATGGAGTCTGCTAATGTCATCATCGATGATATTACTGATTTTCATCATGATTATCCTCCTGCTGAATTGCCTCCAACCGAGACAATTGAGAAAGTCAAAGAAATACCAGAATCAGTTGAAGTTATCCCAACTGTTGCTGATCTTGATATTTCTAGTAATGAGGAGAAGAACACTGATCAGGCTACTCCTGACGAACAAGAACGTGTCCCTCCACGACACCTCTGGGTTCAAAGGAATCATGATCCCACCAGTATTATTGGGGGAAGAGATTCTACAGCTAAGACTATAGGGGAACTTCAAAACATGTGAAATTTTGGTTGTTATCTGTCACTAGTAAAACCGAGGAATATCGATGAAGCTCTGATCGATCCCTTTTGGGTGAATGCAATGCATGAAGAGTTAAATGAATTTATAAGACAAGACGTATGGGAACTCGTACCTTGTCCCTCCAATGTTAATATTGTTGGAACAAAATGGATATTCAAGAACAAGTCTGATGAATTTGGCACAATTATCAGAAATAAAGCCAGACTTGTCGCTCAAGGATATTCACAGATTGAAGGAATCGACTTTGATGAAACCTTTGCTCCTGTGACACGCCTTGAGTCCATTAGACTTTTATTAGCTCATGCTTGTTTTCTCAAGGTTAAGCTTTTCCAAATGGATACAAAATCCGTGTTCCTAAACGGAATTCTAAAGGAAGAAGTCTATGTTGCTCAACCTAAAGGATTTTGAAAACCTTGATTTCCCAGATCATATTCTTAAGCTCAAAAAGGCATTATATGGGTTGAAACAAGCACCAAAAGCCTGGTTTAAAAAACTTACTACTTCTCTTAATAGAAAAGGTTTTTCAAGAGGTGGAGCTGCTAAAACCTTATTTACCAGATGGAGTGGAAAAGATGTTGTTATTACTCAAGTCTATGTAGATAATATCATCTATGGTTGAACTTCAGAAAAGCTTGCAAAGGATTTTTCAAGTTTCACTTGCTAAAGAGTTTGAAATGAGCAATGTTGGTGAATTAAAGTTCTTTTTAGGATTACAAGTTCAACAACATAAGGATGTAATCTACTTATCTCAAGAAAAATATGCAAGGGATCTTGTTACAAGATTCGGTCTAGATAAGTCAAGTCCGAAACTGACACCTATGCCCATTACTGGTAAACTACACAGAGATGAGAAAGGAGTAAACGTAAATCAAAAATTGTATCGATCTATTATTGGTAGACTTTTATATCTTACATCCACTAGACCTGATATTTCTTTTAGTGTTGGTTGTTGTGCTAGATTTCAGGATAATCCAAAGGAATCTCATCTTGCAGCTGCAAAGAGGATCATACGATATGTCAATCACACTGTCGGGTATGGTCTATTTTACACTTTTGATACTAACACTAATCTTTCTTCTTATTCAGATGTTGATTGGGAAGGATGTGTAGAAGACATAAAAAGTACATCAGGGGGTTTCTACTATGTAGGACTGAATATTATGGCTCGGTATAGCAAGAAACAGAATTCACAATCCCTGTCTACACGAAGCAGAATATATTGCTGCTAGTTCATGTTGCACTCAACTCCTATGGATGAAACAAATGCTAGCTGATTATGAAATTGATACTGGAATAATGAAGATCTTTTGTGATAACTTTAGTGCGATTCAAATCACTGAGAATCCCGTTGAGCACTCAAGAACAAAGCACATTGATATAAGGTACCATTTTATTCGAGATCTCTATGAAAATGGTATCATAAGTATGGAATTTGTGCCTTCCGAACAACAATTGGTTGATATCCTCACCAAACCATTAGACACTGCTACTTTTCAACACTTACGACAGTCTATTGGTGTTTTTTTTTGGTTCTTTAATTGTTTCTATGACTCTTGCCCTTGTGATTATCTCGATTTTTTGGGCAATTGAGTTTGAAACTCCAGTAAGTGTTTACTTCAATTCTGTATTTGTTTCCGTAGGATTGATTTTTCTGTCAGAGTATTTTGTGTGTTGTGTCCAAATAAATCCTTCTTTTCTCTTTCGAAATTAAGGTCGCTCTTGTTGTTCCCTTGGGAATGACATTTTATGGGGGAGAGTTCTTTTTGAACTTGCGCTTAATTGCCAAATCTTTGTGGGGAGTGCGGCTGTGGAATATTATAGGGGTTATATTGTATCTTTAAACTCCTTGATGAATGTATTTAGCTTCGACTTTATGATTGCATCTAAATAAGATGATGTGTGTTCTTTCTTTTGGTCATGAAATGTCTCTTTCGGAAATTTCATTAGGATCTCGTTCTTGTACCTTTGCCAATTTTATTGACAAAAAGGGGGAGAATTAATATGTAATTCACACTACAAATACATATGGTTTTCGGATCATTATGTAAGGGGGAGTGGTTTCCATGTGAGATGGAGTATTGACTAGGGGTAGTGATACATATCACCATAGTATTGTTGTTGAAGTTGTGATACAATTGAACTTTGACACTGTGTAATGATACTATGACACTGTATAACAATGATTGAGAACTATTATTTTCTTGTTGTTATAGCTACGGATTTTCAACAACGATGATGCTAAAATTACAACCTTTGGGATCATTAGAGTACTTGGAAGTGACGAAGATTTCGAGTAATGTTGAAGATTAGGCATGTGGAATAGGAGCTACAAAAGTTAATTTATTTATTTTTTGTATTCCATATGTATTAATAGTTTTGCCACTAAAATTGACAAAGGGGGAGATTGTTAGAGCATTGATCGGTCGAACTCGCATGCGTTGCTATCTCAAGCATGTTTGTCAATATTAGTGATCAAAACTATAAGTCTTGATTACTAGCCTATTAGAGCTAAGGTCTTGGATTAGGATAGAAAGTGTAGTTGAGCTCAAGACTCCATGGAAATCATCATACAAGACGAAGGATACTCAAGGAACTGGTGGATCTTCATCGACTAAAAGGTATGTGGAGACTTGAACTTATCTGTCACTCAAAAGTCTATTTATTCTATCTCCCACTCTTGAGACAAAAGTCGTTTTGATATATAGACTTTCATTATACACATTTGCTATTTCGAGCCGAGTTTATCTCGCCTATCTATTTCTCGAAATGTGTGTTGGTAAGCTTTCGCTTTAGCTGAATTCATCTTTACCAAGTGACGAAAGTCATGTTATGTTCCAATCACTTTGAAAATTGCTCTGACGAAAAATGGTCTGTGAATAACGGCTATATAACGTTCTCTGAGAATGTTTCAATGATTGAAATGAGAGTTTAGATTACATAACCATTGGTAGGATATAAGCATTGTTGTGGAAACACATATATGTATAAGTCCTTATTCCTTGAATCAAAGTTTGCGAACTTTGTTGATCAAGAGAAATGGAAGTGGCGTGAGCCAAGTCCGCGAACTTGCGGAACTTCTCGGCCCGAGATTTTCTACTGGAGTTTGTGTACTCCTTCCATGAGCTTATGTCCGTAAACCCAATCCGCGAACTTGAGCAGGTTATATCTAAAGTCGGTTGTTCTTGAACTAATGTTTAAATAAACTAAGGAATGCTTTTGCAAACCGTGGCTACAAAGTTCATGAAGATTCGAGTGAATCAAACCGATTTTGCTTCAATTGTGTATTGTGTAGTTACATAAGATTTCCTTGCAATTGAACAACTCTCTAACTAGTTCATTTGAGTCAATTGAACTAGTTATGGTGAAGAAGAATAAGGTTGATATGAGAATAATCATATGGCTAACCATTTGGTTGACTTGTTGAACCAACAAATGTTAATGTTTGGGTACGGTTACATAAACCCAAAATTGGACATTTCATTTGTGTGTGAAAAGCTAAGTTTTCAATCTAACGGTTTAGAAATATTAGCTTGAATCTAATCAGGTTTTCATCTAACGGTGAATATTGAATGCTTTGTTACTAAGCTAACATTGATTGCAAACCCTGATTTGAAAGTGTATATAAGGGAGAACTCTAGCAACTGGGAAACCTAATCCCCACATATTCTGTGTGATACTAGTTGTGCTAAGCTAGAGTCGATTATCCTTTAACCTTTGGTTTCTTCTTCTAAACCAGGTTAACGACTTAAAGACTTCATTGGGATTGTGAAGCCAGACCGATACTACTTTTCTTATAGTTGTGTGATCTTATCTTGCATCTTCTATCGTACGAGTACAATTGAAATAATTGTCTTGAGATATTATATCTCCGATAGGCAAGATAGAAAAGTAATCACAAACAAACTTCGTCTCATCGTTTGTGATTCCACAATATCTTTTTTCGCTGCGTCGATTAGGATTATTGTGAGGTGATTGATAATACTAGGTTGTTCTTCGGGAATATAAGTCTGGTATTATTAATTGGTTCATGTTCACCTTGATTTATCAAAATACCGAACAAAACTCGTAGGTATATTCGTGGGAGACGGATTTATGTATTATCGTAGACTTTTCTGTGTGATACAGATTTGTTTATTAAAGTCTTTGACTTTGGGTCGTAGCAACTCTTAGTTGTGGGTGAGATCATCTAAGGGAATCAAGTGCGCAGAATCCTGATGGGATCAGAGGCGTAGGAGCATAATTGCACCTTGGATCAGTGTGACATTGATTGGGTTTCAACTACAGTCCAGACCGAAGTTAGTTTGGAGTAGGCTAGTGTATGTAGCGGCTTAATATAGTGTGTATTCAATCTGGACTAGGTCCCGGGATTTTTTCTGCATTTGCGGTTTCCTCGTTAACAAAATTTCTGGTGTCTGTGTTATTTCAGCTTCCGCATTATATTGTTTTATCTTTATAATTGAAATAATACAGGTTGTGCGTTAGATCATCAATTAGAGTAATCCAACCTTTGGTTGTTGATTGTCATTGATTGATCCTCGGATATTGGTCTTTGGTACCATCCGAGTTATTCCTTGTATTTGATTAGAACTCGCAGTTCCTGCTTGAGTAAATCAAATCAAGAGAGAGATATAAACTCGTTGATATACTTTTAATTGATTGAGTCTTGTTGATTCTCTAGAAAGTATATTAGAGTTTGTCCATACAGATTGCTAAGAAAAATATTTGGTGTGGTTGTTAGACCCCCGCTTTTTCAGATAAGCCTCAGAAAGATCATCTTCAGAGATGCAAACACTTTTACTTTTGTCAAGTAATTTAATGTTCTTCTGTGCTTCGAAAGAAACATCCTTTCCGGATTTGGATGTATGCTCATGATCAAAGATCTTTAACTTCCCAACCAGAGTATTTCTGGAAAGAGTTGCAAGGTTATTTCCCTCAACAATGGCATGCTTCTTAGAATCGTATTTGGATGACAGTGATCTGAGAATTTTCATCACAATGTCCTTTTCAGGAATAGTCTTACCCAATGCAAAAGATGCATTAACAATTTCATACACTTTGTGATTAAACTCATCAAATGATTCTTCATCTGCCATACGAAGGTTTTTCCAATCAGAATTTAGGTTTTGAATCCTAGCTTCCTTTTCACAGGTATTCCCTTCAAATACGGTTTATAAGATATCCCAAGCATCTTTAGACTTTGTGCAAGTAGTCACATGATGCTGGAGCTCTAGGGTAATGGCATGGATGATAACATTTAATCAGTTAGAATTTTGCTTTGCAGCAAGAATCTCGGCAACATCATATTTACCAATATCCTTTGGAACTGTTAAATCGCCTTATGTAACTTCCGGATGACCATAGCCATTAACCACATAAACCCATGATTGAAAATCACGTGCTTGAGGAAAGGCACGCATATAAATTTTCCACCATAAGTAATTTGATCCATCGAAGACTGGTGGTACGTTTATAGAATAACACTTCTGTCCATATTCAGATCGCTACAAACACAGACTTATTAGGTATTTAAACGTGTTTGCCTGCTCTGATACCAATTGAAAAAGAGGGGGTCTAACAACCACATCCAATATTTCGTTTGGCAATCTGAATAGACAAACTTCAATATACTTTCAAGAGAATCAACTAGACAGTCAGACTCAATCTAGAGAAAAGTATATCAAAGAGTTTTGTATCTCTATCTCTCAATTCAATCTGCAATCAACAAATAGGAATTTGCGAGCCCGATTGAATATAAGAGAAATAACTTGAACGGTACCAAAGACCAATGTTCAAGGAACAATCAATTTCAACCAACAACCAAAGGTTGGATTTCCAAATTGATCGATTTCAACGCACAACCTGTGATATTTCAATTATATAACAAAATATAATGTGGAAAAGAAATAACACAGACACCAGAATTTTTTTAACAAGGAAAACCGCAAATGCAGAAAAACCCTGGGACCTAGTTCAGCTTTGAACACCACACTGTATTAAGCCGCTACAGACACTAGCCTACTACTAATGAACTTCGAACTGGAATATAGTTGAACCCTAATCAATCTCACACTGATTCAAGGTACATCGTTCTCCTTACGTCTCTGATCCCAGCATGATACTACGCATTTGATTCCCTTAGCTGATCTCACCCACAACCAAGAGTTAGTACGACCCAAAGTCGAAGACTTGATAAACAAATTTGTCTCACACATAAAAGTCTATTGGAATAGATTTTCTGTCTCCCACAGAAATACATACGAGTTTTGTTCCGTCTTTTGACAAATCAAGGTGCACAGGAACCAATTGATACACCAGACTTATATTCCCGAAGAACATCCTAATATTATCAATCACCTCACAATAATCTTAATTGTATGGTAGCGAAACAAGATATTGTGGAATCACAAACGATGAGATGAAGATGTTTGTGACTACTTTTAATCTTACCTATCGGAGATAAATCTCAAGCAAATCTTAGAAAAGATAATACTCAATCACGATAGAAGAAGTAAGATCAGAACACGCAACTACATAGAAAATTGTTGGGTCTGGCTTCACAATCCCAATGAAGTCTTTAAGTCGTTAACCTACAAGGTTTCGTGAAAAACCTAAGGTTAAAGGAGAATCGACTCTAGTCGCAACTAGTATCACAATGGAGGTGTGGGGATTAGTTTTCCCAGTTGCTAGAGTTCTCCCTTATATAGTTTTCAAATCAGGGTTTGCTAAAGTTCTCCCTTATAAAATGAAGTTGGTTGAAGCGAAAGCTTACCAACACATATTTCGAGAAATATGTAAGCGATTTAAACTCAGATCGAAATCTCAAATGTGTGTAATCGAATACTATATAGTAATGCGACTTTTGTTTCAATATATGAGATAGAGTTGAAATAGACTTTCCAAGTGATAGATGAGTTTTAGTCTCCACATCTTTTGTTAAAAAATTCCACAAGCTCTCATTAGTAGTTTCTCGTCTTCAATTGATGGACGCCGTGAAGTCTAATGCTCAACTACACAATCTATCCTAGTCCGAGACATCACTAGAAGTCAAGACTTATAGTTTTGATCACTAACATTGACAAACAAGCTTGAGATAACAACGCTTGCGAGTTCGACCGAGCAGTGCTCTAACAACCAGAACTATAGTATGCATACCATATGCGTACCTGTTAGTTGTGAAATTCCGAGAGCCTAATTACACATACCCGTACGCGTACTAGCGAAGGGTTTGGGTCCGGGAATTTCTGCTGTGTTTGGAAGTATGCGTACCCGTTTGCATACTGGCGAACCCAAACTCAGTCCGCCTACTTAAAGTATGCGTACCCGTTTGCATACTTGAGTGGTTAATGTTCTAAAATTGATTTGTTCATGAACTAATACATTTATACAATAAGGAATGCATTCTGTGCAAACCGTTGCTATAATGTTCATGAATTAATTCGAGTGAATCAAACCGATTTTGCTTCAATTGTGTTCTTGTATATTTCTATGAGAATATAGAAATTGAATAACTCTATAACTAGTTTCATTTGAGTCATTTGAACTAGTTATGGTTAAGATGAATAAGGTTGATATGAGAGTGTTCATATAGCTAACTACGGTTAACTATTGCTGAGCCAACCTAGTGTACACGTTTAGGTATGGTTACTCAAACCTAAATGAAGGTACCTTTCATTTGTGTATAACAAGCTAAGTTCGATCTAACAGTTGAAAGATATTATCTTGAATCTAATCAAGTTTTCATCTAATGGTGAATATTGAATGCTTTTTTACCAAGGTAACTTATATTGCAAACCCTGATTTGAAACTATATAAGGGAGAATTCTAGCAACTGGGAAACCTAATCTCCACACCTTCTGTGGTGATACTAGTTGCGACTAGAGTCGATTCTCCTTTAACCTTAGTTTTTCACGAAACCCTGTAGGTTAACGACTTAAAGACTTCATTGGGATTGTGAAGCCAGACCCAACTATTTTCTCTATAGTTGCGTGTTCTGATCTTACTTCTTCTATCGTGATTGAGTATTATCTTTTCTAAGATTTGCTTGAGATTTATCTCCGATAGGTAAGATTAAAAGTAGTCACAAACATCTTCGTCTCATCGTTTGTGATTCCACAATATCTTGTTTCGATTCCCTACGATTAAGATTATTGTGAGGTGATTGATAATACTAGGATGTTCTTCGAGAATATAAGTCCGGCTTATCAATTGGTTCCTGTGCACCTTGATTTATAAAAAGACGGAACAAAACTCATAGGTATTTCGGTGGGAGACATATTTATCTATTCCAATAGACTTTTCTGTGTGAGAAATATTTGTTTATCAAGTCTTTGACTTTGGGTCGTAACAACTCTTGGTTGTGGGTGAGATCAGATAAGTGAATCAAGTGCGTAGAATCCTGCCGGGGTTCAGAGACGTAAGGGCGCATCTGTACCTTGATCAGTGTGAGATTTATTAGGGCTCAACTACATTCCAGTGCGAAGTTCATTGGTAGTAGGCTAGTGTTTGTAGAGGCTTAATACAGTGTGGTGTTCAAAGCTGGACTAGGTCCCGAGGTTTTTCTGTATTTGCGGTTTCCCTCGTTAACAAATTTTCTGGTGTCTGTGTTACTTCTTTTCCGCATTATATTTTGTTATATAATAGAAATATCACAGGTTGTGCGTTAAGTTCAATCAGTCCTTGAATCTGACCTTTGGGTTGTTGATTGAATTGATTGGCACTTGGATATTGGTTTGTGATACCGTCCAAGTTATTTTTCTTATTCAAATGGGCTCGCAAATTCCTATTTGTTTGATTGCTGATTGAATTGAAAAATTGAGATATAACTCTTTGATATACTTTTCTGTAGATTGAGTCTGACTGTCTAGTTGATTCTCTTGAAAGTATATTGGAGTTTGTCTATTCAGATTGCCGAACGAAATATTAGGTGTGGTTTTTAGACCCACGCTTTTTCATGGAGCAAAACTCTTCCTGGATCAAGTGCCTTCACCATTGCTAGAAGGCTAAAAGATATCAAGCTTCAAATTAGAGTTTGGAACAAGGAAGTTTATGTCAATATCAAAACTAACATAGAAGAATGCAAGCAATAGCTAAATTGGTTACATAACAACTACTTCAGATTGGATAGAGGCCAGTCCCTGGCAGATGCAAGACAAAATCTCAAGAATTGGCAGGATATAAAAGAAAATTTTTGGAAGACCAAGAGTAGAGATCAACTAATTAAACTAGGAGATCAAAATACCATCTATTTCCGCAGAGCCACAAAAAGTAGAACCAGGAGAAACAAGATTGATAAAATCCAAGATGAAAAAAGGGAATGGATAACAAATTACCAAGAAGTGAAGAACTACTTCACACATCATTTCTCAAAAATGGCCTCTGCTGAAACCACCAACATAAAACCAGAAATCATCAATCTTATACCCACTACCATTACCATAATTGACAACAATATGTTAAATAGAACTCCTGATCACAATGAAGTTAAGTCCATCCTGTTCAGCATGGCAAGTGATAAAGCTCCAGGACCTGATGGCTTCCCTCCAAATTTTTTCCAAGCCAACTGGGACATTCTGGGAAATGATATTGTCAACATGGTTCAACACTTCTTTACCTCTGGTCACTTTCTCAAAGAGATGAACTCCACCTTCATCTCCCTCATTCCTAAAGTTGACAACCCCTCTTCCCCAAGCTATTTTAGACCTATAAGCCTTTGCAATACATCCTACAAAATCATTTCAAATCTCATATCCCAGAGAATGAAACCTTATCTCAACAAGATCATATCACCATACCAATATGATTTCATACCTGGCAGACAAATCTAAGATAACATAGCCATTGCCCATGAGATCATACACACCATGAGGTCAAAGAGAGGTAAAAAAGGTGAAAATGGAATTATGGGTATCAAAATTGATATGGCAAAAGCTTTTGATGGAGTGGATTGGGACTTTCTAATCATCATCATGAAGAAGATTAGTTTCAATGATCAGTGGTGCAAGAAAATTCATTAGTGTATTTGCACCATCACTTCAGCTGTTCTTCTTAATGGCTCTCCAGATACTTTCTCCAAACATTCTAGGGGCCTAAGACAAGGTGATCCTTTATCTCCACGTCTTTTCCTTTTCTGCATGGAAACTCTTTCTAGAACTCTCATGCATGCTGAGGAATTGGGTCTTATCACTGGAATCAAGATTTGCAAAAATGCACCCTCCATCAACCATCTCCTTTTTGCTGATGACTGTATGGTCTTCTACAAAGATAACAAGATTGAAGCCCATAATATTATGGATATCCTAAATATTTTTGGACAAACCTCAGGCCAGCTCATCAACTTCAACAAATCAGGAGTCTTTTTCAGTAAAAACACCAACCCAAATCTTATTCCTATCATCAACAACATTATGGGGGTTCAAGTGCTTCAGCTGGATGACAAGTATTTAGGTTCTCTTTTGTTTACCCACAGAAACAAAATAAACTCCTTCAAGACTGGTGTTAACAAGCTAAGGATAAGACTTTCCAGCTGGAAAAATGTTCCCCTAAATCCTGTCGGGAGGGAAGTCCTCATCAAATCTGTCACTTCTACAACCAGTATATACCAGATGAACTGCTTCAGGATTCCAAAACAAACCTGCCAGGACCTCAACAAACTTCAAAGAGATTTCTTTTGGGAAAGAAGCTTAGAAAACCCCAAAGGTTACTACCCAAAAGCTTGGACTGCAGTTTGCGAACCCAGAGAACATGGATGATTGGGATTCATGAATATGGAACTCTTCAACAACTCTATGATCACCAAGATTGGTTGGAGACTAAAGCAGGATAATGACTCTCTATTGTACCAACTAATGGATGCTAAGTATCTAATTGGCAGATATATGCTTAATATGGACATCAAACCAAAAGATGGAGACTCCTGGATATGGAAAGAAATCTTAAAAGGTATTAGCAACATTCAACAACACTGTGTTTGGATAATTTATAATGGAAGAAAAATAAAAATTTGGGAGGACATCTGGATTCCAAATATCACATCAACTCTCAGCAAACCTACAAACTACCCACATTTCATTGAGACAGTTTCAAATATTCTCCTACCTAATGGAACCTGGGATAATATCCTAGTCCAAACCTATTTCAACCCACATACTGCTCAGGAAATTCTAGCTCTAGATACTCACCCCGGGGAGGAAGACAAGATTCAGTGGAATATAAATGACACAGGAAAGTTCTCTGTTAAATCCCTTTATAAGGCAAAGATTGATCATCTTTACAGAAATGATACTACAACAAGAAATTGGGGAGCAATCTGGAATATGGACATTGCTCCAGTTATTAAAATCTTCATTTGGAATTGTGCTCATGAAATCCTGCCCAGAATGCTAAAACAGCTAGCATTATGCACTATATTGATTATTTATGCCAAATATGAAAAAGTGAGGAGGAAACAATGACACACATGTTTCTAAATTGTCATGTTGCCACTTCTATATGGCAGGAAATCATTGGCCCTGCCCATACTCATTTTGATAACACAACAATCTGCATGGATTGGCTGAACTCCTGGTATCTGCCTAGGGATGCCAATAATAACTGCAGTTTGTATGCTACTACATGCTAGTTCATATGGAAGGCTAAGCGTGATCTGGTTTTCAGTCATATCCAGCCAAATGCCAAACAAACCTCCAACTGCATCAGGCAACACTTATGCAATCATAACAGAATCCGTAAATTACTAAGCCATATTTTGAATACTTTCTCTCTAACCCCTGTAGAGAATGATTCAACTGGAGAACACAACATTGCTCCATACTCCCTGAACAATTACCTTAGAGGGGAATTTGGCATAATCATAAAGATATGCACCCTCCAAGATCCTGAGAGCTTAACTTATTATTCTTCTCTAACTATCTTAGATTTTACAGGAAATCCCATTGGAACAAAAGCCCAGGACACTCTGGAGCTTGGGGAGCAACAAGAGGAGCAGACTTAGCTTTTACATGGGCCAAAGAAATGCAACACACCAATGTGGGAATACAAGTTGAATCCATGGAAATCCTAGTCCGTTTTAAGTTACTATATCACAAGGCTGTCAAAGGAAGATTTCACCTGAACTTTCACGAAAACATGAGCTATGAAGAAGAAGAAAATACCACCAGAATCAACCCAATTACTTTTATCTTAGTTAGTTTCAAAGTTATCCATAGACTTCAAAATTTGGATACTTTTAATATTGCACTAGCTTGTAAGAACAATGTTGACAGGACTAGTGGCAGTAGCCTTGCTAACTATTTGTACCAGCCTTGGGCTTTTTTCGGCCTAAGTTTTTCTACAAAAAAATAAATAAAAAAAAATCACCCAAACTTTACTCAAAAGAACAACTTCTAATTGGATGACGACACACCGAAAAAGTTATAACGGGCACCCACTATTTACGTGTGGGTGCCTTAATTTGAAAATACGTCCCAGTATATTACGGTTCCCACTTCTTAGACCTTCGCTGGGTTCTAAGGTAGTTAGTTGTTTTGGTTGTCTCTGTTTTCTTGGGAGAGAGGATTCTACTTCTTTATAAAGCTTCAACTTTTTTCATCGTTCTAACTGAAACTCAACACATCTCTGTAGAATCGCCATGGGAGACAGTCAATATTCATTCTCTCTTACTACATTCAGGTATAATAATATAATTAAACTAGCCAAACTCCCTCTACATTGTTGATTTTTCTGGATTTTAATCATTTTTTTATTATTGGTTTCTTCAACAGTCCATCAGGAAAGCTTGTTCAGATTGAATATGCATTAATGGCAGTTGGATCTGGTCAGACTTCTCTGGGTATTAAAGGTAGTATTTTTTCCCCCAAATTCTCATTATTTTTCTTACACTGTATATTTTCATGGAACTTGACCTAATTTGAGATTTTTTCAATTTTTTTTTTTTTTGTAATAAATTAAATCCATTGAGTTTGATTTTAGTCAAGTGTTGTCGTGCTTGATTTCGGGAATGAGTTCCTAGTGGAAACACAAATTGGCACTTTTTATTATTGCAATGTCTTGGAAATTAGGGTTAAATTTGTTTACTTTAATTCATAATGTCCACTTGTAGAACTGTGCATATAGAGAAGATTAATTATTTGTACATTGTTTATAGGGATCCCTTTCTTAAAACTTAAAAGTAGTCAAATAATTTATTTTTTGGTTCTGGGTGCAGCTGCTAATGGTGTTGTAATTGCGACTGAAAAGAAGTTACCATCAATCTTAGTTGACGAAACCTCTGTGAGTTGTACTTATTTATTATATTTATTTTCTTGGTATGCTACTAGGATGATTTACGATATATTTGTGTCTATTGGTGATTGTGTAATTTAATTTGTTACAGGTTCAGAAGATTCAATCCTTAACGAATAATATTGGAGTTGTATACAGGTTGGTTTCTTCGTTAATTTTTGATGCATCCTAGTTTTGGTGATACGTCTGATATTTAGCTGGATTTGTTGTATGTGCTTACCGTACGTGCTTGTTGAGTTAGCTTGTAATAAGTAGTGCACGTCCAAACTATGTTGTAAACAGTGTCATTCAATTCAAACAAGTAATAGTAGAAATTTTCCAGTATGTGATTGAAATCATGCTCCTTTCCTTGAGTATTTCACCTGAATATAGATTGATGCCTTTGGTGCATCAGTGTGTTCCTTTTCCTGCTTCACTGGGAAATGCACTACTGTATAAACAGTCCCTGGTTAATTGGTAGTTATTGGATCTTTTCGTAATAAGAGTGTCATACATCTGGTAGTTTTAGCAATCAAAAACAATAATTAACGTTACATATTTGCCTATGTATCTCATCTTGTTTTGCTAGTTTTCTTTTGTTTTCTGTTTATTGTATTCTTTTCTCTTGAAGATTACTTATGGATTTTCACTTGCAGTGGCATGGGCCCTGATTCTCGAGTTTTGGTTAGAAAAAGTAGGAAACAGGCCCAGACATATTACAGATTATACAAAGTAAGTCTTACTCCGTGATTCTTTTTATCGAATTCGTGCGATCTATTTTTTTTTACCATGAGTTCCTTTTCTTAATTTATTTATAATGTATAGTCTTCATTAGCAGCTACCACAAAAGAGCTGGTAATAAGAGGTTCATTTTAGATATATGTGGCGGTATGATCTGACTGTAATTTTCCAATGTGATTGTAGGAAACCATCCCTGTCACGCAGCTTGTCAGAGAAACTGCAGCAGTTATGCAGGAGTTCACTCAATCTGGGTAACTATCTCTATATTTTTAGCTCAGGCATGTGGATAGTGAAGTCTTGTTATTATTAATTAACCACAAGTAATATTACCCTGGAATGACATTTTAGTGAGTAAAAACTATACCATTTGATTGATACATAGCCACGCTATTCACTTAGAAGAAAAGAACAACTTCTGTCTGGTTGGACAGTTTCAGCAGATGTATAATATGCTTTTTTACCTACAAGAATCATGTCATATACGAAAATTTGACCGAGTATTTATATAATTATACTTTAGTTAACAAGGAACTTAACAAGTAAGACCACGTTGCAGGCCTTCGAAACATGGCAATAAACTTGTAATAGTTGCTTGAAGGAACATAGACTATTCCCAGAAGGGCTGTGAGTTTTCGTTAATTGGATTGGATCAGATATACATTTGCCTGCAGAGTTTGAGTACCCTGCATAATGTCCATTTTCTTTTCTTGGCAGTGGGGTGAGGCCTTTCGGTGTTTCTTTGTTGGTGGCTGGCTTTGATGATAATGGTCCTCAATTGTATCAGGTACTTAATTTTCTTGCTTTCTTTGTTCTTCAGCTTTCTTATGTATTTCTATATTCGATTCTCATTTGCTATTAGTATGTCTTATTTGGCTCGATGTATTTCCAAACCATTTATGGTAGGGTACTAGTAATTTCCATAACTCTATGGTATTAAGTACTGCAGTGCAATGCTGCTCGGCTTTTACAGTTTGTGTATTTTCTCACAAGCATCTACTTTTCCATTTGGTATCAGGTGGACCCATCAGGTTCCTACTTCTCATGGAAGGCTTCGGCAATGGGTAAAAATGTGTCGAATGCAAAGACATTTCTTGAGAAGAGGTACTAAATTTTTGCCCTTTTCTGATTCTTTGATCAGTTCGATGTTGCATTACTGTAGCAAGATTTATTGAAATCCTGTATTTACTGTAGGTACACTGAAGATATGGAGCTTGATGATGCTATCCACACAGCTATTTTGACGCTGAAGGAAGGGTAACTTTTTATTCCTGCTCTCTGACATTTACTAAACGAAAAATAAACAACTTATAGTTGCCTAAATCTGCCTCCCCTTCCTGTTAAAGTGTTTTTCACTGTATCGTTCTGCTTTCAAATGTAGTTTTGAAGGGCAAATTTCTAGCAAAAACATTGAGATCGGGATAATTGGTGCAGACAGAATTTTCAGGCAAGTTATTTTTACTTGGGTTATCAGACTGAAAGATACTATCAAGAAATACCATGATACTGATAGTTGATTACCATCTTCACTTTTCCAGAGTACTTACCCCAGCTGAAATTGATGATTTCTTGGCGGAAGTGGAGTAATAGCTGGTTTCAAACCATGTTCAAGTATATGCTTGTTTTGACTGAGATTGGGGATTAATCAGTTCCATTACACAGATATTATTGCTTCGAGGTACCATTTCTTTGTTTCCAGATTAAGAACAAATTTCTGAAAGAAAGAATATTGGATCGATGGAGAGACAAGTGGTCGGGTTCGAATTTTTTCTTCAAATCATGTACCAACAATCTCTCTTTCTGTTGTTAAACTATCGAAACTTCTTATGCCATTTTGTGATTAACTTTCAACTTACTCTTAGCTGGTATAAAATTGTCTCGCATTGCTAGCCTAGAATACAAGCACTCCATATTAGCTTTGTATGCTTTGCGCAACAAACCGTGATTAGCTTAAGTTAATTTCTATACACTTTAATCTGAATTATAGTTGGAAGCTGAAATTCTGACATATCACACATGAAACAAGTACACTTATTACTCTTAGTAATACTCCTAACTCATCTTATTATTAAAGAACAAGTACTTATTATTACATTGATACAATAATATGTTATTTTACAATGACATAAATGAACCACATTGTCTACATTACATATCTTGTATAGTCCTATCCTAACTCTAGATGAAAACTATTATGATGATTGAACTCTATATCTGCGTACCCATTTGTGTTCATTCTTTCGTAAGGAGGAGAATGTTGTTGCGAGATGATCGACACCATTGATCGTAAGATCTTTGGAGATTAGGCCAGTCTGAACTGGAATTGGTATAGTCCTGTAACCAATTGGTTAGTATTATCTCTTGATCGGATGCAGGTAACGTCGATATCACTTGATCGATCACTCTTTCCGTCTCTGCCTTCTCGATTCCTGTGAGTACTGGGTAAGACAACCCACCATTGGCATAGCATAACAGAGGTATCCACAGAAGTAGTAGTCTGTATTTCACTTCCCTTGGTGCCTCTACCAGCAACGACTCCTTATGATGACCTGCTCCTCTAGCTAGCTCTCCAAGCAAGATAACTGCAATCCAATCCATCAATTAGCTACGCGTCGCATTCATTCATAGATTTGAACGTGCTAATAGCCTAATACAATCAATAGTAAGTTTTAAGCGTATTAAGAGACTCACTTGTAATCTTAACAATGAGGCTTTGTACCCTATGATGCGAGGAGAAAGACAGCGAGGCTAGCCCTGACGCTAAACTCCATTGGCCCAATGCTTCATCTACTGCACCACAAGCCCGAAGCTTGTTTGTAATCCAAAGCAGTTCCTGAGCTAATTTCTCAGCTGCCAAGATCCGCTCCTCCTCATCATAATATCCACCTCCGGGTGTGACCGGCTTCTTTACCTTTTTAGACGTAAAGCTGTCGAGCAAAACCCCTCCTAATCCAAACGGTGTGAAACTATTGAGACAAAAGCGAAGCCCCGATTCCATATACGACCCTAATGGCAGTGAACGGAAAAGTCCAGTTCCCGTGTCATGGTCCATAACATTGGCTTGATTGTTGTCTTGTAGTGACCTGTACAACATGTTATAGGTACGCGAGAAGGCGTATGAGAGTGCCATGCGGTTCACCTCCTGCAGTGCTGCGTGTCCTTCTCTTACGTTCTCATCGACGATTCTGTCAGCCATTGATACTGCAAATTGATACTTCCTTGATGTTGCTGGTATCTCGTTCATCAAGGTAAAAATCTGTTTGTAAAATGTCAAAATTATAAGGTCAGACACTGAATAGTATTATCAAGCGGTTGTGGCATCCAGGACTGGTCGACCGGGGAAAAAAGAAATTAAAAATTAAAAAAAAAGATACTATAGGAAGCCAGATTACGATTTTTAAAATATTTTTTTTTTGGGAAGATTCTGCAAAAGAATATGCATGGATAGCCTCTGCGAGACGGTTAATAAATCGGGGCAACTCTCTTTTGCCATCGTGTTTGCCAATACCTGTCTCGGTCCTGTTTTACGGTGTATGGTCAAGACTCAAGATGGTTGCAGTCTGTTGGGCAATTCCAATTCCTAGTCCTAGCTCTAAAATTCAGTTCAGAATTTTGCAATTGTTGCGGCCAAGATGTAAGAGAGATCATGTTTTCTTTCCACTTTCTCGGCCGACGTTGAAGCCTGCTAGATTCATGAAATCCGGCAAACTCACGTTTTACGTGCAACCTCAGGTGGACCCCACCACTATACGTGTCACACATGCAACAGATGCGACCATAATCTGAACAAAAGTGCCGGAATGTAATTTGGCTATCCAAACCTGACGGATAAGGTCGGTGATAAGCCAAGCCGGCCAAGACACCGATTTTGGTTTGGTCTCTACCGACTTTGATATCTAAATTTTGATGATTTTTTCTTTACAAATGAACGGATCAAAACTGGATACTTACATGAGAGAGCGCTCTACCGATTGATTTAGATGATGAAGATCCTCCTCCTCGCTGATCACTAATATCAATACTTTCATCATAATAATAGTTATTACCACCACTACCGCCATATCCTTGATGCAGTACCAAATCCATTGAAGGTGAAGTAGAAGAAGAGGATAACGGATCACCTCCATAAAAAGAAGTTGAGTGATGATCATGAGATGATGCAAGTCCAATGGATGATGCAAGTCCATCAAGAAGAGGAGAAGGAACAAACGAAAGAGGAACATAATCCATCAAAACTCTTAACACCCATAGAGTAAACCATATCAATAACATTCCAGCATAACGAAAATGATCAGTCAGTTTCCATGACATAGGGTTTGGTGATGATGAGGACTGAACAAATGAGTTTAGAGTTCTTGCAGCTGTGTTGACGGTAGACATGAAGAGGTAATTCAAGATTGATGAAGGTGAGAATGATGATGATGGTGGTTTCTTAATTATACTGGTTTTGAAGTTTTGCTTCATTTTTCTATTCTGCCCTTAATCTAGGGTTTTATTTCTGTTGCTGGCTTTTGTTTTGGTTTGTTGGTGATGATGAAAAGGTGGCAAGAGTTACCAGTACTTTTATGATTTTGGTCAGTTACTTGGGGATGGTTCATGGCTTTATAGACGTACAAACTTCAGAGGTTGAGGGGAAGAAAGGAGGTTTAAGGACTTTGGATTTTAGGATAATTACCAACTTATATCATGGACATATATGTTTCTCTTTATCATTAAAAGAAACAAATGGCTTCACCAAAAGAGGATTCTCAGATGGGACAAAACTTAGTATTACCTCATTCTTCTTTGTTATTAAGAAAAGTAAGAAAAGTCCTTGTAAATTACTTAAGCTAGAAGTAGTGCAATATAAATTGTAGATTCAGATTCATTATATACAAAGGAATCGAAAATATTTTAGATATCAACATTTGAAACGGAAAAAGCATACAGGAAAGAAACTAGCCATGGATCCTCCGAAATCAATAATAGACTCTTCTTATTTAAATCACCAAAGTTTTGAGTTATCCTTAAAACTTAATATTTCTTTTGGAAAAAACCTTCAAACTTAGTTAAGGATGATGAATTAAATTCCTCACGGTTGCACTTGCTTCTAAAACATGTATTTTTCTTTGATGTAGTTTTATGTGGATAGTTAATAATTATTTTTTTAGTTTTTCCCATCATCTCAGGCTGAAGACACTTAAAGGTTTCAACATCACTATGCATGTTAAACAAAATTTAGAAAAATACGTCCTCTGAAATTTTTCTTATATAACTTTTTTCTATAAAAGTTTGTGATTTAGGGGAAGAGGTTTAGTGAAAAAATTGGAAAAGTGTGACCGTGAATGAAAAAAGAACAAGAAAAGATTGAAACACTATAGATGCATTGCATGAGACTTTGAGAGACTATAATGTTTTAGTCCCTTGACACAGTCATGATTTAGGAACTATCTACCGCATGAGATTTTAATGTACTCCAAACTATGGGCAGAGTTATTCCTAGTTAAATCATTATCTTTTTTCTTTTCATGTGTCAAAATCATCCCAATTAAACTTATAAAGCCAAACATGACCGTCAGGTTTTTTTTTTTTTTCTAAATCATCCCTTCAAACTTATAAAGGGAAAATTACAAATCGATCAAAAAAAAGATCCGGTTACAAAACATAACCATTCTCTTTATAAAAAAAACCAACAAACAAAACAAAAGTTAAAAAGTAAAAAGTTACAAATCCGGGTACTTAAAAGGGAAAAATATGCAGTGTGTGTTTGTTAACAGCGAAGTGGAAGGAAAGATTAAGATGTACGAACAAGAAAGGCTGGGGAAGAAAAAGGTTCAAGGATTTCGAATTTTAGGATAGTAACCGACTTATATGATGGACATGCATGTGTTTCTCTTTTATCATTAAAAGAAACAAATGGCTTTGCCGCCAATGGGGATTCTCAAATGGATAAAACCAATTATCACCTCACTTTTGTTATTGCTCAGAAAATTGAGAAAATGTCATCCTACAAGAAGTACTAGTGCAAATGAGGCATACAAAAACTCTAAAGATTCACCAAATTTGAGGTGCATGTATCAAATATGCTCGAGACTTAACACCTTTTTCATGTCACAACTTGAAACTTTGAATTATACTTTCATCCGTCTCACTGAAATGGTCACTTGTCGCCTTCTAGTTAAAATTGGCCGAGGAACTACACCATGGGGAACAAATCCTCCTTCAGCAAGTTAATACTCCTTTGGTGTGTTTCTGTAAATTGTGTACACTTCTGTGCAGTTTTACCTAAATGCTAACCATTAATTTTCCGGTTTTCGCCACCATCTATGAATGCCAAACATGATTAGGAGTGCAAACTCACGGTAAGATGCATCTTTTGTAGTTTATCTTATATAATTTTTTAACAAGTCTTGATTTATGGGAAGATGGTTGTGAAAATATTAAAATATTAGTAAAATGTGACGATAAATGAAACAAAGAATAAGAAAGAAAAGATAGAAACATGAAAAATTCATTTGTTCAAAATTGCATGAGATTTTGAGAGACACCAAAATGGATTTATTCAAAGTTGATGTACACCAAATTATGCCTAAACTTACAAGTCCGATCATTATCTCTTTTTCTATGTTGAATATCTCGAGTTAAAGTTGTAAGCTAAACATGACTGTGAGGGGCATGTATATAAAGTTTATATTCAGATAGTGTAAAAAAATGAAAGTAAAGAAAATTGTTTGACAAAACATACTTGGGTGTTGTGAGTTTTGAAAAGATTTTAAGTAACCAAATGTGTATTCACTGAAGAAGAAGAAGCAGATTTTGCATGACCATTTATTAACATGACAGCTAATGACCCCCTCAAGTTTAAGTTTGCGAGCTAACTTTAATCTTGGATGCCACAAATTTGAAATGAGATCACAAGCCCTTAGTGTATATGTATGCAAGTTGATAGTAGGATGCAACACGTCGAATAGAAAAGAGCCCTTAGCTGATTGGCTCTCAAATGAAATGAAAATCCACATCAACATGCATTTTTCATTTGAGAGTGAGAACATGGAAATGGCACTAACATTATCACACCAGAGCAATGGAGAACGTGGGAAAGATGTGTAGGTCTCATAAGAGACTAGTGACCCATATAAGTCATGTAGTACGATGAGCAACAGACCTATAATCTACCTCATTAGATGGTTTTCCATGTAGTTCTAACTAAATGTTGGTCACTGAATTTTCAGTTCTCCCCACCATTTCTTTGTTTGTTTTGATCGGGTTCTTCCCGCCGTCTCAAGCACAGAACATTCAAGATTTTACACATTTATACATGTTAGATAGAATAAGGAATTCAAAGGCATAGAATGTTGGAGTTTTCGTGTATAATTGTAAAAAATTCTTACAAATACTCGTATCTCCTCTTTGTCTTAAAAATTATGCAAATTCAAACTAAGTCATCTTATTTTGTTCTTTGGAACGACCAAAAAACAAAACCCATCAATAAGTATCAACAAAATATAATACGTATTGAAGGCCACGTAACATTTCCGATATTAAATCTTTACACTGATAGGTTCATCAAGTGATCTCATGGTTTTCATGTTTCTTTCCACTGCGAATGTCGAGCTCAAACCCCAGTAGTAGCTTAAAAATATTAAATGAGGGAATCTAGAAGTAATCTAGGGACTACTGTTCAATGCCATAAAAGAAAGAGAAAAAACTTAAGAGTTCTTGCAGTTGTGTTGACATTAGACATGAAGAGTAATTCAAAATTGATGAAGGTGAGAATGATGATGATGGTGGTTTCTTAATTGTTGGATATCTTCTCCTTTAATATGCGACTGATGTTGATGCCAGATACGAAAACCAAGAATAAGAAAAGAAACCAGAGAGATTAGAAGACTAGAACCTATGTATAGATCGAGTCGAGTATTAGATACTCTGTCCTTAAAGACGAAATTCGCCCCACTCCGGTGCTAATGTGTTCTTACTTGCGAAACGTCTCCCAGGATACAACGATCTTTCTTCCTCGAGTAGAAACACTCCAAACTCAAGGCCAAACTTAGTGTTTATCTCTCAATACTAAACAATAATGAATGCAAGTGAAAATCAGATTTTTGGTATGTGCTTTTCTTATCTTTGGAAAGAAACATGAATGGGGTTTATATACTTGATAGGTGACTCTTAGGAGAGTCATGTCTTTTGGGAGAGTCATGTCTCTTCGTGGAGAGTCACATCTCTTGGAAAGAGTCTCTTCACAATTTGGTGTAACCAACTTATCCTAAATTCTATTCAATTTTTCCAATATTAACAATGCTGGTTTTGAAGTTTCGATTCATTTTTCTAGCCTGCCCTTAATCTAGGGTTATATTTCTGTTGTTGCCTTTTGTTTAGGTTTGTTGGTGATGATGAAAAGGTGGCAAGAGTTACTAGTACTTTTATGATTTTAGTCAGTTACTTAAGAGATGGATGGTTCATGACTATATAGATGTATGAACTACAGAAGTTGAGGGGAAGAAAGGAGGTTTAAGGATTTTGGATTTTAGGATAATTACCAAACTTATATCATGGACAGGTATGTTTCTCTTTATCATTAAAAGAAACAAATGGCTTCACCAAAGGAGAATTCTCAAATGGGACAAAACTAAAGGCTAGTTTGGTATTGTTGTGAATTTTAGAAAAGTGCTTTTCTGTTGTGCTGTGCTGTGGAAATAAATTGGCATGACGTTTGGTAAACTATAAATTAAACAGCAGTGTGTAATTAACAAACTGTAAATTCGGTTTGGTAAACTGGCATTTGAAAGTGCTGGTGACGTAGTTAATGACGAAAATAGACATATTTCAAAAATTAGTTATAAATAGAATTTTATTATAATAAGTTATATTTCTAATTTTAATATATTTTAATGTATTTAATAAAATGTAAGTAATATTTATCTTATTATTTTATTTAATTATTTTTATTATTTAATAAAAAAATTATGATTATGGTTTGCTTAGAAAATATTATTTATTTTAATATTGATTAAATATTTTATTATTTTAAATAATAATTTTTAATTATGATTATATTTATTATTTTATATAAAAAATGAAAAAAATAGTAAAATAAAATAAAAGTTAGAAATATAATGTTAAATGTACAATGTTTGAGGGTAAAACTTGTCTTTATAATAAATTAACAAGGTTACAATAGAGAATCAATTAAATTGAATTATGTAGGTCTACAACTTCCGCTTTTCCAGCTTTTAAAAGCTAGTGCTGAGTAGTTTTTAAAAGCAGGCCTAAAATGAAAGTACTTCTCTCTAAAAGCACTTTGAAAAAAATTTACCAAACGCAATTTTTGGCAAAAGTTTGTTATAAGTTTATTACAAAGTGCTTTTGGTTGAAAAAAAGCAATCCCAAACGGGGCTTAAGTATTACCTCTTTCTATTTTACTAAGAAATTCGAGAAAAGTCAAACTAGAAGTAGTGCAATATCAATCTTTCAACAATTCTAAGTTTACACTGTTTTATTTTGAGACTTGTCCTGCAAGGAGATCATGGGTAGTTTAGGTAGTCATTTTATCATTGGGATAAATTCCAGGCAAAATGAATCCGTCACTTTCTCTATCTGGAAATTTTTTGGAATTTCTGGGATATAAAGTATCTCCGTAAATATTAGATAACGAATTTTGAAAGCAAAATGGTATGCTTATTTAAAACCCTTTACAGAAAAGGAAAAGTAGATACTCATGTAAAAATATACTCATGCAAATCTTGTCAAACATTAAAATCCAATGATAAATCAATACAAGATCCTTTTTACAGAAATTATCGAATTTTTTAGTTCTCGACTTAGAATTTGGTTGAGGAAGATGAATAGAATTCTTATCTTTTCGACTTTACTTCCAAAACATACATTTCTCTTTGGTTTCCATCGATATTTGATAATTATTTTTTTAGTTTTTCCCATCATCTCAAATTGAAAACACTAAAGATTTGAACATTATACATGTTAAAAATTAGAAATATAATAACATAGAAAAATAATTTCTCCGTAATACTTTTTATATAATTTTTAAACAGTTATGATTTAGGAGAACAGGTTTTGTGAAAAAATTGAAATAATATGACCATGAATGAAGAAGGAACAAGAAAAGACTGAAGCATGAAAAGTATATTATATGAGACTCTGAGAGACTATAACGTGTAGACTCATGAAAAGTATATTATATGAGACTCATGATTTAGGAGCTATCTAACACATAATATTTTAAATTACTCTAAATTATGTGTAGACTTACTACTAGTCCGACTATTTTTTTTTTATGTCTAACCATCCCAAATTAAACTTTTCACTCAAAGATGACCGCCAGGTGTCCATATTCAGGTGTTTTAAATGTTTTGTGTGTGTGGGGTGGGGGGGTGGGGGTGGGGGAGGCCAGGATGTGGTCGGGCCGCATACTTAAACTATGCGCCCCCCTTTTTTTTTTTTCTAACACGTATATAAACTTAAAACCTGCCCCCTCTAAATCCCCGCAAAACATTCCCCTTCTGAGAAAAAATAGGAAGTTAATTAAAAAAAGTTAGTTAAATACTTTTGTAATAAAAATGTTTTTCACTTTATTTTATACTTTATATACGTGACAAAAAAAGAAAAGGGGCCCCATACTTTGAGTATGCGGCCCGACCACATCGTAGCCGCCCCGAGGGGGGGGGGGGGGTTGTGTCCAAATATGGTCCGGTTATGGAAAAGTGTATAACGAGTGTTCGGTTTGGAAAATATGTTATGTGAACAATAGGCAAATTGATGTTCATTAAAACACTTAAGAATTTAATCACGATGCACACACATAAGTGTTTAATTGATCAATGAAGTCTTAGAAGTGTTTAAGAGAGTCATAACAATCCTAAACATATATTTAAAAAATAAGTCTTCGAGCATCTACTAAATCTACTGGGACCGTTGGTGAAACGGTTCGTGAACCGTAAGGCTTGTTGACGAGTCAGGGTGTTACGGTTCGTGAACCAGGTTCACCAAACCTACAAGACTCCCGAACTCAGATGGGATACAATTCGTGAACTGGGTTCCCAACTGCTACCCTTTTAATACCAACACAAAAATTCAGATTTCCATGATTCGTGAACCGGGTTCATGAACTAGTCCCAACTGAACTTACGTTTGCGAACTGGTTCGCCAACCTACCCTGTATTTATGAAACTCGATCAGATATCTATGGTTTGCGAAGTGGTTTTCCAACCTACCCTATCATAAGTTCATGATTGTCTCTCTTATAATGTTTGAAACATTCTCAAATGATAAAATAACTTATATGGGCGATTTCCAATTGATCCAAAAATTAATTCTCAAACAATAACTTGTTTCGAACTAATATTGTTAAGGACCGTTAAACATCTTTCCTAGAATAATATTTCGATATTTTTAACAAGATAAGCTTGACTAAATTTTTTCTTTGTAAATCTACTAGAAGTCAGACGACATAGTCTCAACAGATAGAATGGTAAAATAATGAGTAAAATAGAATGGTTTCAATCTTCACATACGTAGAAGTTCTCCAAATGTCTTCACCGATCTTCAGTCTTCGAGGGTGATGTCTGATACTCAACTACTAAATTCTAACCTAGCCTGATACTTGACTTAGCAGACTAGAAATCAAGATATAGTTTTGATCATCAAACATTAACAACAAGCTTGAGATAAGAAAACTTGTGGGTTATAGCGAGCAGTGCTCTAACAATTCTTCTGCATCTGTCCTAGATAAACATCCTCCCCTTTTCTTTCACTCCATTTAGATAAAGTATTATTTTCCAAACAAACATGTGTCAGTACCTCATACAACCAAATGTATGAATTCCATTTATTTATTTTCATAAAAATGAGGAACACGGTATACAAAGGCAATTCATGTCGGTATCATTGTAGTACAATGGTAAAGTTACTAGGTGATAATACTAGTGAACTGAGTTCGAAATTTGTCAGCACCAAATTCTTTACCGATCCAAAAAAAAACAACACAATTTGGATTTATTATTGTACTCATACCGAAATTTGAATGGAAAATATCATACTATTGAAAATACGTTACAAATAAGAGAAAAAAAGAGCTTCATACTGAAAAATATATTTAAAGCTTGTCAACAACAAAATTGCCAAAAATTCAGTTAAAGGGAATATTCTTCTCTAATATCTTTTACATTGCCGAAGTGAGAGATATCAATTTGAAGTTGGTTGAGGATGCTATGGGAACGTATTCTTCCATTCATCATTGCTTCTGAAACTTGTAGTTCTCTTTCTTCCATCTCTTTCCCAAACATTTAATTTTATTTTTTTCCAGTTCTCCCCACCATCTCAAGTGCGAACGAGATCTGAACATTATACATGTATGTAGTACAAAACTAGGATCTGAAGGCATAAATTAACATATCATCCCGAGTTTCACTTATATAGGCACTATAATCTTCTTAAAGTCATGATTTAGGGGCTGAAGGTTTGTGACCACTAATGAAAAAAGAAGGAGAACGGATAGATACATGACTCAAAATTGCATGAGACTTTGATGAGAAACACTAATGTGTTTCTACTTTCAAGGTCTAAGATGGGGTGGTCAAAATAAAAAGACACTCCTCAAGTTTAAATGTAGAGCAGGCTCTCACAACTTCAATCCCCTTGTTTGAGAGAAAATTTTGAACCAGAAAAGAAAGGAAAAGAAAGGAAATATTAGTCCTTGGTTTGAACGAGTAAAATTTAAGAAATTGCGGTAGCTTAGTTTTAGCAAGAAATCGTGCTGGAATGCTTGCTTTGGTCAAACAAGTGTAAGCATGGTGTAAATATAACCCAAACTTCACAATAAATGGGGAGGGGGGGGGGATGTTTCCAAATATGGTCCGGTTATGGAAAAGTATATAATGAGTGTTCGGTTTGGTAAATATGCCATGTGAACAAAAGGAAAATTGATGTTCATTTACACTTAAGAATTTAATCATGATGCACACACATAAGTGTTTAATTGAACAATGAAGTCTTAGAAGTGTTTAAGAGAGTCATAACAATCCTAAACATATATTTAAAAAATAAGTCTTCGAGCATCTGCTAAACCTATTGGGACCGTTGGTGAAACGGTTCGTGAACTGTAAGGTTTGTTTACGAGTCAGGGTGCTACGGTTCGTGAACCAAGTTCACCAAACCTACAAGACTCCCGAACTCAGATGGGATATAGTTTGTGAACTGGGTTCCCAACTGCTACCCTTTTAATACCAACACAAAAAATCAGATTTCCACGATTCGTGAACCGGGTTCATGAACTAGTCCCAACTGAACTTACGTTTGCGAACCGGTTCGCCAACCTATCCTGTATTTATGAAACTCGATCAAATATCTATGGTTTGCGAAGTGGTTTTCCAATCTACCCTATCATAATTTCATGAATGTCTCTCTTATAATGTTTGAAACATTCTCAAATGATAAATCACTTATATGGGAGATTTCCAATTGATCCAAAAATTAATTCTCAAACAATAACTTGTTTCGAACTAATATTGTAAAGGACCGTTAAACATCTTTCCTAGAATTTTATTTCGAGATTTTTAACAAGATAAGCTTGACTAAATTTTTTCTTTGTAAATCTACTAGAATTCAGACGACATAGTCTCAACAGATAGAATGGTAAAATAATGAGTAAAATATAATGGTTTCAATCTTCACATACCCAGAAGTTCTCCAAATGTCTTCATCGATCTTCAGTCTTCGAGGGTGATGTCTGATACTCAACTACCAAATTCTAACCTAGCCTAATACTTGACTTAGTAGACTAGAAATCAAGATATAGTTTTGATCATAAAACGTTAACAACAAGCTTGAGATAACAAAACTTGTGGGTTCTAGCGAGCAGTGCTCTAACAATTCTTCGGCATCTGTCCTAGATAAACATCCTCCCCTTTTCTTTCACTCCATTTAGATAAAGTGTTATTTTCCAAACAAACATGTGTCAGTAGCTCATACAACCAAATGGATGAATTCCATTTATTTATGTTCATAAAAATGAGGAACACGGTATACAAAGGCAATTCATGTTGGTATCATTGTAGTACAATGGTAAAGTTACTAGGTGATAATATTAGTGAACTGAGTTCGAAATTTGTCAGCACCAAATTCTTTACCGATCAAAAAAAAAAACACAATTTTGATTTATTACTTTACTCATACCGAAATTTGAATGGAAAATGTCATACTATTGAAAATACGCTACAAACAAGAGAAAAAAGAGCTTCATACTGAAAAATATATTTAAAGCTTGTCAACAACAAAATAGCCAAAAATTCAGTCAAAGGGAATATTCTTCTCTAATATCTTTTACATTGCCGAAGTGAGAGATATCAATTTGAAGTTGGTTGAGGATGAACTATGGGAACGTATTCTTCCATTCATCATTGCTTCTGAAACTTGTAGTTCTCTTTCTTCCATCTCTTTCCCAAACATTTAATCTTATTTTTTTCCAGTTCTCCCCACCATCTCAAGTGCGAACGAGATCTGAACATTATACATGTATGTAGTACAAAACTAGGATCTGAAGGCATAAATTAACATATCATCCCGAGTTTCACTTATATAGATACTATAATATTCTTAAAGTGATGATTTAGGGGCTGAAGGTTTGTGACCACTAATGAAAAAAGAAGGAGAACGGATAGATATATGACTCAAAATTGCATGAGACTTTGATGAGAAACACTAATGTGTTTCTACTTTCAAGGTCTAAGATGGGGTGGTCAAAATAAAAAGACTCTCCTCAAGTTTAAATGTAGAGCTGGCTCTCACAACTTCAATCCCCTTGTTTGAGAGAAAATTTTGAACCCGAAAAGAAAGGAAAAAAAAGTAACGATTAGTCCTTGGTTTGAACGAGTAAAATGTAAGAAATTGCGGTAGCTTAGCTTTAGCAAGAAATCGTGTTGAAATGCTTGCTTTGGTCAAACAAGTGTAAGCATGGTGTAAATATAACCCAAAATTCACAATAAATGGGGGGGGGGGATGTGTCCAAATATGGTCCGGTTATGGAAAAGTGTATAATGAGTGTTCGTTTTGGTAAATATGCCATGTGAACAATAGGAAAATTGATGTTCATTTACACTTAATAATTTAATCATGATGCACACACATAAGTGTTTAATTGATCAATGAAGTCTTAGAAGTGTTTAAGAGAGTCATAACAATCCTAAACATATATTTAAAAATTAAGTCTTCGAGCATCTGCTAAACCCATTGGGACCGTTGGTGAAACGGTTCGTGAACAGTAAGGCTTGTTTACGAGTCAGGGTGCTATGGTTCGTGAACCAAATTCACCAAACCTACAAGACTCCCGAACTCAGATGGGATATAGTTCGTGAACTGGTTTCCCAACTGCTACCCTTTTAATACCAACACAAAAATTCAGATTTCCACGATTCGTGAACCGGGTTCATGAATTAGTCCCAACTGAACTTACGTTTGCGAACCGGTTCGCCAATCTACCCTGTATTTATGAAACTCGATCAAATATCTATGGTTTGCGAAGTGGTTTGCCAATCTACCCTATCATAAGTTCATGAATGTCTCTCTTATAATGTTTGAAACATTCTCAAATGATAAAATCACTTATATGGGCGATTTCCAATTGATCCAAAAATTAATTCTCAAATAATAACTTGTTTCGAACTAATATTGTTAAGGACCGTTAAACATCTTTCCTAGAATTATATTTCGAGATTTTTAACAAGATAAGCTTGATTAAATTTTTTCTTTGTAAATCTACTAGAAGTCAGACGACATAGTCTCAACAGATAGAATGGTAAAATAATGAGTAAAATATAATGGTTTCAATCTTCACATACGCAGAAGTTCTCCAAATGTCTTCATCGATCTTCAGTCTTCGAGGGAGATGTCTGATACTCAACTACAAAATTCTAACCTAGCCTGATACTTGACTTAGTAGACTAGAAATCAAGATATAGTTTTGATCATCAAACATTAACAACAAGCTTGAGATAAGAAAACTTGTGGGTTATAGCGAGCAGTGCTCTAACAATTCTTCGGCATCTGTCCTAGATAAACATCCTCCCCTTTTCTTTCACTCCATTTAAATAAAGTGTTATTTTCCAAACAAACATGTGTCAGTAGCTCATACAACCAAATGGATGAATTCCATTTATTTATTTTCATAAAAATGAGGAACACGGTATACAAAGGAAATTCATGTCGGTATCATTGTAATACATTGGTAAAGTTACTAGGTGATAATACTAGTGAACTGAGTTCGAAATTTGTCAGCACCAAATTCTTTACCGATCCAAAAAAAAACACAATTTTGATTTATTACTGTACTCATACCAAAATTTGAATGGAAAATGTCATACTATTGAAAATACGCTACAAATAAGAGAAAAAAAGATCTTCATACTGAAAAATATATTTAAAGCTTGTCAACAACAAAATTTCCAAAAATTCAGTTAAAGGGAATATTCTTCTCTAATATCTTTTACATTGCCGAAGTGAGAGATATCAATTTGAAGTTGGTTGAGGATGAACTATGGGAACGTATTTTTCCATTCATCATTGCTTCTAAAACTTGTAGTTCTCTTTCTTCCATCTCTTTCCCAAACATTTAATCTTATTTTTTTCCAGTTCTCCCCACCATCTCAAGTGCGAACGAGATCTGAACATTATACATGTATGTAGTACAAAACTAGGATCTGAAGGCATAAATTAACATATCATCCCGAGTTTCACTTATATAGGCACTATAATCTTCTTAAAGTCATGATTTAGGGGCTGAAGGTTTGTGACCACTAATGAAAAAAGAAGGAGAACGGATAGATACATGACTCAAAATTGCATGAGACTTTGATGAGAAACACTAATGTGTTTCTACTTTCAAGGTCTAACATGGGGTGGTCAAAATAAAAAGACTCTCCTCAAGTTCAAATGTAGAGCAGGCTCTCACAACTTCAATCCCCTTGTTTGAGAGAAAATTTTGAACCTGAAAAGAAAGGAAAAGAAAGGAAAGATTAGTCCTTGGTTTGAACGAGTAAAATGTAAGAAATTGCGGTAGCTTAGTTTTAGCAAGAAATCGTGCTGAAATGTTTGCTTTGGTCAAACAAGTGTAAGCATGGCGTAAATATAACCCAAAATTCACAATAAATGGGGGGGGGGGGGGGGGGAGGGTGTGTCCAAATATGGTCCGTTTATGGAAAAGTGTATAATGAGTGTTCGGTTTGGTAAATATGCCATGTGAACAATAGGCAAATTGATGTTCATTTACACTTAAGAATTTAATCATGATGCACACACATAAGTGTTTAATTGATCAATGAAGTTTTAGAAGTGTTTAAGAGAGTCATAACAATCCTAAACATATATTTAAAAAATAAGTCTTCGAGCATCTGCTAAACCTATTGGGACCGTTGGTGAAACGGTTTGTGAACCGTAAGGCTTGTTTACGAGTCAGGGTGCTACGGTTCGTGAACCAAGTTCACCAAACCTACAAGACTCCCGAACTCAGATGGGATATAGTTCGTGAACTGGGTTCCCAACTGCTACCCTTTTAATACCAACACAAAAAATCAGATTTCCACGATTCGTGAACCGGGTTCATGAACTAGTCCCAACTAAACTTACGTTTGCGAACCGGTTCGCCAACCTATCCTGTATTTATGAAACTCGATCAAATATCTATGGTTTGCGAAGTGGTTTGCCAATCTACCCTATCATAAGTTCATGAATGTCTCTCTTATAATGTTTGAAACATTCTCAAATGATAAAATCTCTTATTTGGGCGATTTGTAATTGATCCAAAAATTAATTCTCAAACAATAACTTGTTTCGAACTATTATTGTTAAGGACCGTTGAACATCTTTGCTAGAATTATATTTCGAGATTTTTAACAAGATAAGCTTGACTAAATTTTTTTCTTTGTAAATCTACTAGAAGTCAGACGACATAGTCTCAACAGATAGAATGGTAAAATAATGAATAAAATATAATGGTTTCAATCTTTACATACGCATAAGTTCTCCAAATGTCTTCACCGATCTTCAGTCTTCAAGGGTGATGTCTGATACTCAACTACCAAATTCTAACCTAGCATGATACTTGACTTAGTAGACTAAAAATCAAGATATAGTTTTGATCATCAAACATTAACAACAAGCTTGAGATAGAAAAACTTGTGGGTTCAACAGAGCAGTGCTCTAACAATTCTTTTGCATCTGTGCTAGATAAACATCCTCTCCTTTTCTTTCTCTCCATTTTGATAAAGTGTTATTTTCCAAACAAACATGTGTCAGTACCTCATACAACAAAATAGATGAATTCCATTTATTTATTTTCCTAAAAAATGAGGAACACGGTATACAAAGGCAATTCATGTCGATATCATTGTAGTGCAATGGTAAAGTTACTAGGTGATAATACTAGTGAACTGAGTTCGAAATTTGTCAGCAAGAGGTTATTGCCATCTGAAAAGGTGATAATACCACAAGGCTTGTTCACGAGTCAGGGTGCTACGGTTCGTGAACCAGGTTTTCCAACCCTACAAGACTCCCGAACTCAAATGGATACGGTTCGTGAATAAGGTTCCCCACTGCTACCCTTTTAATACCAACACAAAATTTCAGGTCGCCACGATTCGTGAACCGGGTTCGTGAACTGTCCCAAATGAACTTACGTTTGCGAACTAGTTCGTGAACTTTCCCAGTATTTATGAAACTCAGATATTTATGCTTTGCGAAGTGGTTTGCCAACTTACCCTATCATAAGTTCATGAAATTCTCTCTTATGATGTTTGAAGCATTCCCAAATGATAAAATCACTTATATGGGCGATATCCAATTGATCAACAAATTAATTATTGTTAAGGACCGTTGAACATCTTTGCTAGAATCATATTTCGAGATTTTTAACAAGATAAGATTGACTCGAAATTTCTTCTTTGTAAATCTACTAGAAGTCATACGACATAGCCTCAACAAATATAATGGTAAGATAATGAGTAAAATAGAATGGTTTCAGTCTTCACATACCTGATACGGAAGTTCTCCAAATTTCTTTGTCGATCTTCAGTGTTTGAGGGTGATGTCTGATACTCAACTACCAAATTCTAACCTAGTCCGACACTTGACTTGGTAGACCAGAAATCAAGATATAGTTTTGATCATCTAGCATTGACAACAAGCTTGAGATAAAAAAACTTGTGGGTTCAACCGAATATTGCTCTAATAATTCTTCTACATCTGTACTAGATAAACATCCTCCCCTTTTCTTTCAGTCCATTTAGATAAAGTGTTATTTTCCAAACAAACCTGTGTCAGTGCCTCATACCACCAAATGGTCATCTCCGATTGTAAATCCAACCAAGCTCCAAATCCATTTCTTCCCCTTTATGTTATTTTCACCGTCTTAGTTGATCCAAAAGTCTGTATCTCAATCTTGAAAGTTTTCCTCTCCAGTTGAAACATCTTGCTAGGTGATTTTAAATTCACCGCGTATTCATTAGATCTGAGATCTCCATGAGAATAACCACTTCTATCACTTCTATAAGTCATCCTTATTTATAAACTCTTCCACCCGCATCTTCTGCATCTGATTTGCACAGTTAACCTTAATTATCCTTACCTCTCATCATGCATTCTCTTCTCTGTTTAGATATATCAATGATCATTAAAACTGCAAAACCTAAATAGACGAATAAAACAAACTCCACCAATCAATAAATCTCGGCCCAAGGGGAAAGATCCTAAGATCCGTACTTGAAAGGCGAAGAAATTCAACTAGCACACTCTCAAACTGATTCAAATCCTAGAATTGAAACGATTGAGAGGTTGAGCTAGCTTGAGGAAGAAAATCTCCATGAAAGTAAAATCACATATGACCCATATGAATTGTGCAGTTAGATGAGAAATGTATCTATATTTGGCCCCAGTTTATGATCTTCCATGTAGTTCTAACTGAATATTAATCATTGTTTTCCAGTTCTCCCCACTATCTCTAGCACGAGAAAACATGGAATTTTAAAAATTCATAAATGGAGAAAAAATAAGAACACAAAAATATAGAAAAATATATCCTTCCAAATTTATCTTTTATGATTTCCTTGCGATTTAGGAGAAGGGGGAAAATATGTAAAATATTTGGAAAGTATTACTATGAAAATAGAGCAAGAAAAGATGAAAACACGAAACATGCACTTATTCAAAATTGTACGAGACTTTGAGAGACATTAATATGTTTTTTCCCCAAACTCAATTGTTTACCGGAGCTATGTACCATATACGATTTTGGTATACTCTAAAGTCTATGTTGGGATCATTAGTCCCACGTTGATGAAACTTCTGGCATCTATATACAATATAACATGAAAGAGCCATTTCTGTCGTAGCTACAATAGAATTTGGATAAATTAATTACTTTGCTAAATTTTTTAAATTTTCTGGTCCCAATTAGACTTGTACATGCTAAATTTTAACTAGGTAAATTAATGACTCCACTAAAATAATAATTTTCTTTTGTCTCAAGGCTATTAATTTATCGAAGTTTTACTGTAATTGGTTTTGGAAGCCAAAACATTCATCTAAATCCTAGAGTTATTACAAGTTCGGTCGTTATCCCTAGAATTACAAGTTCGGTCATTATCCCTTACACTTTTATTCTCACGCTATCTCACAATTCGAAGCTAGTATTTTGGGATATGTTCAACTTACAAAGAGCTCTACGTTCTTACTGAAAATGAGCATATTCCGAGACGTATAACACCAACATATATTATTTTGAAAATGAGCGGTTCAAAATTAACGAATTTCTAACCATTGAAATTAAGATGGGTAGATTGTAATGTTTAGTATTTTAGAATGCATCCATTTTTAGCAGGTACGTAGAGCTTTGTAAGAGGAACATATACCCAAAATAATAACTTCAAATCTGATAGTGTTTGGTTTTTATTCACGAAAAAGACGTCCAAAGTGTGAAATAATGGGAGAATAAAAATGCGAAGCGATCCTCCCTCATTAATAATAATAATTTCATTGTTTAACTCAACTAAGATTCAAGGATATTATTTTAGAAGGGGAAAATTTATTGACAAATATGCAACAGTGTGTAGAAATCCGCGTATCAAAATAAAAATAAAAATGCAACAGTGTGTATTTATTGACCCGCGAATGGAAGGAAAAACTAAGATGTGTGACATTAGTATTTGATTTGTTAGAGACTTTGAGAGTTAGCCGGTGTTAGAAATTTTGAGAGTTAGCCGGTGTCATTGTAGTACAGTGGTAAAGTCATTGGGTGATGATACTAATGACCTGAGTTCGAATCTCGCCAACACCAAATTCATATTACCGATCAAAAAAAAAAAGTTGCTACTAATGTTCTGGTTTAAGTCAGTTGATTTAGTCCCTTCTTTATAGATTGTACAAATTGGAAAGTTGGGGAAAAAAGAAGGATTCTGGAATGGACAAAACTGATTACTACATCATTCTTTATTGCTAATAAAATTGAGAAAAGTCATCCACAATTGCTTAAACTAGAAATACAGTGCAAATGAGGCACATATGAGGTACATGAGTTAGAGGAGCATGATACCAAATATGCTTGAGATTTAGCATCTTTCTCATGTCAAAACTTAAAACCTTGATTCGTACACTCGTTCAGTTCACTAAAAATGGCCGCTTGTTGTTTTCTAGTTAAAATTGGCACAAGAACTACACCATGGGGAATGAATCCCTCTTCATCGAATTTAATGTTCCTTTGGTGTGTTTATGTAAATTTGTGTACCTTTTCCATGTAGTTTTACCTGAACGCTAATCATTATTTTTTCAGTTTTCGCCACCATCTCGATCACAAGGGCACCAAAAACTTTTAACATTTATATAAATGCCAAATATGATTAGGAATACAAGCTCACAGTAAGATATATCTTTTGTGGTTTTCTTTTTTATAAATTTCAATAGGTCTTGATTTATGGGAACAAGGTTTGTAAAAATGGGAAGAAGGTTTGTAAAAAAATTACCAATAAAGAGTAACAAGAAATGAAAAAAGATTAAGAGGAAATAGAAACATGAAAAATGTATTTATTCAAAATTGCATGAGACTTTGAGAGATATTAGTTTATTTAAAATTGATGTACGGCATAATTTTTTCATGTCCATCTCTTTTCTTATATTGAATTGACCATCCCAAACTAAAATTGTATGCCAAACATGACGGTGAAGGGTATGTAAAGTTTATATTCAGGTGGTGTAGGTGGAGTATAAAAAAAATGAAAGTAAAGAAAATTGTTTGACAAACTTACCCGAGTGTTATGAGTTTTAAAAAGATTTAAGTAACAAAATCTGTATTCACTTTGAGGAAGAAGCAGCTTTTACAAGACCGTCAACTAAATGACAAATAATGACCCCATTTGGGGTGCCAAATTTAATTAAGCTTGGACGCCACAAATTTGAATTAAGATAACACAAGGTCTTAGTATGTATGTCTGCAAATTGATAACAGGGAGTCTGATCTAAACTCTTTCGACTGAATAGAATGAAACCTATAAAATAATCAGCTACCATCGTTTCTTCATTACAGATTGAGATACTCTTTAAACTACAACACGTCGAATAGAAGTGAGACCCTTGATGATTAGATCTCAAATGAAATGAAAATCCACAACAAAATGCATTTTTCATTTGAAAGTGAAAACATAGATTGGATACCATGGAAACAGGCACTAGCATCATCAATCCAGAGCAACGAAGAATGTGGGAAAGATTTTTAGGTCTTGTAAGAGCAACCACAGTGGACGATCAAACCTATAAATATGGTCTAGAGACGGGACACAAAGGGACGGAGTAAAGACTAAAAGCTGGACCAAAACCAAATTTCAAACTATATTTGGTCTGGGACCAAGACCAAAACTATATATAATCGAGCGAACGTATAATGTACGTTTGTCATCAGGCGTGTATATAAACTACGCTTCACATGAAGCGCATGTATAGTCCTCGTCTCATGATCAGGCGTGTATATAAACTACGCTTCAATGGAGCGGTGGTGAAATGTGCGCCCGTTCGGACATTGCTGAAATTTACGCCCCATACCAAGCGTGGACTATAGGTTTGCCCCAATCAGACGAATATTATACGTACGCCTCAGTCAGGCGTTCATAAAGTTCACGTCCCAACACTGGTGAACTTTGCTATTTCTTTTGTATTTTTGTCAAGTTATGTGTTGTTGAAAACTTGAAATGAAATCAACTACTGTATCTTTTTGAGTTCTTCTTTTCATATTTGATTTTTGTTAGAGGGAGAGCAAAAATGGATATGAGGAGAGCAAAAATCGTATACAACTCGATAACTAGGACCGATTCCAATTATTCCAATGAGTCGGACTAAATTAACCTTACTAACACACACACAATCATCGCACACTTAAGAAATCATTTGACCTAATCTTACAGCACCCTCATCTCAAGACTGCTACTGCCGCTGTACCGCCACTACCGCCCGCCTTCAAAGTCGAACAGTTCATCACGCATATTGTAATAGTTTGTCATCAGAAATTGCCATTTTTGTTTGCGGTCATGGTTTCATTGCATCGTAAAGCTTTGGAAGATCTTCAAATCTTTCATCTTTTCTATAATTTTAATAACCCTTCAATGGGATTTAGAAGAATCTTTCGATGAATATAAAAATCAATTGAAGAATTTTTTAATGAGCTTAAATGGAAAGACAATGTATCACCAATAAACATATCACAATCTCTTGATAAGTTTATAATATCTTGATACAATTTTTTATCATCAACCTTTCTGTAAGAATATGAATGAAAACTTGCACTAGTAATCGTAATAGGTTCCATCGTAATAATGTTAATCAAGTTAGTGTTGTCTTAACCTTTCACCTGATCCATCCAAACATCTTTAGATTTAATGATTATGTTTTTTTAGCCCTAATTCTTAAGGTTATAAGAAATCACATGATATTTCTCCACCACATGTGTTTGGTGATGGCAGTGGTGATAGCATCTTGGCCGTAGTGGTGGTGGTGAAATAAGAACAACACCATTAAAAATTTCTTTTTTAACTTTGGGACTGTACCAAGAGTTTGTGTTGGACTGAGGTTAATTTAGTCCGACTCATAAGAATAATTGGAATCGGTCCTAGTTATCGAGTTGAATACGATTTTTACACTCCTCGAATCCATTTTTGCTCTCCCTCTAACAAAAATCTTCATATTTTTTCTTCATCACTTTTGCCATTAGTCAACATGCTTACATCCAGATGTATATGTTGGTCCACCACAAGGTCGACTCTACAAATCTGATACACTGGTGCTAGATTGCTTTGGGATAAAATATCAGGGGGGGAACTTTATAAAGTGGCTCCCCATTTGAATTAGTTGTCTGTAATGTTCGCCTGGCTTTACGTGGAGGTGTAATGTTCGCCTGGCTTTAACGCCACACGTGTTGTTTACGTGTGTGAAGCTGAGCGGAGATTATATGTACGCCGGGCTTCAGGCGTTCATTTTGTCATTCGCCCCTATAGGCGTGGATTATACCTCCGTCCCTTGTCCCGGCGTGAATTATATGTACGCCCCACAATCCGCGTAATCTTTACCAACGCCCCACAACCAGCGTAAACTATATCTACGCCTCAACGGGACGAACTTTATAACTACGCTCCACAAGCAAATGTAGGTTATACATCCGCTCGACTAAATATACTCCCCTACCATAGCATGACTCTACAGACTAAACTTAAATTTGATCATTCTTTTTGGTCTTTGATCTTTGGTTATGGTCGTACCACTGCAGTTGGTCTAGAGACTAGTGACCCATATAATTACACATTACAATGAGCAACAATCCTATAATCTGTCTTATTAGATGATTTTTCACGTAGCTCTACCTAAGTGAATGTTAGTCATTATCTTTTCAGTTCTCTCCACCATCTCAAGCACATGTATACGAGAGATCTAAACAAAAATAAGAATCCAAAAACATAAAATTTTGGAGTTTTTATATAATTTTCTAAAATTGTGATTTAAGACAACAGTATATGTGAAAATTTTGGAAAGTGTGACCATGAATGAAAAAACATCACGAAAAGATGGAAACATGAAAATGCGTCTACCATTTAAGATTGCATGAGAGTTTGAGAGATAATAGTGTGTTTTATCCTTTTAACTAAGTCGTGATTTTGAATTACATAAGATTTTGACATACGAAGTCTAAACTATGCCCAGAGGAAAAGTCCAATCATCTTCTTTTTTTTTGTCTAACTGATTATCACAAATTATAAAAGCACTTAATTTGCGTGATGTTACACTGACCGGGGCTGGACACCGTGAGAATTACCGTGTCTCACAACCCATGGGACCCACCGAGAGAATTATAGTGGGGTGATTTTGGGACTCACGATTTTTGTGTCTTGTGGTTTCATCCCCAGTGGATCAAGCATTACTGCTTAATTTGAGTTGTTGATACGTGTATTAATAACTCAAACTAAGCTACGTATGGGGTTGGTTTTTTCCTTATAGGAAAAGAATTTTGCAATAAATTTTTAACAGATTTTTATCTAAGATAGTAAAAAAAAGTTCAAAGTGTTCTTTATTCCCTTTTAGATCAAAGCCTAGAAGGGAAAAATATGTGACAAATATGCAAGTGTGTTCGTTGAACGACCTACAAATGGTAGGAAAAATTCAGGTGTGTGACATTAGTTTTTGCGTTGTTAATGATACTCCCTCCGTCCCACTCCTAAGTGACCTATTTGATTTTAGATTTTGTCCCAATGATAAGTGACCTATATCACTAAACAATGAGATATTCCGGAATTATCCTTTTAGTTAATTATAAATAATATATGAAATATGTATAATTTGATAGGCATGTTTATATTCGTTACGTAGGTGTTTTAAAATGCTTTTCAATTGTATGAAATTTGCGAACATTCGTGGAGTATTTTGAGAGATAAACCATTTTTAAATTTCACTAGTTATTATTCATAAGGGTATAATTGTAAAAAATGATTAAAAATACTATTTTCCTTGCTTGCCTTAAAAATTGTGCAAATTTCAAATAGGTCACTTAGGAGTGGGACGGAGGGAGTATTACATTTCAGTATTTCACCAGAGGCGTCCATAATAAAATGGCATTTTCTTTCAAGATCTAAAATGTCTGTAAAGATAGTCAAAACAAAACAGTCTAAGGCTCTCCACAATTTCAATCCACAAGTGTGTTTGGGCATTCTTAAGGTAGCTTCTCATCTGGGACAAAACCAAGTATTTTCTTATTTTTTTATTATAGAGAAAATTGAGAAAAATCAATAGTATAATCGCCTAAACTAGTAATGCAAATGAATTTGATATATGACCATATGGACACTATTACCCACTGGTATCTGGTTCATATATTGATCAGGCATTTCCTTGGTCAAACGAGTAAAATGCTATATACATTTGGCTAAGAAAAAAATCCCAACATTTTGTAAGCCACGTCAACAATATACCATGAGATTAATGTGATGTACTGATGTTCGTACATTGAGGACCATATTTCTGCATAACATGGTATATAATAACCTACTATAAGTCTTTATATCTCTATACATATCAAATCCAGATATTAAAATTGTAAATGGATGAGACTCATTATGTCGTGGTTCAAAGAATAAATAGGGCTCTTTCATTTATTTATTTTTGATGCAAATAAAGCTCTTTCATTTATTCGTATAAACATCGTCATTTTCCTAGAGATTCAAAATTGCACCCCTATTTTCTTTTTGTAAATGGATTGACGTTTTTAGTAAATAAGAAGAATATGGTATCGAAAATTCAAAATTATACTCATATTAAAATTTGAAAAGAATATGTTATACGTATTTGAAAAAAACCTTTACAAAAGATTCATGGATGATTTCATACAAAAATACATACAGTAAATCTTACCAATGTTAGAATATCCTAAAATTGGAGAAGTTTTGTATCGTTGAATACTCTACAACATTGTGCCGTTGACTTAATCTGATTGAAGATGAACAACCATCTTATTTACGATGAGAACGGATTCTTAATTCTCATACTTCTTATAAACTTGTATTTCAAGTTTGATGGAATTCCACGTATTTGAATATCATTTTTTCAGTTTTCCCCACCATCTCACATTCTCAAGCACGAGGTCGTAGAAGATTTAAACATTATACATGTAAAACAAAATTAAACATATAAAAGCGGAGAAAATATATTCTTCGGTGTTTCTTTTTTATAGTATAATGTTCTAAAAAAACATGATTTAAAGTATCTTAAAAATTAGGAAAATGTGGGTGACCATGAATGAAGAAAAAACAAGTAAAATAGAAACATTAAAAAAGCATTTATTTAAAATTGCATGAGATTTTGGGAGACTAATGTGTTATGTTCCTTGGTGCAATTAAGATCCCAGAGCTACGTACATGTACCACGTAATATTTCGATGTGTTTTAATATATGTTTGTACCAGAACACCATCTCTCTTTTTCGTACAACCGACCGTCTCAAATTGTAAACCGTAATATGTTAATACAATTTTTTTTTCTTATTGAATTTATAGGCTCTGACCATTCACCTATCTTACTGGTGACCAATCTAATCTCCCACCTGGGGAAGAATCCATACATATATTATAAATGTTGGTATAGTGATCCCACCTCTCATGAGATAATTAGAAATGATTTTCCTAATAATGTTTGGGAATCACATGCTTTTCGACTAATCGATCATTTGGCATATGCCAAAGTTGCCCTTAAAGATTGGAATATCAGTCGCGTTGGCAATATTGATTATAAAGTTAAAACTCTGGAAAATCAATTTCAACTGCTGAATAGCCAATCTTATACATATTGTTCAGAACCTTGCTGCTGTCAGAAAAGTTGAGATAGACCTCGAGCATTGGCATAATATCCAAAAGGATTTCCATGCACAAAAATCCAGGTTGACTCTATCAAGAGCTATGATAGAAATACTAATTACTAACACACTTTTGTAAATAGATGGAAGCATTTCAATCATAGTAACTCTATTAAGTTATCTAACGGTAATTGATCCGAGGATAAGAATCAATTTGAAAACCTTTCAACCTCTCATTTCAAAAATATTAGCACTACTACGAATACTCTTCGTAATAGTATTATTCTTAACTGTATGAATACCTGCATTACTAGGGAGGAAAACGATACTTTGTTGAGTACCATTCCTTTACGGGAAGTAAGAGAAACAATTAAACATATGCGATCTTTGTCTGCACCTGAACCAAATGGTGTTCCTCCCGGATACAATTACCTAAATCTCCTTAAGACTAATGTTTTGAACATTTTTAACTTTTTCTTTGTTTGAAAACACCTTTTCAAGGAAATCAATCATATTTTCCTCTCTTATTCCTAAGGTCAACAATCATGCTACTCAAACGGGATTTCAGACCTATTTCTCTATGTAACACAATTTACAAGATTATTTCTAAGATTTTCGTTAATAGAATGAAACCAATACTAGGAGAAAATATTAGCCCATTTCAATCTTCTTATATTCCTTCCGAATAAAAACATACATAATAATGTGATAATATCCCATGAACTCGTTCATTCTATGAAAAAGAAAAAAGATAGAATAAGAATCATGAGACTCAAACCCTACATGTCAAAATCTTTTGACAGGATTGAGTAGGACTTTTTATTATAGATACTAGAAGTTCGCACGTGCTTACGCACGTGCATAATGGTTGGGTCCATTCTAAAATAAAGGCACGTGAATTGGGTCCTTTCTAATTTCTGAACAGAAAATGTTGTTTGTAATTATTAATATACCCTCATTTTATTTATAGAGCATGTATTATTTAGGTAAGATATGGGGGTAAAATGGTCATACAAAAATTGCAGCTTTAAAAACACTGTAGCAAAGAGAGTTTGCTTTATATAGTAATAGATACTTAAGAGATTTGGTTTCTTTAATCATTGGTGCGATCTCTTTCGCTAATTAATGTATCAACACCACTAGTATATCTGTATTACTCAACGGGTCTCCATGTCAAGTTTATATGCCCACTCCTGGCTTAAGACAAGGAGATTTGTTACTCTGTATCTTTTTATTATATGAATGGAGTCTTTCTCTAAGTACCTCATGCATGCTAAGTCTCACACTATTGTCCTAATTTTTGGGTTTTTATTTTGTTCCTCGGACAGGCAAATGCGAAAACATATTTCTTAGCCAAATTCGTAGAAGCTTTGCTTTCATTTTCGGATTGGGACCACTAACCCCTTAATGTATTTTCCACCAACTCTCAGTAAATCATTAGTACAAAACAAAGCTAGGATAAGTTAACTTGTGTTAGTGGTGGTCAGGATTTGTCCAGACAAAGATAAATCAAGGGTTGTGGTTCTCCTGACCACCCCCTACAACTCGCACGCGTGACATTAGTTCCAATATTATGAATGAAAAATGAATACTCAAGTCAAGATATGGATTTTCAAAAAATATAACGGGGAGGTTCGAACTCATGACCTATTGTGTCATAAGAGTGGCCTCTAACCAGTGTTCCACCTTGGTTGGAATTAATAGAAAAGATAAATCAGTGGTGGTGGTTTGTTCAACTTAAATATCATAATTGCTTTATTAATTAGTGTTTCACTAATTGCACATAATAAATAATCTATTCACTATAAAGTTTTTTATTAATATGTGTTTCACTAATTGCTCATAATAAATGACTAATTATTTTTAATTATAAATGTTTTCTTAATTAATTATAATATGTATTTCTATTAATAAGTAATTTTGATAAGTAATATCAATAGACATTTTTGGAGACAATGAGTAGTAGAAGAGGTGGAGGCCGAAAGATTAGTGGTGGTTAAGGGCGGCGCCAAGTATATTTATTTTTGTTCTTTTATCATTAAATGGGATACGAAGTCCATTTTTCACATGTATCTAACTTGCCAAGAATTTTTTCTCCCTCTTTCCTCAAAATCCTGGCTTCGCCCCTGGTTTGTGGTGGAAGAAGTAGTGACGGTGAGTGCTGGTGAGTAGTGATGGACAATATTAATTTTATGTTGTCGTTACAACATCGATAACATCGTAGTGTGAAAGATGTGGTTGGTTGTCTTTAACACTTTAGATAAAGGAAGGTACCATATATTTCCGGGATGATATCATACAAGATAATATTTTCATGATCGTAGTTGGATCACCCAAATGGTACCCCCGTTATCTTTGGTACTATATCGCATAAATCATGATTTTTTAATGTTAAAATAAAATTGATTGCAATACAAAAAAGAATATATACATGAAAAAATGAAACCAATCAATTGACAACATTTTATTCCATCTAAACCTCAGACATGACATTTGTGATTGAAAATTAGAATTGCGTCCAACAACCTACATGGGGTGGGCGGCAGTGATGGTGGCAGCGGTGGAGCCAAAAAATTGACATTGAGGAGGCCTACTTTTTAAAAAAAAAAAGAAATATGTAAACTTTGGTGGACTAAACCATAAATATATATGGACAAAGTACTATTTATAAAATAAACTAAAAAATTCATGTAGTTATTAAAAATTTAAGGGGTTAGAGCCAGGTTAGTCAACCCTTGGCTCTGCCACTAGGTGATGGTGGATACAAAAAATGGATTCATATGGTTTTATGGTGGTGGCGGGTATTGGTGAACAAAAACATATTATGCTAATTTTGTAGTGCCACAAAATACGTAACGTTGTATTATAAAGTATAAAACGTGGGTGATCATTCTAATGTTAAAATAAACTCGATAAAACACATGTCCATTTTAAAAAATTGGTGGAATCAATTGCCATGTTATGTAATAACTAAACGAACGACACAAATCAAGATTAGAACATATGAAATTATTTATTATCGATTTGTCTATGTAATGAGTGGTCAGGATTTGTCCTTGGCAAAGATAAATTTATCGTTGGGGTTTGTTTAACTTAACCATTTTTAAATACTTTATTAATTAGTGTCTCATTGATTGTTCATAATGATTAATTAAATTTCTATTATAAATGTCCCTTTAATAATCTAACATAAATACATAATTTTATTAATAAATAATTGTACTAAAAGCTGTATTAATTCTAATGGTGGTAGTGGAAGTAGGGTTAGTATAAACGGTGACCGGTGTTTGTGAATGGTGGAAGAGGTAACATTACTATTGGTGGAAGAAATAGTGGCAGTGGATGATTTTTATGGTGGTGGGTGTTGGTAATAGTAGTGGATAATAATAGTTTTTGCTTTTTAGTGAGTTTTATTGACCGAGTAAAAAAAATCTTCACAAAACATGCAACATTGTACTGTGAAAGATGTAATTGGTTGTTTTTAGCACCATTGATAAGGACAAAAATCAAATATTTCGAGGATGATACCGGAACATATAAGACAATATGATCATGACTGTTGGATCACCGAAACGGTATCCGTATTATATAAAGGCAATTGGTGTGCCCGCGTAAGAGAACATTATCGCTCTCTCAAGTACTATTACATATTTTTTTTCCTGAAAGACCATCAATATCGAGTTGTTTCACGACAACTACCTACAAAGACAACAACTGTTTGAAAATATTTGTTTGTTCATCAAAATCATCATAAAAAACTCTAAATCATAAATCTAAATTTCGCCTCCGATGTTTATAGAATATTTTTTATATTTTACATTCTCAATTCATGGGACCTCTTGATTACAAATCAACAACATCAAATTACGGATCAATATGTATAGGTTTCATCCACTGGGTTAGAAGGCAGAGTAGATGTAGTTGCAGGAAATCCTACAATACACCCCTCGTATGATTTTATCGTTAATCAGCCTATTTTTATGTTTACACTCTTAATTTTATTGATTAATTTCAGAATATTCTTACAAGGAAAATAAAGAAATCAAGAATGATCTCTGCTCTCAACTTTCTCTCTCCTATTTACTTATCTCTCACTCAAAAAAGATCTCCCTCCCCTTTACAACTCGAATGACTATTTATAAGGGAAATACATAATGGATGACAGCTAATCTATCCTTAATTTTCGGATATGGTTTGCGACATTCTCGCAACCTTACAAATGTTGACTTCGCAAGATTTCTAATTTTCGCAAGACTATCACACCTTTCTCATGATCCTTGCTGATATCGTTTCTGAAATTGTTCTGCGACGCTTTTGTGCAATACCATTGTTAACTTCGCTGAGACATAACTGTTGCGAGATTCTGATCCTACATCTTGCCTCTTCTCATATCTTCTCTGCAAAGTAGAGAATGATGTGAGAAATGCCGCAACCGCTTATTTCTCATATTCTGCATTTATCACACGTATTCTTTCTTCCATTTATTTCTCGACACGTCTTTTGTAACCGTTACTTTTTAACCGCTTAAATCTTTCCGTATTAACCACGTTTATTTTCTCGAGGAAAAATTCCCTCTATATATATTTTTCATCCTCTTCTTCTTTCTTTTTATTCTCTCTGCAACTTCATCGTTCTTCTGCAAACTCCATCGTTGCAACTTTTCTTCTTTCTTTTCAATCTTTTTAAATTCTTCTTCATCTTCAAATTAGATCTTCATAGTTCGTGATCTTCTTCAAGATAATTTCCCTGCTATCATCTTTCATGGATTCATCAAGGTTAGTCTTCTTTTTTTCCTTATAAATTTTGCTGAAATTGATATATTTGAAATTGATCTTGTTTATTGCCTTATGTGATGTTGTTTATGTGATTCCCATACTCTTGTTATTTCAGCAAAAGCGGCTCCAACACCAAATTTTCAGTTCAGAATCCTAACAATCCCAAATCACAGCATAAAGTTGTCGTTCATAAAAGGAAGTCTGCGAATGAGAAGGTAGTAAGAAACACTATCTTTTTCTAATAACAATATTGTTGCCTCTGTTTCTTATCTAGATTGTAATTCGCAGGGTGATAAAGATCTTCATAGACCTCACAAGAAATCTCGCCACCTCAAGGCTATTCCAACTAATGTTCCCTTCCATCTACTCATTTCTTCCAAATCTCCTGCGACATCTTCGCAAGATAAACCTTTATCTCCAATTCATGAAGACGCTGCCTCTGACTTCATTTCTTCCAAATCTCCTGCGATATATTCGCAAGATAAACCTTTATCTCCAACTCGCGAGAATGCTGCCTCTGATTTCATTTCTCCAGTTGATCTTCCTATGACTGAAACTCCCCTTGTGGTTCCTTCTGCGAATGAAGCCTCTTCTCTTCCCATTGAGAATGTTTCTCAACCTTCTCTCTACCAGTTCTCTTCCTAAGTCTCCTCCTTTGTCGAAAGAGACGTGGAAGGGATAATATTGCTTTCAAGGTTTTATCTGAGATTCTAGATGATGGCAAGAAGTCTTCCACTGATCCCATCAAGTCTAATGTTTGCGAAATTCTGAGCAAGCATTTGGGTTCTGACAAAGCTGCTTCGCAGACAACTTTAGAAAAAGAATGTAATGCTCTTCGTCTTGAAAATCAGAAACTTCAGAACGTTTTGCTGGATCGTGATAATCTTCGCAAGAAGAATGATGAGTTAAGAGGTATGATTTCCTCATCTATGTCTTTAATTTGCTTTTCGATGGTTTTATCCTTCCCGCTTAATTATCCTTTAAATCCCTCTTTCGCATGTTAAGCATTAAATCAGAAACGAGTAATGGAGAGATATCAATTTGAATCTGCTGTTGAAGAAGCCCGTGTTGATAAAGAAGTCTTAATGGATCAATATAACCAATTAGATAATCTCTATTCATATTCTCTTGATCAAATAAATAACCTTACCAATGAAAATACCCAATTAGTTGAAAAACAAGATCTATTAAGTAATGAAGTATCTCGTCTTTCTTATTCTTTAACCAAAGCTAATTTAGGGATGGAAACTTTATCAGATGAGAATAAAACCTTGTCTCAAGAGAAGCGAGTTTATTTAAACAAGATGGCGATATCTTCGCAACAACTTAATATTCTCCAAAAAGTATGTGCTGACCAAGAAAAACTCTTCGCTCTTTAAGAAATGAACTTAAAGAAGTAACAGAATCATCTATCACTGAAAGAGATTCACTCATTCAAGGTAGAATAGCTTTAAGTGTGAAGGAAATCAGCTTAAAGATCAATATTCCAAATTAGAAGAATCTTATTCTTCTCTTGCGAAGAAAAATGCCTTCTTTGTTTCTAAAGAGAAAAATCTCCAGTCTCGACTTAAAGGTTTAGTTGGAGATAAATTTGACGACGCAATGGATCATTGGGAGAATAGTTGTTTATCCTTGGTTCAACATCTTATTTCGCAAAAGGAAGGTAGTCATAATAGTTTGACTGCCTTAATTATCTTTCCTTTGTCATATCTCTCTGAATTCCTTATATTAATAAAATTTTGTATTCTATTTTTCGCAGAGTCTGAGAAGAATCTTCATTCTTCTATTTCTGATTTTGAGGCTAAATATGCTAAAATTCGCAAGGAGAATGCATTACTTGTTTCTACTCTTACTGGTTCTCGCAACCGGGCAGAAATAAGACTTGATTATCTTGCTTATTTTAAGGATATTCAAGATAGGAATCATCAAAGAGTACTTCTTCGCCAAGTCCATCTCCGGGCTGAAGTCCTTGTAAACGACATTTTATTGTCCAACTCTCTTCCTCCTACATCAATTGATCCTTTAGAAGTAGATGATAATGAAGTTCCTCGTCCTACTGATAGTGATTACGATTATGAAAGCGGTGCAGAGGATAACTTCCCGGAAAATGAAGAAGAAGTTCCTTCTAAAGAAGTATCTGTTGGTGTTAATCAGAATGAGAAAGAAATTTCTCCCGAAGAAGTAGTTGCTGGCGATACTCAAGATGTTAATCAAGTAATTGCTTGTGATAATCAAAATGCTAGTCATGACAAAGATCAAATCCGAAATGAAGGAGAAGCTTGCGATAATGTTGGCGAAGAACTTCTGTCATCTCCTACTACTGATATTGATATTGAAGCTTGATCTTCTTTTCTAGCTTTTTTTTCTTGAGATGTCTTATTTTTATTACTTTTGAGAGCTGCATTTTTCAATCGACTTTGGAGTCAACTATTTCTTTTAATATTTTGTTGATAAGAAAGATAATGCTTCTTGTATATCGATTCCCATACTTGCCTCTCATTATCTTTCTTGCGAAAAATAATCTGTTATAAATGCTTATAATTAGTTTGTTTTATTATATGGTCTTATTTTTCCTTCCTAATTAAAGGTATTATTATGCCATCTCTTGTCATTGCGACAAAATCGCAAGACGTCTTTGCACTTTCATACAAAAACCCATTGATATTGTCTTAACTTTTTCTTTTGTATTATGACCTCTTCAGGAATGTTGCGACAATATGACAGGCCTAAATATTCTTGCGAAAATAAAGCCCCATTACATTGTCGTCTTGCGATGAAATCGCATGACGTCTTCGCACTTTCATGCGAAAACTCATTGATCTCATCTTAACTTTTTCTTTTGTATTATTGCCTCTTCAGGAATGTTGCACAAATATGACAAGCCTTAATTATCCTTGCGAATAATAAGCCTCATGACATTTGCGTCTTAAGACACTTATCAGCTCCCTAATGGAGGGTGCCGCCCTTATCTTCCCCCTGGTTTCCCCTTCAAGGAGGCGTACTTCTACCATACAAGGTTAGCTCCTCCCATCCAGTCTTAACAACAACCAGTTGTTTTCGCAGCCTCTTATCCCTTTTACCTATAGGGCTTATGGTTACGAGACTGCACCCTAAGTGGGGTTTTCTTCAGGCCGAGTGCAGTATAAGCCAAGACTTGTCAAGAATGGCAAGGACGCTTCAAACGCCCTCGGAACTCTTGACTCAACCGTGTACCTCGGCACCTTGATCAGATCTGCACTCCTTGGGAGATTCCTTATTACCTTAGTCGCCCAACCTAAGTCATATGCTTGAGTTGAGAATCCAAGGTGCCTCTCCCGGATGGGTTTTATTGACCCCAAATCTCCATGACTCAGGTTACGGTGGCGGTATAGCCTTTCCCTGAGTCATGTAACAGGTACCCCCTAATATGACGTACTTTAGGTCTTACATTTGCCTCTTGCGAAATTTTATTCGCGAACTAGGGTGTACGCCATAAAGGTTCTCCCCTTTCTTTTATGTCATTGTTTTCTGCAAAAATTTCGCACATCATGATCTTGTTTTGTCAGAATTCATAACTTCTCAAAGCTTCTTACGGATAATATCTTTTCAAGTACAATTTGTTCCATGGTCTATCTAATCTATGACCAACATCTTTTCCGTCTGGGTCCATTAATCTATAAGCTCCTGTTCCAACTATCTCCTTTATGATGTAAGGTCCATCCCATTTTTTCGCTAATTTTCCACCATTTTCTCGCTGAGATATTGGTGTTTCTCGCAGAACTAAATCTCCTGGTTGAAATCCACGTATCTTGACACGTTTATTATATTCTCGAGCCAATCTTCGCTGATAATTTTCCATATGTTGTAAAGCTTTTTCTGTTTTTTCTTCTAATTCATCAAGTTTGTTTAGAATTAAACCCGCACTAAGATTTTTCTCCCAGAGTTCTCTTTTTGTTGTCGGAATAACAACTTCTGTTGGTAACACCGCTTCAACTCCATATGTTAAACAAAAAGGTGACATTCCAGTAGCTTCTCTTTCAGTTGTATTATAAGCCCATACTGCATTATGTACTTGTTCACACCATGATCTGTGATGTCCTTCTAATTTCTTCTTTAATATCTCTGAAATTGTTTTATTTGTTGCTTCTACTTGCCCATTAGCTTGTGGGTATAAAGGAGTGGACTTTACACATTTTATCTTGAATGCATTGAGTAACATTTCTATGTTCTGCCCCTCAAACTGTTTCCCATTATCGGATACCAACTGTGAAGGAATTCCAAATCTGCAAATGATATTTTTGAATATGAATGTAAAGATATATTTGTCGCGAATATGTTTTACTGCCTTCACTTCTGTCCTTTTTGTGAAATAATCTGTTGCGACTATTAAGTATCTTCTTTGTCCAGTTCCTGGTAAAAATGGCCCCACAATATCTAAGCCCCATTTTCCAAAGGGCCACACACTAGTTGAAGATGACAATGGTGCTCCTGGTGCATGTATCTTCTTACCATACCGCTGACAATCTTCGCAACGTCTTGATATTTGTTTTGCATCTTCATGCATGTATGGCCAGTAATAACCTTGCATTTTTGCTCTATGTGCCAAAGATCTTCCTCCACTATGATTGCCAGCGTCTCCACTATGTAACATTTTCAGCACCTTTTCTCCTTCCTCTCGTGTCAAACATCTGAGTGATGGTCCCTAAAAGATTTTCGGTATAACAACCCATCTCTTAATTCATAATTCGTTGCTCGGCTTTTTAACTTGTGTTTTCCAATCTATTTCTTGGTGTTTCTCCTTTCGCCAAATATGCGTGAAGCTCCATTCTCCAGTCTGCGACATTATTTATTTGTTCTTCTTTTTCATTATCTATGACCATCACATCCACATCTTCCTCTTCTTTATTGACTGATGGTGACAGAAGTGTTTGTATTTTTATGCATCTCGCAGTTGGATCTGTCATCATACTTGAGATGAAAGCAAAAGCGTCTGCGAGTCTATTATCCTTTCTTGAAATGTGCCTCCATTTTTTTTTGGGATTTTCGCTGACAATTCCTCAACCAGCTTCTTGTATTTCTTCAGGGATGGTTCATTTGTAGTATACTCTCCTTTTATTTGGCGAATAACTAGCTGCGAATCACTAGTGATCCTGGCGTTTTCTAGTTTCATTTCTATTGCGAATTTTAATGCATGTATCACAGCTTCATATTCTGTTTCATTATTAGTGGATTCAAATTCCAACCTGAATGAAAAAGCCATTTTATTCCTTCTGGCGAAATTAAAACAATTCCAACTCCATTTCCTTCTCCATTTGATGATCCATCTACCAGTATTTCCCATCTATTTGGTTCTGTTAATAAATCTTTTGGATCTCCATGTTCGTCTTCTACATCCATCATTTCTTCTACTGCTTCATCTTCTTCTAAAGGAAATTCTGCCAAGAAATCCGCAACAACTTGTGATTTTGGTGAAGATAAAACTTCATATTTAATATCAAAATGGCCTACTTGTGCATTCCATCTCTCTACCCTTCCTGATCTTTTAGAATTCTTCATCACTGATTCAATTGGTACTTTTGTTAATACCCTTATCTTGTGTGCTTGAAAATATATGCGGAGCTTAAATGATGCATAAACTAATGCTAAGATCAACTTTTCAATTTTGAGTAATCTTCTCTGCGGTATTAAAAGTTTTGCTAATGTAATAAATGGGTTTCTCCACTCCTGCGTCTACTCGCAATAATACAACACTTAATGCATGCGACGTTGTCGCAAGGTAAATCAATAATTCTTCTCCTGGTTCTGCCTTTTGTAAGATAGTTGTATTCATAAGATGTTCTTTGATTCCTTGAAAAGCCTTTTCACATTCATCACTCCATTTAAATTTCGCACCCTTCTTGAGTATATCGAAAAAATATTTGCATTTGTCTGATGATCGCGAAATGAATCTCCCCAGCGAAGCTAGAAGCCCATTCAACTTCTGTACATCTTTTATTGTTGCTGGTGTTGGCATGTCACGAACTGCTTGCACTTTTTCCGGATCAACCTGTATTCCTTCCTTTGATACAATGTAGCCTAAATTTTCCCGATGCAACTCCAATAGTACACTTCTCGGGATTCAATTTAATGTTATACTGCCGCATTTGTTCAAAAATCTCCCTCAAGTCTTGTACATGGTCCTTAGCTTCTTACTCTTTACAACATGTCATCCACGTATACTTCTAATTTTTGTGTATCCATTTTGCGAACACCTTCTCTACCATTCTTTGATATGTTGCTCCCGCATTTCGCAAACCAAACGACATTTTTGTATAACAATATAAACCTCTAGGAGCAAAGAAAGCAGTATGTTCTTGATCTTCTTCAGCAAGAGGAATTTGGTTATACCCTTTGTACCCATCTAAAGATGATACCCTATCATTTCCTGCTGCAGATTCCACCATTTGAGGAATATCGGGTAACGGAAAACTATCTTTAGGGCAAGCTTTGTTCAAATCAGTGAAATCTATGCAAATCCTGATTCACTTGTTTTTCTTTGGGACAATGACCATATTCCCTATCCATTTTGGGTATTTAGCTTCTCTTATAATTCCTGCCTCCAGCATTTTCTGTAATTCTTCTTCTATTTGGGAATGGTAAGTTGTTGCGATTTTTCTTATTCTCTGTTTAAATGGTCTCACATTTTTGTTAATATCCAGTCTGTGGAAAGCAATTGTTGGATCTATTCCTGGTATCTCATCCATGTTTCCTGCGAAAATATCTTTATATTCTCGCAGTAAATTGACAGTTCTTTCTTCTTCTTCTATATCCATTTTGGTCCCAATTCTCAACACTAGAGGCTCCTCTTCAGTCCCAACATTTATTTCTTTTGTTGGTTCTGCAGCAGTGTAACTGGGTTTAGGTTCTCCCATTGGTGTGGGTTCTTTAATTGCTTTTATGGATCCTTCTCCTTCTTCCGAAATTTCGCTGGGTATTTGTTTGCCTTCTTTCACCCTTATCATATATACTCTAAATTCTTCTTCCTTCTTTGCTTCCTTTACTAATTTTCTGCGAAGTTGTTTCCTTTTTGCTTGTTCTTCATAACGCCTTACTTCAATTTGATGACATAATTTCGCATTATCAACGTATCCTCTGATTTCACCTATTCCACTTGGAGTGGGGAATCTAATACTTTGATGCAACGTTGATACCACAACTTTTATTGCATGTATCCATGATCTTCCTAATAACATATTATATGGCGATTCCATATCCACCACGCACAATGTCACATGTGTTTCGATTTCTCCAAGTGGAATTCGTACCACTATTTCTCCTTTAGGTTTTGTTGTGGATTTTCCAAAGCCGTGAACAAAATATGTTGAATTGGACATTTCTCATCTTTAAATCTCATTCCCCGAAATGCATGATAAAATATTATATCAACTGAACTTCCTGCATCAATTAAAGTTCTGTTCAACATCCATTCTCCTGTGGATTTTATTGCTATATCCTTCTCTTTTCGTGTAATAGGCATTGTTACAACCAATGGAGATGTATGATTCAAATTTTCTTTTGGTATTTCTTCTGCCATGAACACAATTCTTTGCTTTTCTCAATCTTTCAAAGGTGAAGTTTTTCAACCGCCGTAATTTTCTTTCCTTCAAAATTTCGTTTATGTATTCTTCCTTTGATGTATTCATGTAATTCATTAACCAAGCTTTTTGTTATCATATTACACTCCAATTTTTTGCCATTTTCATTAACTCTATTCATCTTTCCTCTAACTGATTCACTGATTTGTTTAATCACTTTCTTGATTTGAATTTTCTCAATCATCAATCTTCAACTTTCGATCTTCAATCTCCCTGTTTCTAGCGCCATTATGTAGTTGCAAGAAATCCTACAATACACCCCTCGTATGATTTTATCGTTAATCAGCCTATTTTTATGTTTACACTCTTAATTTTATTGATTAATTTCAGAATATTCTTACAAGGAAAATAAAGAAATCAAGAATGATCTCTGCTCTCAACTTTCTCTCTCCCATTTACTTATCTCTCACTCAAAAAAGATCTCCCTCCCCTTTACAACTCGAATGACTATTTTATAAGGGAAATACATAGTGGATGACAGCTAATCTATCCTTTATTTTCGGATATGGTTTGCGACATTCTCGCAACCTTACAAATGTTGACTTCGCAAGCTTTCTAATTTTCGCAAGACTATCACACCTTTCTCATGATCCTTGCTGATATCATTTCTGAAATTTTTCTGCGACACTTTTGTGCAATACCGTTGTTAACTTCGCTGAGACATAACTGTTGCGAGATTCTGATCCTACAGTAGATACAGATGGGTAGATCACACAAAGCAGAACATGACTGAGAATACTTCAATAATTTGGTCAAGAAATAAGGTCAAAAATTTAATATTAACTTTTTATAGGACTAATTAGATCGGCTTCGATAGGAGCCGACTAAAATATGGATTAATAATAATTTCCACGTAAGACAATTTCAAAACATAGTTTGGCTAACTCTGCCTATGTAAAGAGTGGTCAAGATTTGTCCTTCCTCAATTGCTATGTTATGTGAGAAGAAGGTGATATCTAAGATTGAGGTACAATTCAAATCCATTAGATTCATACCATTTACAACTGGACGCCTTGAAAAAAATTGAGGTGTTGTTATTATTATACAGGTAAGGGATACATTGACCACACTTGCGCAAATACAAATGATTGGTGTTGCATGTACTGTCTAGAATGCAACGATGAATTTGAGGAAACAAGGCATCGGAAGCAGTGTCCGGAGTATTTTGGATATAGTAACTTAGACCCGATGAAATACTTATGTTTTTTTTTTTTAGTTTTTCCACAATCTATTTATTTAAGAAAAATGAACATTGCAAATGCATAACATCAACAAAAATTAGACAGATTGCGTTTGATAATAATGGCTACCGATGGTCTGGAAACGGCAAAAGAAAGGAATTGTTGAAGAAGAATTGTTGGGATATACGATTGATTACTTGATACGAATGAAAGAGGTATAACTATTTCGATTCTGAAATCGCATAAAGTTCACAGTAGAAGATGACATCAAGTTTAAAGTTAGTAACAAACATAATATGGCTAACTAAAATTTTAAAAACAAACAGGATATATAAACTTAGAAAGCCGTGGGACTTGAAGAGACCAATTTTGAAAACTACAATCTTTAAAAGCAACGATCTACAATACCATAACTTTTTTTTTTTTATAAATATTCAGTGTAGAAGATGTCAACTTTTGGTAAAGGATCTATTGACAACCTATAAATTTGAAATAGGATCAGCGAGTACAATATCTGTTCAAGGTTCTTTATGAGGTAATGTGTCGCCAGATTGTATTCCAAGTGAAGGTAGGAACATATGGAAGTGACAAAATGTCCAAGACTTTTGAAGTTACCAAAGCCTTTGTTAAGACGAACTGTTAGGCACAATACTTTGTTGAAGATTTAATGGCAGAGGTTTGCATATATACAATCCCTTCGAAAAGGTAATTGGTACACATTTTAAACATTGTCATCTGATGGGTGTTGAAAAATTACAGGAAAATCATGTCACATTGGAGAGTTTGTATCATCCGTTCGATGCAAAAAAATATTATTCTCTGCCTATTTGGAGGATCGAAAACATGACCATTATAAATGAGTCAGTTGGAGCGAAATAGGAGCATGGGGAGACTTTTATGGAAGATATTGATTAGTTGATTTCACTGAGATGAGCGCTGCTGACGACATATTTCCAAAAAATATTTAAACTTCCATGTTCATGTAGAGCATTATCTCATTATAAGCAATGAACCTAAATAAAAAAATGTCTGGAAGTTAAGATTATATTTCTTTCGTTTGAGCAAATCTCCGGCGGTAAAATATTAACGGAAAAAAACAAGAAAGAAAGAGAGGAAAATCCCGACTATTTTTATGACAAACCCATATTAAATCATAAGGAGTTGATAAGTATTCGGGACAAAAATTATATGATATATTAAAAATGAACCAACATCATGGCCCATGCCGTTACGGCACTCGTTAAGGGCTAGTAAATCTAATATTGCGAGGAACCATTGGTCTATATTAGAATATATGGCTCTGAATTTTGTAATTCAGGCTCTTCATGAGCCCTACTTTCTTTTGAATGAAATCTTATTAAAAAAAATGTATTCACAAACATATTTTCCCTATTACAGAAATGACTGTTACAACACTATTTGAATACACATAAAAGGATGTTGTGTTACCGGAACCAGTTACTAACATGAATCATCTAAATGACACTCTCATATCTAAGTTTATAGAACCAGTTACTAACAAATTGGATGCTAAGGGAATGACACTAATATTATCACACCAGAGAAAAATAGTGGGGACTTATGAGAGGGCTAACTTAGGATTTAGCCCGGATAGTCCTCTAACCCATCAATGCTAAAAAAAAATAATTTTCACAATTTTTTCACTTGGTTGTCACCTTTAGCCCGAGTTAACATAATGGTAAATCGGTTTATGGGTCCGTCCTTAAGGAGGAAAATTGAATGTGTGAGAAAGATATGCAAGTATTATTAGTAACCAGTGACCTATATAAGTTGTGCAGTAATGTGAGCAACAAACCTATATTATATATCGTTAGATGATTTTCCATGCAGTTCTATCTGAATGTTAGTCATTATATTTTCGGAAAATGGATCATTTGTCCAAATATTTTTAAATCACGGTTCAGATTGACGAGTAAAAAATAATTTGGGTGAAATGGCCAAAAAAAAATAGCAAGGATGAAACTGGATTCATCCTAGCTTAAATTTAAAAAATAGCAAGGATGAAACTGGATACATCCTGTGTAAATTAAAAATAAGAAAAAATATTTGAAAATGGGCACGATGAAACTGGTTACATCCTGCCTATTTTTACATTTTTGTCCATTTAAACAGTATCAAAATCTAACTGTCCATTTCACCCAGGAATTGTTGATTTTGGTCTTTTTAACCAATTTTGTGTTATATATTCAGTTCTCCCCACCATCTCAAGCAAACATTTATAAATATGAAAACCAAAATAAGGAATCCAAATGCATAGAAAAATATACCTTCGGAATTTCATTATATAATTTTCTAAAAGTTGTGATTCGGGGGAAAAATGTGTACGAAAAATTGGGTAAGTGTGACCATAAACGGAAAAAGATCAAGATAAGATACAAACATGAAAAAAAAGCAACCATTTTCATGAGAGACTTTGGGGACACTAAATGTATTTTCCCCCTTTTAAGTCAATCATGATTTCAGAACTACCATACTCTTAAAGTCTAAGAGCATCTCCGACACTAGATAAAAAAAAATCATACGTAGATGTCGTTGTTAAACCTCCATTTATTAAGATTTTCCTCTTAGATCTTAATAAAACTCTTTATACTAAAATTCATCTCCAGTAATTAAGGTCATACAATGTATTTTAGATTTAGATTTACATTAAAACAATAGTAATATTTAGCTTGGTTCCATATTAAAAATTATATTTTAAAAATAAAATTGATGACATGGAATTAGTTAGAGGTCATCCCGAAGATGTAGTTAAGACTTTATTAAACACCTTCATATTTAATATTTGATCCCTCCTAGTTTGTAGGACCTAACCACTGGAGATGCATTTATACTAAATGTGGATCTAAAATCCTATGTTTCATTTAACAATAATAGTTTCATCCTTTGTTGGAGATGCTCTAAACTATGCCTAGAGTTACAAGTCTTATCACTATCTTTTTTTTTTTGTCTAACATATCATCTCAAGTTGTAAATCGAAGCCAAGTACGAATGTTAGTGGTGTTTGTTAATGTCATATTTGGATGGTATAATTGGTGTATCAACAACTCAATTTGGGATTATTTTTTTCTTCTATGAAGAACTATTGTAACAATTTTTTAATGAAAAATTGTGTCTGGTTAAAAAATATTTAAAGTATTTTCTCCATTTTAGATTAGAGAAATGGGGAATGTGTGAGGAATATGCACGTGTGTTTTTTGATCCATGAATGGAAGGAGAAATTAAGGTGTGCGACATGAGTATTTGAGATGTTAATGGCATCACATTTTAGAATTTTGCAAAATGAGTCCATAATAGTGTGGCATTTTCTAAATTTTCACTTTCAAGATCTGAATGTATGTAATGGTAGGCAAAGTTAACAGACTAAGGACCCCCAAGTTCAAATGTATGAGCAGGCTTTGCACAACTTCAATCCCCTTGTTTGAATGAAAATTGTGTACTCGAAAAGAAAGGAATGAACCTCCCAACTTTAAAAAAATTGAGAAGTATTTGCTAATTATAAGACGTCTGTGTTAGACACACCGTGATTTCATCACCGTGAAATCACTGCAAGAGAGAAATCCCTGGGACCCATCAGGAGACAATAAATGGTGGGTTTTTAATTTTCTGTGGGTCCCACATTTTTTTGTGTCACCGGTGAGATCCAGTGGATCTAGACTTATTGTTATAAGAAGTGTGGTCGCTTTTCCCGATAAAGTTAAGTTTAGGAAATGTATAACCCAGATTGATTGTTTCCAAAAATAATATGGGTATTTGATTTCTGATAGGAATGAGATTGCGACTGAACTTAGAGAACATCTTGTTAAGATAAGTAAATCCTATAATCCCCCTAATGTTGTTGATTTTTTGAAAATTTTAAATCCTTATATGACAGTTGAGGAGAATAATTTTCTCATTCATTCCTCCACTATCGAGGAAATCAAGGGTATAGTTTGGCAAATGCAGCCATGAACTTCTCACAGGATGGCTATCCACCTGGTTTATACCGCAAATGTGGGATGTTGTTGGGGAACATACAATTAATATGGTTAAGGATTTTTCGATTTTGGATTTCTGCTCAAACAAATGAATCATAATTTTGTTTCGTTGATACCTAAAACTAGTATGCGTAGAAATGCCTCTGATTTTAGGCCAATTAGTTTAAGTAATATGTGTTACAAAATAACATTTAATTTGTTGGCGAGTTGGTTAAAAAATGTCATGGATAAGTTTATTAGCCCATACCAAGCAGCCTTTTTATCTTTTAGGAAGATCATTTCTAACATAATCTTTGCTCATGAGATTGTAGATACTATGAGACCAAATCTAAATCATGTCTTATGTATATAAAATTAGATATGTCGAAAGCTTTCAACAAAATAGAGTGGAGTAATCTGATTCTTATCTTAAAACAACTAGGATTCCAGAATCATTGGTGTAATATGATTAATCAGTATACGCCCACCGTGTCTACTTCAATCTTATTGAATGGCCCGCCGGGAGATGTGTTATATCCATCTAGGGGTCTTCGTCAGGAAGACCCTCTTTCTCCGTATTTGTTTATAATTTGTATAGATTCCTTGTCTAGGATACTAATTCAGGATGAAGTTGGTAAGAATATCCAAGGGATCAAAGTGACTAAAGATGGCCAATTTGTCAGTCACCTTTTCTTTGCGGATGACTGTCTGATATTTACTAAAGCTTATGTTGAAAATGTTAGGAATTTAGAAGGTATGCTTCAATTGTTTAGTAAATTTTCTGGGGAGTCCATTAATTTTGAAAAATCTGGTCTTGCTTTTAGTCCTAAAATTAATAGTAGGAAAAAGACTCAAATAGCTGCTAATATGAACATTAAAATACTAGGCATGCAAGATAAGTATTTAGGGGTTCCCTTGTTGATTCAGCAGAATAAAATGGAGTCTTCACTACAAGAAAATATAGCTATTGCTACACCATATATTGCCACACCTTCAATATAGGTGTTGCAAAAGCAAATTTCTAGTCACAGTACTTTTCAGCTGCGGCTAAAAGGTATAATTTACTGCTGCAAAATGAAATTTTTGCCACACAACTGTAGAAATAATATGAAAAGATGTGGCAAAAAAATATAATCTCTTGTTGCAGCAATAAGATTGGTGCTGCAAAAAAAACTTCTTGCTACATAGATTATCGCGACACTAGTAGGGGTTTATGCCATAACTATAAGGTGCCGCAATATATTAAGTTTCTTGCGGTGCTTTTAGGAAATTTTGGCAATCGACTTGCTACTTGGAAAAAAATTTATTTGAATATCAGTCGGGTAGCACTGTGCTTACCCATTTTGTCCTAGGATCCTTGGCATCCCATCATATTGTTGTTTTTATTATGCCAAAGAGACTTACAAATATGGGTAGCAGTATAGCGCTTTTGTTTGGGGCCCTATCATATGAGATATTTTTTTAGAAATATTAGCATATTTTGTAGGAAAATTCTCTAAAGCGCCAAATCAACGGAGGCTGAAACAATTTTTAGAACGCCAAACCATTGGTCGCTCCTATGTTGATTCAAGATTGCGTTTAAGCACCTTATGTTGAATCAAGGCTATGGAAACGCATTTTTAACGGTTTTGAAGTTGAATGTAGAATGTTGAAAGTCCATAGGGAAAAGCCTAATAAAATACCTCTTTTTCAATGAATATCTTCTTAGTGGCTGATCAAAAGAAAAAACCTTTCGCACTATGTGGAGTTTCGCCAATAAATAAACAAGCACTTAAATTAGAAACATTACAGATGAGCCAGGTCAGGTATATTGATTTATATATTTCGGCGTACTAAAATTGTAAGCCTACAGAAGCAATAAATAAAAGGAGCATAGCATAGAAGCTATTTCAGTTTCCCTGGATCCGTTGACAATTTATCAGGTCACCCTCGAGGGAAAAATTTGTGCTTGGAAAAATCGGGAAACGAAATGAAATCTTATCAAAAGCTCGAAAAAGTAATGAAAGTTGTGCTTCTCTTCGAAATTTATCAGGTCACACACTGGAATATTAATCATTATTTTTTCAGTTTTCCCCACCATCTCAAGCACGATGACACGAGAGATTTTGAACATTTATTCTTTAGATGTCAAACAAAATTAAGAATACAATAGTATAGAAGGAGTTTCCCTTATATAAACTAGTAAGACCACATGTGCGATGCATATGTTTGAATTTTATTATTTTAACAACACCAAATTTGATAATAATGAAAAAAATTCTTTAAAAAAATTTAATATTCTTATTTGTACTCATTACGTAGATAATTCAAAGAGCTTTCCAAATATACTAATTTTGCAAAAATCCGGTGTGTATTTTGAAATATATTTAAGTTTTATGTTTGTTGATATATTTTTAAAACAATGGCATTCCTGTGACTATACAGACATTGATTCAATGTACATTTTTAGCCTTGAATACATATGTATACTTGTATAGTAATGGTTGATATTTAGGGTCATATTAGTACTAGTACGACCGTTGCCACGGTTGGAGGGCCGACCGAAGAAGAATCTGAAGATGGGGTTTGTTTGCGACTACTTTCGTTCCGTTTCAGAAAAGATGATACTTTCATCCCGTTTCGTAAAAAGTGATACTTTCGCCCGTTTCAGAAAAAGTGATACTTTCGCTGATACTTTTTCTGAAACGGGCGAAAGTATCACTTTTTCCGAAACGGGGTGAAAGCATCACTTTCCTGAAACGGGATGTGAAAGTATCACTTTTTCTGAAACGGAAAATTAGTCGATCCATAAACCAAAATATGGTTGCATGATGTGTTATGCATCCTTTGTGGTGGTTTGAAGCAATAGAAAGCTAACTAAGCACAACACAACTGTAGACAACACAAACTATTTCTTGCCCCACTTCAATATATGTACAGATGAGGTAAATGCCAATCTTGTTACCAAGAGGCATAATGCGCAGAGGAGTTCTCATGCGATATGTCTGGTTGATAAGTGTGAACATTCCCCGTAGTATAATCAAAATAATGATGATAGTCAGGGCAGTTAGAGCTTCCTATCCTTCGTTTATTCTGGCTAGAAGAAGGATTTTCCGATTTCTGGGTTGTACAGTATCAACAGATTTAATACATACGAAACCCTTTTCGGAATGATTCTTAGACTTAACAGAATTAAGTTTTTCTAAGAATTTAAAAACGCCTTCGAACTCTTTAAACAGATCTTTATCAATTGATCCATCACGATAGTATTCCTCATAGAGATCAATAGTTAATCTAGTGAGGTTCCATATCTTGACCGTATTGAACGTTTTACCAATTGTTCCTTCTTTTTATTTTTTCCTTCAGATTGCTTCTCAACAATTAAATCTCCCCTTTTAGATGAAGTAAGATTATCATGAGAACCCAGAGGTTTTAACCATAACAATCTTTGAACAATCCTTACGGAATTATGGCGTTACAGATGCCAGGAGCAAGTTTTCCAAAGAAATTTCCCATAGGGAAATTTATATGGAACGAACAAACACAAACTTATTAGGTTTACCGTGTTTTCCTGCTCTGATACCAATTGAAAAAGCGGGGGTCTAACAACACAACCCAATATTTCGCTTAGCAATCTGTATGGACTAACTGCGAAATACTTTGCTAGAGAATCAACTAGACAGTCAAACTCAATCTAGATAAAAGTATCTCAAGAAGTTAATATCTCTCTCTTGATTTGATTTTTACTCAAGCCAAAAAACAATAGCGAGTCTTTATCAAATACAAGGAATACTTGGACGGTACCAAAGACCAATGTCCAAGGATCAATCAATATCAATCAACAACTAAAGGTTGGATTTCCAATTGATGATCACGAACGCACAACCTGTATTATTTCAATTATATAAAATATAATGCGGAAAAGAAATCACACAGACACCAGAAATTTTGTTAACGAGGAAACCGCAAATGCAGAAAAACCCCGGGACCTAGTCCAGATTGAATACACACTTTATTAAGACGCTACAGACACTAGCCTACTACAAACTAACTTCGGACTGGACTATAGTTGAACCCCAATCAGTCTCCCGCCGATCCAAGGTACAGTTGTACTCCTACGCCTCTGATCCCAGTAGGATACTGCGAACTTGATTCCCTTAGCTGATCTCACCCACAACCAAGAGTTGTTGCAACCCAAAATCACAGACTTGATAATAAACTGATCTGTCTCACACATAAAAGTCTATCAAAGGATGAATCTGTCTCCCACAGATAAACCCTAGGTTTTGTTCCGTCTTTAGATATAAAATCAAGGTGAATAGGAACCAATAGATAATCCAGTCTTTTATTCCCGAAGAACAGCCTAGATTAATCAATCAACTCTCTAGAATCCTTCCTGACTACACAAGCGGATTGTCGAGGAATCACAAACAGTGAGACGAAGATGTTTGTGACTTCTTTATCTTTCCTATCGGAGAACTCTCACGATCTCAAGTCAATCAATCGGTTGTACTCGTACGATAGAAGATGCAAGATCAGATTACACAACTACGATAAAGTAGTATCGGTCTGGTTTCACAATCCCAATGAAGTCTTTAAGTCGTTAACCTGATTTTAGAGAAGAAAATCAAAAGTTAATGGAGATCGACTCTAGCGGGCACACTAGTAGCACACAGACGTTTGGGGATTAGTTTTGCACAATGCTAGATGTCTCCTTTATATAGCCTTCAAATCAGGATTTTGCCTTAGTTACAAAGCAATCCTTATTCACCGTTAGATGAAAACCTGATTTAGATTCAAGCTAATATTTCTCAACCGTTAGATCGAAAAACCTAGCTTGTCACACACATTTTGGTAAACGTTTATTGGGTTCGTGAAAACCATGACCAAACGTGTACGTGTATGTTGGTTCAACATAGTAACCCAAAAAGGTCAACCATATGAGCATTTCATATTAACCTTGTTCTTCTCCACCATAACTAGTTCAATTGATTCAAATGAACTAGTTAAAGAGTTGTTCAATTGCTATGAGATCTTATGTAACTACACAAGACACAATTGAAACAAAGATGATTCGATTCGATTGAATCGGTTCATGAACTTTATAGCCACGGTTTGCATAAAGCATTACTTAGTAATTTAAGTTTCATGTTCAGAGCCTTTAGATCATAACCTCTTAAGTTCACAAACAAGTTCGCGGACTTAAGTTAATCGGTTGAGTTTTCCAAACTCAGCAGAAATTCTCGGAAAGAGAACTTCCGCCAGTTCCCGGACTGGGTTCACGGACTGAGTTTGCGGACTTAACACACAAACGAGTTTTGGAAAATCTAGCAGAAATTCTCGGTCGAGAACTTCCGTCAGTTCGCGTACTTGGCATGCCAATTCCACACTCCTCCCGATTTCTCTTGATCAACAAAGTTCGAAAACTTCGGTTCAAGGAATACATGGTTATGTAATCTAAACTCTAATTTCAATCATTGATACATTCTCAGAGGACGCTATGTATCCTTTATTCACAGACCGATCCACGTCAGTGCAATTCTCAAAGTGATTGAAACTTTTCATGACTTTCGTCACTAGGTGAAGATAAACTTGATCAAAGCGAAACGCTTTACCAACACATGATTTCGAGATATAGATAGGCGAGATATACTCGGCTCGAAATATCAAATGTGTATGATCTAGTCTATATAACATACGACTTTTGTCTCATAAGAAGTAGTAGATAGAAGAGATAGAATTTTGAGTGATAGATAAGTTCAAGTCTCCACATACCTTTTTGTTGATGAAGTTCCACGGTTCCTTGTATAGATCTTCGTCGTTGTATGATGAATCTCCATGAATTCCTTGAGCTCAACTACACTTTTTTATCCTAGTCCGAGACTTAGCTATGTAGGCTAGAAATCAAGACTTATAGTTTTGATCACTAACATTGACAAACATGCTTGAGATAGCAAAGCATGCGAGGTCGACCGAGCTACGCTCTAACAAGTAGTATCGGTCTGGCTTCACAATCCCAATGAAGTCTTTAAGTCGTTAACCTGGTTTTAGAAGAAGAAACCAAAGGTTAAAGGAAAATCAACTCTAGCTATGCAACTAGTATCACACGTAAGGTGTGGGGATTAGGTTTCCCAGTTGCTAGAGTTCTCCTTTATATAGTCTTTCAAATCAGGGTTTGCAATCAATGTTAGCTTGGTAACAAAGCATTCAATATTCACCGTTAGATGAAAACCTGATTATATTCAAGATAATATTTCTCAACCGTTGGATCGAAAACTTAGCTTGTTACACACAAATGAAATGTCCAATTTTGGGTTTATGTAGCCGTTCCCAAACATTAACATTTGTTGGTTCAACAATAGTTTACCAAATGGTTAGCCATATGATTACTTTCATATCCACCATATTCTTCTTCACCATAACTAGTTCAAATGACTCAAATGAACTAGTTAGAGAGTTGTTCAATTGCGTATATCTTACGTAACTAGACAAGACACAATCAAAGCAAAAACAGTTTGATTCACTCGAATCGGTTCATGAACTTTATAGCCACGGTTTGCAAAAGCATTCCTTAGTTTATATAAACATGAGTTCAAGAACAACCGATTTTAGATATAACCTGCTCAAGTTCGCGGACTGGGTTCGCGGACTTAAGATCATGGAAGGAGTTCACAAACTTCAGCATAAATTCTCGGGTCGAGAACTTCCGCCAGTTCGCGGACTTGGCTCACGCCACATTCTGTTTCTCTTGATCAACAAAGTTCGCAAACTTTGGTTCAAGGAATAAGGACTTATACATATATGTGTTTCCACAACAATGCTTATATCCTATCAATGGTTATGTAATCTAAACTCTCATTTCAATAATTAAAACATTCTCAGAGGACGTTATATAGCCGTTATTCACAAACCATTTTTCGTCAGAGCAATTTCCAAAGTGATTGAAACATAATATGACATTCGTCACTAGGTAAAGATGAATTTGGCTAAAGCGAAAGCTTACCAACATATATTTCGAGAAATAGATAGGCGAGTTACACTCGGCTCGAAATAGCAAATGTGTATAATGAAAGTCTATATATCAAAACGACTTTTGTCTCAAGAGTAGGAGATAGAGTAGATAGACTTTTGAGTGACAGATAAGTTCAAGTCTCCACATACCTTTTAGTCGATGAAGATCCACCAGTTCCTTTAGTCCTTCGTCTTATATGATGATTGTCATGGAGTCTTGAGCTCAACTACACTTTCTATCCTAGTCCGAGACCTTTAGCTATATAGGCTAGAAATCAAGACTTATAGTTTTGATCGCAATGCTCTAACACCGCTAATGGCGTTAAACTTTATGGGGGACCTGTGAGTTTGGATATGAATTTTATAAGTGACTTAGTTTTGAGCAGGGTGCACAAGACCGTTCAACTAATGTCCGCCATCAAAAAACTCAAAGACCCTCAAAGTGAGATGTTATTACTTCGCAATTGCACTAGTGTATCAAGATTATATTTTTCGATGCGTACCACCAATCCAGCAGCCCTACAACAAGCTAGTGATCTTTTTGATGATCATTTATTCCAGTACTTGAGACTTCTAATTACTGGGGATGGAGCGGGTTTTGAGCCATTACAGCAAAGATTAGCTATCCTGCCTATCAAGGATGGTGGTCTTGGTATTTACACTATCGCGGACACACGCTCTTATTGCTACCTTGCCTCTCAGAGCCAGACTACTTCTGTGCAGACAGTTATTCTTGGTAGCTTGTTCTCAACGGATAAAAGTTTTGCTTATCAATCGGCTCGTCAGAACTTCATTCAGGTATGTGGACTTCCTTCTAATTACTGCGTCGATAATACTTCCCCCCCTTCTATGCATTCCTTGGCAGTCACTTATTTTGATTCAGTTAAGAAGCAAATCCCCAGCCAATTTTCATTATCTGCAAGAGATTCTGTTTTGTGGCAATGTAACTGGGTTAAACATGCACAAGATTATCTTTTAGTTGTACCCATTAGCGGGTTGGACCAATGCCTTCGTCCCAGACAGTTCAGAGCAGTAGTTTGCTACCGCCTTGGTATTCCCTTGTTTGTTGAAGACGAGTTATGCTCGAGTTGTAATAGACCTAAGGATATTTTTGGTGATCACTCATTGCATTGTGCTAAGGATGTTGGGATCAAGTTTCGACACGATTTACTGCGATATGTGATTGCATATATTTGCTACAAAGTTAGTGTCCCTGCAAGAAAAGAAGTTACTTTGGGGTTTTTATCTGATGATAACAAGGATCTACGTCCTGCGGATATACTTGTTCTTAATTGGGAAAACGGCCAGGATGCGTGTATGGATGTCACGGTTGTCTCACCTTTCGCTGGTGAAGGTGTTCGTGCTTTTGCTCCAGGCCAAGCCATTTCAAGAGCCGTATCGCGCAAACGTACTAAATATCTGGATGAATGTGTTTCACACGGATATGTTTAGGTGTTTTAGCCTTCTCTACCTTAGGAGAGCTTAGTGAGGAGTCTTTGTGTTTCTTTAAGCGCTTGAAGAATTGTCTAGTTAGTAATGATGCTAGTAAGGGTCTAGACAGTTTTATTTTCCATAGAGTAGGAGTTGCTATTGAAAAAGGTGTTGGAGCCCAGCTTGTTGCTAGGCTACCCACCAAATCTCTGTACGATTCATAATTTTTTGTATGAATACAATGAAAATTAATTTATTATTTTTAAAAATAATAATTTTTTGTGTTTTGCAGGTTGTTAAAAGATGACTAATTTGTTTTTTATAAAGATATGGGTCAAAGATTTCTTTTTTTTAAATTTTAATGGTGCATTTACTTTTTAAGTTTATTAAGAGAGTTACTAATATCTCCATAATGGAAGAAGGTTACAAACACCGCAACCGCTAGATATTTTTGGCTGGGATGAGAATGAGATGGTTAGATCACTTGTTTGTCTCTCAAAATGTTATCAGTCCGTCCAAAGCTTAAAAACTAATGATGTTTTGTATTTTCTTTAATATGTCTATTCCATTAAAGTGTAACTGCGCCAATCTATTTTTGTTTTACCTACAACAAAGCTGAGCCAAACAAAATACTTCTAAAATCAAGTTGTGTAAGATCGAGCAAGGGAGAGGAGAGCACAAATGCGGAAGCAATAAACGACTACATTGATAATCAAATTCAGTGTACAAACTCTCATGGCTCAGCAACCTACTTATAGTTTCACAAACTTGAAGATCACTCAAATAAACTTCCCTAATAAAATCAAACTCTAAATAAAGCACACTTCTAGAAACACAAAGAAACTCTAAACATAGTAAAATTCTAAAACCGGCAACCGGCTCAACTTGCTTCTCAAGTAAACTTGATGTCCAAACTAAATCCACCGTGTCAACAACACTTGTTGATCCACTTAGACTGCGTCAACAATACTTTCTCATCCATTCACACTGCTTCAACTATACTAGTTGGTCTACAAACCAAATCACCATATCTTGGTTTAACTTCCAACAAGTTGTATCCACATGATCCGAAAGCTAAATAGTCCCTCTATTTCTGAAAAAAAGTTACTATCACCTTTTCAATTTGGCCTATTTTTAGACTAAAATGAAAAAAAAATGATAGTACCTCTTTTCTAGAAACGAAAGTAGTATATGTATTCACTTTAAAAAAGAAACGGATTTTACAAGACCATTTACTAACATGAACCAGACAGGTAATGACCCACTCCCCACGAGTTTAAGTTTGCCAGCTAACTTTAAGCCAAGGCCTTATAGCACGTTTGGATACAAATCTGCTTCTTACTTCTGCTTCTCCAAAAGTCGAAGTCAGAAGCAAAGTTATTTTGCTTCACAAAATGTTAATTTTTCGATTTTTAGAAGTCGTTTTGAAATCTGCCAGCCAAACTAACTTCTGACTTTTCGACTTTTGGAAATCGAAAAGCTACTTCTAATGTGTTTTCCAAACAGCCTATTAGTGTACATGTTTAAGTTAGATAGCAACATGTGGAAATGAAAAGAGTCCGTTGCTGATTAGCTCTCAAATGATACGAAAGAAAATCCACAACAACACACATTTTTCATTCGAGTGTCAAACACCGGATTGGATGCCAAGAAATTGGCACTAATATTATAACACCAGAGAAAAGGAGAATTTGGGAGAAATATAGGTCTCTGTAAGAGACTAACGACCCATAGAAGAAAGTTCAAATGTACGAACAGGCTCTCAAAACTTCAATCCATGGGTACGTTGTTTGTGTTTCATTTTGTGGGAGTCATTGTTTGAGAGAAAATTGAATTCGCAGCTTGGGGACTGTTGATGGTGCTACTTTTAAATTGTTAGGTGTTTTTGTTTCAGTCAGATGAGTAGTAATGTTCGGTGTTTTTATCGGTTTTCTGCATGTCATATTTTATTCTTTCGACCAAAAAGAAGCACATCAATCATACATTATGGTCAGTGTTAATGTACTGAGAGGGCCATAAAGCATTTTCGATATTAAAGCTCTAAACGTCTGCTCGTTTAGATAAAAGTGTTCCTTCATTTTATTGATCCTAGCATTCTGATTTAGTGATTTATCTATAAATTCGGATTCTTGCCCTTATTTCCTTTTTATGGATGAATTCTATTTATTTGTTTTCATAAAAATGAGGAACACGGTATACAAAGGCAATTTATGCCGGTATCATTGTAGTAGGATGGCAAAGTTACTAGGTGATAATACTAGTGAACTATGTTCGAAATTTGTTTGCATCAAATTCTTTACCGATAAAAAAAAATGCAATTTAGATTCATTACTGTGCTCGTACCGAAATTTGAATGGAAAATGTCATACTATTGAAAATACGCTACAAATAAGAAAAAAAAAGAGCTTCATACTGGAAAATATATTTAAAGCTTGTCAACAACAAAATTGCCAAAAATTCGGCTAAAGGAAAAAATCTTCTCTAATATCTTTAAAATTGTGGAAGTGAGAGATATCAACTTGAAGTTTGTTGAGGATGAACTATGGGACCGTATTCTCCCATTCATCATTGCTTCTTAAACTTGTAGTTCTCTTTTTCCCAAAACATTTAATCATATCTTTTTCAGTTTTCCCCACCATCTCAAGTGCGAACGAAATCCGAACATTATACATGTATGTAAATCAAAACTAGGATATGATTCTTATGAAAGCATAAAGAAACATATCATCCCGAGTTTCACTTATATAAGCACTATAATTTTCTTAAAGTCGCGACTTTGGGGAAGAAGGTTTGTGACCATTAATGAAAAAAGAATGAGAATACTTAGATTACATGACTCAAAATTGCATGAGACTTTGATGAGAGACACTAATGTGTTTTATCCCTTTAACGCACCTGTGATTTCAGATACCACATGAGATTTTGATGTACTCAAAACCATGCTTAGAGTTACGAGTCCGATCATTATCTCGTTTTTTTTTTGTTTTCTTTTGAGCGCGCAATTGGGGAATATTTATATTAATTGAGAATATAGGAAAAAGAAAAAAACGGTTTTTGAATAGTAAATCAAGGTCACCCCATATCCATGTATTTTCACTAATTCCTAATCTACCCCTCATTAATCAGGTTTAGTGGTTAATAATAATTAGTTATGTTAATTGATTAGTTTGAAAATGATTTATAGAAATCTTTATCATTTTGGAGAGATTAGAAGTATGAATGTTGGGTTCAAAAATTTTGGTTCAGATGAGTGACCATAGTGACCAAAGAGATGTCTCTGAGTCTTCACGTTAGAAACAAACATGTCTTTATGTTGAATCTTCTCCAGATGTAACTTTGGATTCACCATGGATGCACCTGCAAAACATCCTGCCGGCATTGATATAACTATGAATACCATGCCGGAAAAACCTAAACACGCATGGTATTCATAGTAATATCAATGCCGGCGCACCATATTTTCACGTACCAGGGAATATTCAACCAACACAGTGTGCCGACGTTGTTATCGGTCATCCATCCATGCCGGCATTTGTTGGAAATTTTCATAAATGTTTGCCCTATTCCGTTTTGAAATTTTTACTGGTTTTAATCAGTCAACTGCCGGCACAGTCAGTTAATTCTCGAGCATGCCGGTACTGCTAACGACATAGTATGTTGCTTAAATTTCCTTGTCGGCACATGATGTAAAGTGTCCAAAAAATTGAATTTTTTTCACTCGACTATTGACATTGGTAGATTTCTATCGAGCATGCCGGCATTTAGTTACGGCATTGAATGTTAGTTACCAAGCATGCCAGCACCATTTTTCGGCATGGTCTTCATCACTTTCGGCATGGTCTTCGTCACTTCCGGCATGGTCTTCATCACTTCCAGCATGGTCTTCATCACTACCGGCATGGTCTTCATCACTTCTGAATGTAAAAAAAAAAAAAATCGTTTTCAAAGTGGGGAATATTTAGGTTTCAAAGCCCTAACCCTAAAGAGAATGTCGGCAATGAAGATGGAAATGGGGATATGATTTTGTTTTTTTGATTTTTATTTTGAGGTAAGGGTATTTTAGTATTTTTGTCCCCAAAAACACCCCTATGTGTTTGGAAATCTCGTGGAATCTGTAGTCACGTAGAAAAACGTCTCCTGCTGATTTTGATTACACCAAGTGTCTGGGACTTACTTCAAAGGATAACTCCTTGGTTGATTCTTCTGAATCCAAAGGAAAAAAACACATGTTTTCATTTTCTGGTAATATGCTTCCCTTAGTTACCCATGGTTTAATATCATAATCTGAATTGGAACTTACCAGAAGTTTAAAAAATCCACTGAAATCATTGATTTTCAAGCCTTTAAAATTAGAGATCTTGAGGAAAAATGTGATTGGTATTTTGATGAGCTTGATAAGTCCCTTGATAGGGAACGTGAACTCTCTGGTTATATTAAGACCTTCTCTGACAATATGCGAAAATGTGTTCAAGAAATTACTATTCGGAATGAAAAGATTAGTATGCTTGAAGATACTATTAGAGAAAGTATAATAAGAGAAGAATGCTCAAATCTCATTAATCAGAATTGGACTTCCTTCATGTTGAAAAAGAGAAACTAGTTGCAGATCTCTTACTAGCTTAGGAACAATATATCCCATTGAAAGAAGAAAACTTTGTTTTAAGAAGCAAAAATTCCTCATGGTCTGATGTTACTGTCCCTATGACATTACCCAACATTGAAAAAGTTACTTCCGAGAAGATGTCTGATAAGAAACGCTTACATTGCCTGCTAGCATCTGCAGAAGCTATCTATTCCACGAATCAACTCGCACTGCAGAATGAAAAATCATATTTTTATGAGTTGTTATTTTCGAAATAAACAGATTGTTGATCTTCAGAAACTGCTTAACTGTGCAATTAAAGAAGTGAAAAATCTAACTGCAATAGATTTTAATTGTGCAGAAAACCAGAAGACTTATGGAAGAAATAATCAGGGTGACTCCTCATGAAAATTCCATAAGCACAAAACTTTCATAATAAAGTGTCTAACAACACTACGAATATCAGCTCTTCTATTGATAATGAAAGTAATTCTGAGAGACATTATCGGTTGGGGAAAGTAATTTATATCCCCAAATTAATATAAGTATCCCAATCGCGCGTTTTTTCTTTTTGTCTAACTGAGCACCTTAAATTGAATGTTGGGGTGTTTGTGAAGCCTCATTTGGAAAAACAAACTCTTCTACCGAAAGTAACTTAACAAAATTTTGTTAACGCTTTTCTCCATTTTGGATCGGTATTACTTGGAGGGGAAAATGTGTGGTAATTATGCAAGTGTGTTCGTTGATCTGACTCACGAAGGAATAAAAAATTCAGGTGTGTGACATTTATATTTGAGTTGTTTATGGCATCATGTTTCAGTATTTCACCAGACTCTAGCTTAATTTTAAGATGAACCTTTTGGGATTTATTGTCGAAAATTATGGGCTATTAGACTTTCTTAAAGTTCTATCTTCAAGATCTAAGATGTGGTAAGGTCATTCGGTGATGATAATAAGGACATGAGTTCGAAACCCGTCATCACATGATAATAGTGATAGTGGTCGGCGGTGGTTGTGGTGGTTGCGCGGTGGCTGTCGGAGGTGGCAGTGGTGGTTGGCGGCGATGGTGGTCAGTGGTGGTGGCGCGGTGGTGATGGTCATCGACGATGGTCGGCGGCGGTGGTCGGCGACGGTTGGTGGTGTTGCTAGTTGTTGGTAGTTGGTTGTTGGTGGTGGTAACAATATAATAAAAATTAAAGGTGGGGTTGATTTTTTTTTTTGGGTGATTTAAACTAGAAGAGTAATATAGATAGTTTATGTTAAATGAGGTTTTTTTGAACAATTTGTTTTGTTGGAGTCTTTGTGTATGGATAGTGACACCTTTGGGGTTATAACTCACACCCAGAGAAAATTTTATTGACAAATATGCAACAGTGTGTATTTGTTGACCCGCGAATGGAATGAAAAGCTAAGATGTGTGACATTAGTACTTGAGTTGTTTGAGGCTTTGAGAGTTACTACTACTGTTCAGGTTTTAAGTCAGTTGGTTCAGTCCCTTCAGAGATCATGACTTCTTAATAGATTGTACAAATTAGAAAGCTGGGAAGAAAATGAGGATTCTAAAATGGACAAAACTGATTACTATATCATTCCTTATTACTAATAAAATTCAGAAGTCATCCTAAAATTGCTTAAATTAGATATACTAGTTCAAACGAGGCACACAAAAACCCTAAATTTAAAGGCTCAATAAATTAGAGGAGCATTGTACCAAATATGCTTGAGATTCAGCATCTTTTCCGTGTTAAAACTTAAAACTTCCAATCATACATTCATTCATGTCACTAAAATGGTTACTTGTTGTCTTCTGGTTAAAATTCACAAAGGAACTACACCACGGGGAAAAAATACCTCTTCTTCGAGATTAGTACTCCCATGGTGTCAGGGACGGACCCGGAAATTATAGTTGGGTGGGGCTGAACTTATGCTAATTTTTTTTTTGTCGCCCATTGTCTTCTTGAAGAATGATTGTATCGTTTTTTCTTTCTTAGCTGATGAAAAATACACAACGAGTAGATAAAGTAAATACAAATATTAAGATTTAAACTTTTAGGGACCACCAAATAAGTAAACATGAATTGGAATTATAACACCAAAAGGAAAAATTGATCTAGAAAATTACAAAGAAAGAAAATGAACAATAACATACATACAACAACAACAAATGAGCAATAACATTCATGCAACAACATCAAGAAGTTTATAAATAATGTGTCGAAACATTCAATGGGGGATTTTTTTTCTTTATTCCTGGATACTTTGATGATTACACACACCAACAACAAAAATTTACTTCATTTGGGATCATATTTAACAACAAACAAAGTCAAAAACAACATTATAAATTCATACCAAATTAGAAATCAGTATAATTCAGTGGTAATTTCAAAAATCAGTGAACACATCATTATATACCATTATACCAGTACCTAAATTTAAATTTGTGACCAAAATCAAATCAAGGGTTTATACCAACATCTCAAGATGGATCGACTCATCAAGAAGATAACTACGGAACCCTTTTTAGATCTAGTCGTCTAGATACGAATTTGGAAAGCACAAATCACCAAAACAAAGAAAATCTCCAATTTTTAAAACACTTGAATAAAGAAAGAAAAAAACATAATAGGACAAATCATGAATTACAAGTAAAAATTACAAATCATGATTTATAATACCTGTAATTATGATTAGAGTATCAATTAATTGTATAACCACCCAGATTTAATAGATTTTGACCAAAATCAAATCAAGGGTTTTGAATAAACATCTCTAGAACTCTCTGGTGATGGAGGTAACGACATACACAAGTGAGAGTTGTTGACTCTAATGGCAACTGCAAGATGAAACTTAGCTTATATAAAGACAACTCTCTTTATTGATGTTTAGAAAATCTCTCAAAACTAAACACAAGCTCTAATCTTGCTCATATGATCAACCACAACTTTGGTGATCATATATATATATATAACTATGAATTCCTTTTGCTAGTCCTATTACCTTATTACATGTCTTTCCTTTTCTTAGAACTAGATGATTTCTAATTCCCTTAGGATTACATCAATTTCCTAATCTTGTCCTAACCAGCTTGTTAGTGACTTCTATGTTGAAGTTTAACCAACATTCTCCCCGTTAAGCTTCAACCTTACCCGTGACAGATCTTGTACTCCAATCAGTTGTCTCATTTTTTCAAACTTGATCCGAGCTAATGCCTTTGTCAATATATCTGCTTTCTGCTCAGTTCCAGGTATGTGTTTTACGTTAATGACCTCCTTCTCGATGCATTCTCGTATGAAATGATACCTTTTGTGAATGTGTTTCGTCTTCCCATGAAACACTGGATTTTTAGTGAGTGCAATTGCAGACTTATTATCAATCTTGATGAGAAATTTTTCAGGTTCTCTTCCTTTGATTTCACCCAACAGTTCTTGAAGCCATATTGATTGTTTAGCTGCTTCTGTTGCAGCCATAAACTCAGCTTCACAGGATGAGAGGGCTACAGTGTCTTGCTTCTGTGAACACCATGTAATAGGTGCTTCACCTAGATAAAATATATGACCAGTTGTACCTTTTCCATCATCTTGGTCAATATTATGACTGCTGTCACTATACCCAACAATTCCTCTTGATCCTCATCGACCATACTTCAATCCACAGCTGATTGTTCCTCTTAGATATCTCAATATATGATTTATTACATCACCATGAGAATTCCGTGGACTCTGCATATAAAGGCTTGCTACTCCCACAGAGAAAGCCAAGTCTGGTCTTGTGTGTAATAAGTATCTTAGGCATCCAACATTTCTTCTATAACTCGTTGGATTAATCTCAGCTTCTTCTTGTGCCTTTGAAACTTTAAGTCCAAACTCCATTGGTATCTTAGTTGGATTACAAGTTTCAAGTCATGCTTCTTTCAGAATTCTCCTTGCATAAGCTTCTTGTTTAATCTGAATCCCATCTACTCCTTGATGGACTTCTATGCCAAGGTAATAAGTGAGTTTTCCGAGGTCTGACATCTCAAACTTTAATGACATTTCTCTCTTGAACTCATTGATCACCTTAAGGGAGTTGCCAGTAAAAAATAGATCATCTACATAGACTACAATCACAAGAAGCGTTCCATTTTCTTCTCTTCTGTATACTGATGTTTCTTTAGAGCACTTAACAAATATGATTTCTCTTAAGATTTGATCTAACTTTGTATTCCAGGATCGAGGAGCTTGTCTTAGACCATATAGAGCTTTTGATAACTTATAAACCTTATGCTCTTGTCCTTTTACTTCAAAACCTTCTGGTTGTTCAACATACACATCTTCTCGCAATTCACCATGTAAGAATGTTGTCTTAATGTCTAAGTGGTGAATTTCCCATGAGTTTGATGCAACTTCTGCTATTAAGAGACGAATTGTCTCTAGTCTAGCAACTGGTGCGAAAAATTCATCAAAGTCTATGCCTGATTCTTGAACGTATCCCTTAGCTACAAGTCTTGCCTTATATTTGTTAATAGTTCCATCAACATTTCTTTTAACCTTGAAGATTCACTTAAGACCAATCACTTTTACCCCACCTGGCTTATCAACTAGAAACCAAGTCTTGTTTCTGTTGATTGAAATAATTTCTTCTCTACATGCTTGTGTCCATTTAGTCGAGACCTTTGCTTCCTGAAAATTCCTTGGTTCATCATTAACAGAAGGTAGCATAATCTCACATTCTTCTGCAGATTGAAGAACATGATCCTCCAGGTACTGTGGCTTTTGTATCTGTCTTGTTGATTTTCGCAGTGGAATGGGTTGAGTTATTTCATCGATCTCTTCTTCTTCTTCTTCTACTTCTTCGTTATTCTCAGTGTTTTCATTATTCTCTTCTTCTTCTTGATTAACATCATTGTTTCCATTGATATTGATGATTATGGGTCCTTCGCCTTCATCAATTACTTGACCCCATCTCATGTGAAACATTCCTGGATCCCTACTTGGTCCATCATTAGTTTCTTTCCAGTTCTAGTTTGCTTTTTCATCGAATACCACATCTCGACTCACTATCACTCTTTTCGTTGTTGGATTGAATAATCTGTAAGCTTTGGATCCAGGCTCAATTCCTAGATTCACAAGAGTCTGAGATCGATCATCCAGTTTCTTAAGAGTTGCAGAATCAACTTTTGCGTATGCTTTGCAACCAAACACTCTTAAATGATATATGTTTGGTTTTCTCTTCCGCAAACTTTCATATGGAGTCATGTCTTTCAGAGCTTTCGTATGTATCCTGTTTATCAGGTATGTGGAGTGTCGTACAGCTTCTCCCCATAGATAATTAGGTACCTGCATAGCCTTTAAAGAACTTCTTGTCATCTCCATTAGAGTCCTGTTTCTCCTCTCCACCACTCCGTTTTGTTGTGGTGTATATGGTGCTGTGAGTTGCCTTTTGATTCCATTTGACTCACAGAACTTGTTGAACTCTAAGGAAGTGAACTGTCCTCCTCTATCAGTTCTAAGCATTTTGACCTCCTCTTTAACTCTTTTTCTATCAGATTTCTGAAATCTTTGAATCTGTCAAATGCTTCACTCTTTTCTTTCATAAGAATAGACCACATATATCTTGAGAAGTCATCTATAATAGGACCACATAAATCAGCATGAAGAAGCTCTAATGGCTTTGAGGCTCTGAATGTTGTTGCTTTTGGAAAACCTTGACGCGTTTGTTTCCCAACTAAACATGATTCACAGATCCTTGATTCATCGTTTATATGTGGTAGCCCTCGAACCATCTTGTTATGAGACATAGTTTTTAAGGTTCTGAAACTTATGTGTCCTAACCTTGCGTGCCACTTCCATGTCTGATCTTCCAGTCTCATATTCAGACACAATGGCCTTTCAATCATGAGACTTATCTTGTAGAGTCTATTCTGTGAGCGTGAGACTCTAACTAAAAGTCTTCCACTTGGGTCATGAACTGTTAGATAATCTTGTCGCATTCAAACATCACATCCAACTTCTGTAGCTTGTCCTAAACTTAGAATGTTGCTTTGTAAGTTTGGGATGAAGTAGATGTTTGTGACAAGCTTTTGTTCTCCGGTCTTGGTCTGAAATAGAATTGATCCTTTCCCTTCAATTTCTACAGAAGATCCATCCCCAAACTTCACTTGTCCTTTGATTTTCTCGTTGAGTTCAGAAAAGTAGTGTCTCTTACTAGTCATGTGATTGCTGGCTCAATTATCTAAATACCAGATTCCTTCTTCTCCATACTTTGATTCGTAGTTTTTTGGTATTAGTTTCCCTTCGTTTAAGAATACAACTTCGTGCATGAAAAGAGCTGTATCTGCTTCCCTTGTTTCATTCTTGTTTGCTTCTTCCATCTTTTGTATTCTTTCAGGGCATACAGAGGAGAAGTGTCCTGGTTTATCACATCTGTAACAAATAATATTTGATCTATCCTTCTTTTCTTTCCCTTGGTTTTGATCATTCTGACTTGTTGTTCTATCTTGTGAGTTAAACCTTCCTCCCCTTCCTCGGCCTCTGTTTCCTCTACCACCTCTTCCACGACCTCTTCCTCTTGTCGCAGAGTTTTGTTGGTAAGAGTTTGTGTACAAGAGTTTTCCTTGAGTTTCTCCATTGTTTTATTCATCAAGGATTCTCTCTTCATATGCTTTCAATCTTCCAATTATATCTTCATAGCTAGTCTTCTTTAAATCTAAGACTTGTTCGAGAGAAGCTATGATATGAATATACTTCGATCTTGGTAAACTATTGAGAAACTTCTTTACCAGTTTATCTTCATCAATGGATTGTCCAAGTGACGCAGCTTTTGAGGCTATCTATGATAGCTTTCCTGCAAATCTATCAATAGTATCAGTGTCTTTCATCTTCACTCTTTCAAATTCAGACATTAAGGTTTGCAGACGGGCTTCTTTAACTCGATCAGCTCCGAGATTACGTGCCTTTATTGCATCCCAAATTTTCTTTGAAGTTTCCTGTTCACCAACTTGTAGAACAAGACATTCTGGTATTGCTTGAAAGAGTAATCCAATGGCAACATTGTTTTTGTTTGGGTCCAATGTACCAGGATCAATTGTTTCCCAAACTTTGTAGATTTTCATCAGTACCTTCATTCTCATGGACCATACTGTGTAGTTTGTGGCGTTGAGGATTGGAACTTGTATTGATGGTGGCGTGAACTGTTTTGCACCCACAATGGTGGTTTCGTTTTCCATGGCTCAGAAACAAGCTCTGATACCAATTAATGGCAACTGCAAGATGAAACTTAGCTTATATAAAGACAACTCTCTTTATTGATGTTTAGAAAATCTCTCAAAACTAAACACAAGCTCTAATCTTGCTCATATGATCAACCACAACTTTGGTGATCATATATATATATAGAACTATGAATTCCTTTTCCTTGTCCTATTACCTTATTACATGTCTTTCCTTTTCTTAGAACTAGATGACTTCTAATTCCCTTAGGATTACATCAATTTCCTAATCTTGTCCTAACCAACTTGTTAGTGACTTCTATGTTGAAGTTAATCCAACAGACTCAATCGATTATTAGCATGGGGCTAACGATAAAATTTCTGTTAAATACCAATAGTAAAATAAATTTTGCAGCTGTAAGGGGGAAGCCCCCTCACAGGCCCGTCCCTGCATGGTGTGTTTCAGTAAATTTGTGTACCTCTTCCGTGTAGTTTTACCTGAATGCTAATTACTATTTTTTCAGTTTTCGCCACCATCTCGATCACAAGGAGACCAAAGATTTTTAACATTTATTAATACCAAATGTGATTAGGAATACAAACTCACAGTAAGATACTCCCTCCGTCCCTAATTAGATGACTTAGTTGTAGTTTGCACAATTTTTAAGACAAGGATGTTAGCAAAACTTATAAATAATTTATCTCTTAAATTATATCACGGTTTTTCGTAAACTTTATACCGTTGTAAATCATTTTAAAACACCTACGTAACGAATGTAAACATAACAATTAAATTATACATATTTCTTATAGTAACAAAAATATGTTATCTATTTATGGGACAAAACTTAAAACCAAGTAGGTCATCTAATTAGGGACGAAGGGAGTATATCTTTTGGGTTTTCCTTTATATATATAAATTCCAATAGGTCTTGATTTATGGGAAGAGGGGTTGTAAAAAAATGACTAGCGAAGTGCGACAAGAAATGAAAAAAGTACAAGAAGAAATAGAAACATGAAAAATGTATTTATTCAAATTGCATGAGACTTTGAAAGATACTAGTTTATATAAAATTGACGTATACCAAATTATGCCTAAATTTACAAGTTCGGTCAATATCTCTTTTACTACAAACTAAAATTGTGAGCCAAACATGACGCTGAGGGGATGTAAATTTTATATTCATGTGGTGTAAGTGGAGTATAAAAAAATGAAAGTAAAGAAAATTGTTTGACAACCATACTTGAGCGTTATGGTAACAAAACGTGTATTCACTTCCGAAAATGAGTCATTTGTCCAGATATTTTAAAACATAGTTCAGATGGACGAGTAAAAATTAGTATAGGTGAAATGGACACCAAAAAAGTAGCAAGGATGAAACTGGATGCATCCTGATGTAAATTAAAAATAAAAAAAGTATTTGAAAATGGGTTGGATGAAACTGTTTACATCCTGACTATTTTTACATTTTTGTCCATTTAAACAGTATCAAAATCTAAATATCCTTTTCACCCAAAAATTGTTAATTTTGATCTTTTTAACCAATTTTGTGTATTCACTTCGACGAAGAAGCATATTTTACAAGACCATTTACTAAGTGACAGCTAATGACCCCCTCAAGTTTAAGCTTATGAGCTAAATTTTATGAGCGCTAAAGGCTGATACCATTATTGCTAAAGGTGGGTACCAACGCAGAATTCAATGGCCAAGATTATTTTTTCTTTTACCCACCCCGCTAATTTTGGTACCGCTTTTAGCAATTGTGCTAACTTTAAGCTTGGATGTCATAAATTTGAATTGAGATAACACAAGGTCTTAGTGCATATGTCTGCAAGTTGATAATAGGGGGTCCGACCTAAACTCTTTCCACTGAATAGTATGAAACCTGTAAAACAACCATCTATGGTCGTTTCTTCATTATAGATTAAGATATTCTTTTGAACTGCAACACGTCGAATAGAAAAGTGTCCGTTGCTGATTAGCTCTTAAATAAAATGAAAATCTACAACAACATGCATATTTCATTTGAGGGTGAAAACATGAACTGGATGCCATCAAAATAACACTAACATTATCAAACTAGAGCAACGAAGAAAGTGGGAAAGATTTGTAGATCTCGTAAGAGACTAGCAGCCCATATAAGTATGACGAGAAATAAACCTATACTCTGCTTCATTAGACAGTGTTTCATGTAGTTCTACCTGAATGTTAGTTATTATCTTTTCATTTCTCCCCGTCGTCTCAAGCACAAGAATAGAACCAAGAATACCACAGATTTAAAACATTTATAAATGTTAAACAAAACCAGGATCCAAAAATATACTCTCTCTCTGTCCCATTAATAAATGACCTAGTTACTTTGAGATTTTGTCCCACCATTAAGTGACCTATATCACTAAACAAGGAGATATTTCTAAATTATCATTTTAATTGATTATAAGAAATATACATAATTTGATAGTCATGTTTATATTCGTTACGTAGGTATTTGAAAATGATTTTCAACGGTACGAAATTTGCGAACATCTGTGGTGTAGTTTTAGAGATAAACCATTTCAAAATTTCACTATTTATTATCCATAAGATATAATTGTAAAAAATGCTTAAAAATATTTTTCTCCTTGCTTGTCTTAAAAATTGTGCAAATTTGAACTAGGTCACTTAATAATGGGACGGAAGAAGAAGAATTTTGAAGTTTCTTTATATAATTTTCCAAAAATCGTGATTTAAGAGAAGAGTATACGTGAAAAATTGGGAAAGTGGCTATGAATGAAAAAAGATCAAAAAAAAAATGGAAACATGAAACATGCGTCTAATATTAAAATTGCATGGGTCATTGGGAGATAATAATGTGTTTTTTTTTTTTTCCTTTTTACTAAACCAATTATTACCTGTATACTACTACATGTATTAAAACAAAAATGCTACATGACCCCATTGTATGGACATCATATTAACGTCATAAGAGTTGATTTTTTTTAGATAAAAATAGATTTTATTAAGATTAGGCAGGTGCAATATGCCTGCCTAGTAATAAGTCAAGACAACTTGATACATCTTGTTGAACCTCAACTGAAATACCGTCTAACCTCACTTTCTTAGCAATGTTATCTGCTAACTTATTATTGTTTCTCGAAATATAACTAACACTCCAAAAACTGAAAGAGTTAAGCAAAAGCTTTATGTCTCTTATAATTTTCCTGTATTCCCATCTGACGAAGAGATCATCTGAGTTTACAAAATTAACTACATTTTGTGCATCAACTAGTATGTTGATTCTTGTGTGACCTTGAGCTTTAACCATCTCACTGCTTCCAGAATAGTTGTGCATTCACCTTCCTCTGGATCCCTTACTCGATCTGCATAGGAGCCTTTGAATCCTTCAAGTTCACATGTAGAAGAAACCAGCACCATTCCAGTGCCACAAGTGTTAGTATCATAGTCAAAAGATGCATCAACATAAATATTTAAGGAATTAGCATCAGTATGTGTAATCAAATGATGATTTCTAAGAACCAAGCTATTCTGAGTGTCCATGTTATGTAATGGATGGAAGGAGAAACTGATCAGCTGGTATTTAATTCTAGCCACCGTGTGAAGAGGATTGAGAATTTTATCCTCAAAAACACATTCGCATCTTTCATTCCAGATTATTCAACATTCTACCATAAGAGTTTTCCTCTAGAATTCCAATTCCTCAGAGTTTGAATTCCTAACATTAGTGAACCACGAGACAATCCAGTCTTGAATATTGCGGCAATTCTGGATAACTTGATCAATGTTAATGTTAAGCATTCTCCACACAGATTTGGCATGATTGCAAATAAGAAGTAGATGAAAGAGAGTTTCTTCTTCATCTTGGCATATGCTGAGCTAATCTTTCTCTTGTTGGGACTGCATTCTTGATACATTTCCAAATAAAAAGAAGAACTCTGTATGGTAGTTTCATCTTCCACAGGCATTTCCACACTGTTTTGGGGACAGTGCTAATACTGGCTTGATGTTGAACTCTTCTTTCTGTGAGCTTTTTATAAGCGCTCTTAACTGAAAAGATTCCATCTTTAACTGGCAACCATCTGAGGAAATCATCTTCTGATTGTGAAAGCTGCATATTCTTGATTTTATTAACTATATCAGGAAGAAACAAAGTGTTGAGTAAAGAGATGTTCCACTTGTTGGTGTCAGAAATAATAAATTCTGAGACAAAAGTGTATTGGTAGTGAGAAATATCTGCAGGGACCACCAGTTCATTATGTCCTAAAATCCACTTGTCCTTCCATATCATAGTCTTCTTGCCATTGTTTACTTCCATAGAACAATGTTGTCGCAGAATAGTGAGACCTTGTTCAATTCCTTTCCAGACCCAAGAGGTGTTATGTTTTTGTGAAGTAATATGCAGAAAATTTTCCCCTTTGTGATATTTGGCTTTAAGAATTTTGCTTAAAAGATGATCTTCTTGGTGATATATTCTCCATCCAAGCTTTGTAAGAAGTGCATGGTTTAGCATTTCAAGATCTCTGAATGCAAGACCACCAAGATCTTTAGATATGCACATATTTTTACAAGCTACAAGATTAGTTCCATTGCCTGATTTGAAACTCCACCAGAATTTTCTTTGTGCAGTGTCTAGTTTCTTTAGAAGCTTTTTTGGCATTTTAAAGGTGCTCATCTGATAAGTAGGTATTGAGTTGAGTACTGTCTTGACCATTGTGGTTCTTCCAGCTTGGTGCATGGTGGTACCTTTCCAAGTACCTAATCTTCTATCAAAAGACAATTGTATATCTTCAAAATCTTGAACTTTAGATTTCCCAATAATGAGTGGAGAACCAAAGTATTTCTCCTTTTTATCCATTAGCTTGACACCCAATAGCTGCCTTAAAGTATCACAAAAGCTAGGATCCATATTGCCACTGAAGTAAACTGAGGACTTGTCAAAATTAATGACTTGACCATATTGTGAACTAAAGTCATTCAAAACTTGAAGTAAATTAGTCACACTGGTTAAATTTGCATGAGTGAATATAAGACAATCATCTGCAAAGAGTAAGTGATTGATAGGGGGAGTACCTCTTACAGCTGAGATTCCTTTGATACTTTTATCATGTTGAGAATCAACCATTGTCCTTGAAAACCATTCCATTGCTAAGATGAATAGATAAGGTGAGAGAGGATATCCTTGTCTTATTCCTCTTGAAGGATTAAATGATCCACAAGGAGAGCCATTAAGAAGAACAGATAAAGAGGTTGTACTTATAGATTGATGAATTATCTGACACCATTCTGCACAAAAACCAAAACTAGTAAGGATTTTCAAGAGAAAAGGCCATTCAAGCCTATCAAAAGCTTTTGACATATCAAGCTTGAGAGCTAACCATCCACTTTCACCTTTTTTCCTCTTCATTGAATGAATTAATTCATGAGCAATGATGGTGTTATCATTTATCAATCTACCAAAAACATATGCAGCTTGGTAAGGAGAAATGATTGAATCCATAAATGGCTTCATCCTATTAACCAAAATCTTGGAAATGATCTTATAGGAAGTGTTACATAAACCAATTGGTCTAAATTCTGAAGGGGATTTTGGTTTACTCTTCTTGGGAATTAGGGAAATGAAAGTCTTGTTAAGCTGTTTGGGTAAATGTTTAGTAGTGAAGAACCTTTTGACCATTTCACGCACATCTGATCCAATTGTATTGTAAAAACTAGCTTGGAAACCTTCAGGACCAGGAGCAGACCAGTTCTCCATACTTTTCAGAGTTTTTAAAACTTCTTCATCAGTGGGAATTGACAGTAATCTTCTACTATCTTCATCTGAAATAAGATTAGGAAGGATATAGTAATGTTGATTTTCTATAACATGTGATGTAGAAGTGTTAGAGCATTGCTCGGAATGCTCATTTTTAGGATTACACTCTTAATTTTATTGATCAATCTTTGAATGTTCTTACAAGAAAAGATAGAGAAATCAAGAATCACCTCTGCTCTAGACTTTCTCTCTCCTATTTACTTGTTTCTTACTCAAAAAAAGATCTCCCTTCTTCTTTACAACTTGAACGACTATTTATAGGGAAATACATAATGGATGACAACTAATCTGTCCTTTATTTTCGGGTATGATTTGCAACATTCTCGCAACCTTACAAATATTAATTTCGCAAGCTCTCTAATTTTCGCAGGACTATCACATCTTTCTCGTGATCTTAGCCGACGTCATTTATTATATTCTTCCTGAAATTGTTCTGCGACGCTATTGTATTGTGTTGTTGATAATTTCGCTGAAATATTGTCGTTGCGAAATTCTGATCCTACATCTTGCCTCTTCTCATATCTTTTCTGCGAAGTAGAGAATGATGTGAGAAATGCCGCATCTGTTCTCCTCTTCATATTCTGCATTTATCACACGTATTCTTTCTTCCATCTATTTCTTGACACGTATTTTGTAACCGTTGCTTTTTAACCGCTTATATCTTTCCGTATTAATCGTGTTTATTTTCTCGAGGAGAAATTCCCTTTATATATATTCCTTCTCACTCTCTTTTTCTTTATTTTTATTTTCTCTGCAACTTCATCGTTCTTCTGCAAATTCCATTATTGCAACTTTTCTTCTTTCTTTTTCAATCTTTTTAAGTTCTTCTTTATCTTCATACTATTTCTTCTGCAGATCTTCATCGTTCGTAATTTTCTTCGAAACAATCTCCCTGCTATTATTTTCCATGGATTCATCAAGGTTAGTTTTCTTTTTTCTTCTTTATGGGTTTTGATGAAATTGATCTTGTTTATTGCCTTATTTGATGTTGTTTATGTGATTCCCATACTCTTGTTATTTCAGCAAAAGCGCCTCCAACACTAGATTTACAGTTCAGAACCCTAACATTCCCAAATCGCAGCATAAGGTTGTTGCGCATAAAAGAAAGTCTGCGAATTAGAAGGTAGTAAGAAACACTATCCTTTTCTAATAACAATATTGTTGCCTCTGTTTCTTATCTGGATTGTAATTCGCAGGGTGATAAAGATGTCAATAAACCTCTCAAGAAATCTCTCCACCTTAAAAATGTTCCAACTTATGTTCCCTTCCACTTACTTATCTCTTCTAATCTCCTGCAATATCTTCGCAAAATAAACCTTTATCTCCAATTCGCGAAAAAGCTGCCTCAGACTTCATTTCTTCAGCTGACCTTTCAATGATTGAAACCCCCCTTGTTGATCCTTCTGTGAATGAAACCTCTTCTCTTCCCATTGAGAATGTTTCTCAACCTTCTATCACTACCAGTTCTCTAGCTAAGTCTCTTCCTCTTTCGAAAGAAACTATGGAAGGGATAGATATTGCCTTCAAAATTTTATCTGAAGTCCTGGATGATGTCAAGAAGTCTTCTATTGATCCTATCAAGTCTAATGTTTGCGAAATTCTGAGCAAGCACTTAGGTTCTGACAGAGCCGCTTCGCAGACAACTTCGGAAAAAAAATGTAATGCTCTTCTTCTCGAAAATCAAAAGCTTCAGAATGTTTTGCTGGATCGAGACAATCTTCGCAAGAAAAATGATGAATCGAGGGGTATGATTTTCTTATCTGTGTCTTTAATTTTCCTTTTTAATGGTTTTATCCTTCCCATATTTAATTATCCTTGAAATCCCTCTTTCGCATGTTAAACTTTAAACCACAAACGAATAATGGAGAGATATCAATTTGAATCTGCTGTTGAAGAAGCCCGTGTTGATAAAGAAATCTTGATGGATCAGTATAACCAATTAGATAACCTCTATTCATATTCTCTTGATCATATAAATAATCTTACCAATGAAAATACCCAATTAGTTCAAGGAAAAGATTTATTAAGTAATGAAGTATCTCGCCTTTCTTATTCTTTAACTAAAGCTAATTTAGGGATGGAAACTTTATCAGATGAGAATAAAACCTTATCTCAGGAGAAGCGAACTTATTTAAACAAGATGGCGATATCTTCGCAACAGCTTAGTATTCTTCAGAAAGTATGTGATGACCAAGAACAATCTCTTCGCTCTTTGAGAAATGAACCTAAAGAAGTGACATAGTCATCTATTGCTGAAAGAGATACACTCATTCAAGGTAGAATAACTTTAAGTGTAAAGGCGAATCAACTTAAAGAACAATATTCTAAATTAGAAGAATCTTATTCTTCTCTTGCGAAGAAAAATGCCTTTCTTATTTCTAAAGAGAAAAATCTTCAATCTCGACTTAGAGGTTTAGTTGGAGATAAATTTGATAACGCAATGGACCGTTTGGAGAATAGTTGTATGTCCTTGATTCAACACCTTATTTCGCAAAAGGAAGGTAGTCATAATAGTTTGACTGCCTTAATTATCTTTTCTTTGTCATATCTTTCTGAGTTCTTCATCTTAATGAAATTTTGTATTCTATCTTTCGTAGAGTATGAGAAGAATCTTCATTCTTCCATTTCTGTTTTGGAGGCTAAATATGCCAAAATTCGCAAAGAAAATGCATTGCTCGTCTCTGCCCTTACTGGTTCTCGCGACCGAGCAGAAAGAAGACTTGATTATCTTGCTTATCTTAAGGATATTCAAGATAGGAATCATCAGAGAGAACTTCTTCGTCAAGTTCATCTCCAGGCTGAAGTCCTTGTAAATGACATTTTGTTGTCCAAATCTCTTCCTCCTACATCAATTGATCCTTTAGAAGTAGATGATGATGAAGTTCCTCGTCCTACTGATAGTGATTATGATTACGAAAGCGGTGCAGAGGATGATTTCTTGGAAGATGACGAAGAAATTCCTTCTAAAGAAGCATCTGCTGGTGTTAATCAAAATGAGAAAGAAATTTCTCCTGAAGAAGTAATTGCTGGCGATAATCAAGATGCTAGTCAAGGCGAAGATCAGAACCTTAATGAAGGAGAAGCTTGCGATAATGAGAATATTGGCGAAGAATTTCTGTTATCTCCTGCTACTGAAATTAATACTGAAGCTTGAGTTTCTTATCTAGCATTGTCTTCTTGAACTGTATTATTTTTATCACTTTTGCGAGTTACACTTTTCAACCAACTTTGGAATCAACTTTTTTTTTTTAATATTTTGTTGATGAGAAAGATAATGCTTCTTGTATATTGATTCCCATACTTGCCTCTCATTATCTTTCTTGCAAAAAATAATCTGTTACGAATACTTATAAATATTTTGTTTTATCATGCGGTCTTATTTTGCCTTCCTAATTAAAGTTCTTATTATGCCACCTCTTGTCATTGCGAAAAAATCGCAGGACGTCCTTGCACTTTCATGCAAAACCCATTGATCTTGCCTTAACTTTTTATTTTGTATTATGGACTCTTCAGGAATGTTGCGACAATATGACAGGCCTAAATATTCTTGCGAAAATAAATCCACATGACATTGCCGTCTTGCGACGAAATCGCAGGACGTCTTCGCACTTTCATGCGAAAACCCATTGATCTCGTCTTATCTTTTTCTTTTGTACTATTGCCTCTTCAGGATTTTTGCACAAATATGACAAGCCTTAATACTCTTGCGAATAGAAATCCTCATGACATTTGTGTCTTAAGACACTTATCATCTCCCTAATGGAGGGTGCCGCCCTTATCTTCCCCCTGGTTGCCCCTTCAAGGAGGCGTACTTCTACCATACAAGGTTAGATCCTCCCATCCAGTCTTAACAACAACCAGTTGTTTTCGCAGCCTCTTATCCCTTTTACCTATAGGGTTTATGGTTACGAGACTGCACCCTAAGTGGGGTTTTCTTCGGGCCGAGTGCAGTATAAGCCAAGACTTGTCAAGAATGTCAAGGTACGCTTCAAACGTCCCTGGCACTCTTGAGTCAACCATGTACCTCGGTGCCTTGATCAAATCTGCACTCCTTGGGAGAGTCCTTATTACCTTAGTCGCCCAACCCAAGTCATATGCTTAAGCTGAGAATCCAAGGTGCCTCTCCCGGATGGGCTTTATTGACCCCAAATCTCCATGACTCAGATTCCGGTGGCGGTGTAGCCTTTCCCTGAGCCATGCAACAGGTACCCCCTAATATGACGTACTTTAGGTCTTACATTTTCCTCTTGCGAAATTTTATTCGCGAACTAGGGTTTACGCCATAAAGGTTCGCCCCTTTCTTTTATGTCATTGTTCTGTGATTATCTCTGCGAAAATTTCGCACATCATGATCTTGTTTTGATGTAATAATCTTGCAATTATTCTTTCAGAATCCATAACTTCTCACCGCTTTTTACGGATAATATCTTTTTAAGTACAATCTGTTCCATGGTTTGTCGCAGAACTAAATCTCCTGGTTGAAATTAGCGTATTTTGACACGTTTATTATATTCTCGGGCTAATCTTCGCTGATAATTCTCCATATGTTGTAAAACTTTTTCTCTTCTTTCTTCTAATTCATCAAGTTTATTTAAAATCAAGCCCGCACTAAGATTTTTCTCCCAAGCTTCTCTTTTTGTTTTCGGAATAACAACTTCTGTTGGTAACACCGCTTCAACTCCGTATGTTAAAAAAAAAGGTGACATTCCAGTAGCTTCTCTTCTAGTTGTATTATAAGCCCATACTGCATTATGTACTTGTTCGCACCATGCTCTGTGATGTCCTTCCAATTTCTTCTTTAATATATCTGCAATTGTTTTGTTTGTTGCTTCTACCTTCCCATTAGCTTGTGGATACAGAGGAGTAGACTTTCCACATTTTATTTTGAATGCATTAAGTAGCATTTCTATATTTTGTCCTTCAAATTGTTTCCCATTATGAGATACCAACTTTGCAGGAATTCTGAATCTTCAAATGATATTTTCGAATATGAATGTAAAGATATCTTTGCCGCGAATATGCTGTACTGCCTTCACTTCTGTCCATTTTGTGAAATAATCTGTTGCGACTATTAAATATCTTCTTTGTCCAGAACCTGGTAAAAATGGTCCCACAATATCTAAGCCCCACTTTCCAAAAGGCCACACACTGGTTGAATATTATAGTGGTGCTCCAGGTGCATGTATTTTCTTTCCATGCCGTTGACAATATTCGCAACGTCTTGATATTCGTTTTGCATCTTCGTGCATGTATGGCCAGTAATAACCTTGCATTTTTCCTCTATGTGCCAAAGATCTTCCTCCGCTGTGATTGCCAGCATCCCCAATATGTAACATTTTTAGCACTTTTTCTCCTTCCTCTCGTGTCAAACATCTGAGTGATGGTCCATTAAAGGATTTTCGGTATAGCAACCCATCTCTTAATTCATAATTCGTTGCACGGCTTTTTAACTTGTCTGTTTCCAATCTATTTCTTGGTGTTTCTCCTTTCGCCAAATATGCATGAAGTTCCATTCTCCAGTCTGCGATATTGTTCATTTGTTCTTCTTTTTCATTGTCTATTATCATCACGTCCACGTCTTCTTTTTCTTTATTGATTGATGGTGACAGAAGTGTTTGTATTTTTATGCATCTCGCAGTTGGATCTGTCATCATGCTTGAGATGAAAGCAAAAGCATATGCGAGTCTGTTATCTTTTCTTGAAATGTGCCTCCATTTTATTTTTGGGATTTTCGCTGACAATTCTTCAACCAACTTCTTGTATTTCTTCAAGGATGGTTCATTTGTAGTATACTCTCCTTTTATTTGGCGAATAACTAGCTGTGAATCACTAGTGATCCTGGCATTTTCTAGTTTCATTTCTATTACGAATTTTAATGCATGTATCACAGCTTCATATTCTGTTTCATTATTAGTGGATGCAAATTCCAATCTGAATGAAAAAGCCATTTTTATTCCTTCTGGAAAAATTAAAACAATTCCAAGATAGATCAATAATTCTTGGAATTGATCAATAATTCTTCTCCCGATTCTGCTTTTTGTAAAATAGTTGTATTCATAAGATGTTCTTTGATTCCTTGAAAAACTTTTTCACATTCATCGGTCCATTTAAATTTCTCACCCATCTTGAGTATATCGAAAAAATATTTGCATTTGTCTGATGATCGCGAAATGAATCTCCCCAGCGAAGCTAGAATCCCATTCAACTTCTGTACATCTTTTATTGTTGCTGGTGTTGGCATGTCACGAACTGTTTGCACTTTTTCTGGATCAACCTGTATTCCTTCTTTTGATACAATGTAGCCTAAAAATTTTCCCGATGCAACTCCAATAGTACACTTCTCAGGATTCAATTTAATGTTATACCGCCGCATTTGTTCAAAAATCTCCCTCAGATCTTGTACATGGTCTTTAGCTTCTTCACTCTTTACTAACATGTCATCCACGTATACTTCTAATGTTTTGTGTATCCATTTTGCGAACACTTTCTCTACCATTCTTTGGTATGTCGCTCCTGCGTTTCGCAAACCAAATGGCATTTTCGTGTAACAATATAAACCACTAGGGGCAAAGAAAGCAGTATGTTCTTGATCTTCTTCAGCGAGAGGGATTTGGTTATACCCTTTGTATCCATCTAAAGATGATACCCTATCATTTCCCGCTGCGGATTCCACCATTTGAGGAATATCTGGTAACGGAAAACTATCTTTGGGGCAAGCTTTGTTTAAATCAGTGAAATCTATGCAAATCCTGATTCCTTTGTTTTTCTTTGGGACAATGACCATATTCGCTATCCATTCTGGGTATTTAGCTTCTCTCATGATTCCTGCCTCAAGCATTTTCTGTAATTCTTCTTCTATTTGGGAATGATAAGTTGTTGCAATTTTTCTTATTCTCTGTTTAAATGGTTTCACATTTTTGTTAATCTCCAACTTGTGGCATGCAATTGATGGATCTATTCCCGGTATCTCATCCATGTTTCCTGCGAAAACATCTTTATATTCTCGCAACAAGTTAACAGTTCTTTCTTATTCTTCCATATCCATTTTGGTTCCAATTCTCAATATTAGAGGTTCTTCTATAGTCCCAACGTTTATTTCTTTTGTTGGTTCTGCAGCAGTGTAAGTGGGTTTAGGTTCTCCCATTGGTGTTGGTTCTTTTATCATTTTCATAGGTCCTTATCGTTCTTCCGAAATTTCGCTAGGTATTCCTTTGCCTTCTTTTGCCCTTATCATATATACTCTAAATTCTTCTTCTTTCTTTGCTTCCTTAGCCAACTTTCTGCGAAATTGTTTCTTTTTTGCTTGTCCTTCATAATGCTTTACTTCAATCTGATGACATAATTTCGCATTGTCAACATCTCCTCTGATTTCACCTATTCCATTTGGTGTGGGGAATTTAATACATTGATGCAACATTGATACCACAGCTTTTATCGCATGTATCCATGGTCTTCATAATAACATATTATATGGCGATTCCATATCCACCATCCACAACGTTACATGTGTTTCGATTTCTCCAAGTGGAATTCGTACCACTATCTCTCCTTTAGGTTTTGTTTTGGATTTTCCAAAGCCGTGAAAAAAATATGCTGAATTGGACATTTCTTCATCTTTAAATCCCATTCCCCGGATTGCGTGATAAAATATTATATCCACTGAACTTCCCGTATCGATTAAAGTTCTGTTCAATATCCGTTCTCCTGTGGATTTTGTCGTTGTCTCCTTCTCTTTTCGCGTAATAGGAACTGTGATAACCAATGGAGATGTGTGGTTCAAATTTTCTTTTGGTATTTCTGCCGCCATGAATGTAATTTTTTGCTTTTCCCAATCTTTCAAGGGTAATGTCTTTTCTACCGCCATAACCTTCCTTCCTTCAAAATTTCGTTTATGTATTCTTCCTTTGATGTTTTCATGGAATTCATTAACCATCGTTTTTGTTATCATATTACACTCCAATCTTTTGTCATCTTCATTAATTCTATTCATCTTTCTTTTAACTGGTTTACTGATTTATTTAATCACTTTCTTGATTTGAATATTCTCAACAACAATCTTCAACTTTCGATCTTCAAGGTTCCCTGTTTCTAGCGGCATTATGTAGTTGCAGGAAATCCTACACTACACCCCTCATATAATTTCACTATTAATCAACTCATTTTTAGGTTTATACTCTTAATTTTATTGATCAATCTTTGAATGTTCTTACAAGAAAAGATAAAGAAATCAAGAATCACCTCTGCTCTAGACTTTCTCTCTCCTATTTACTTGTTTCTTACTCAAAAAAAGATCTCCCTTCTTCTTTACAACTTGAACAACTATTTATAGGGAAATACATAATGGATCACAGCTAATCTGTCCTTTATTTTCGGGTATGATTTGCGACATTCTCGCATCCTTACAAATATTAATTTCGCAAGCTCTCTAATTTTCGCAGGACTATCACATCTTTCTCGTGATCTTATTTGACGTCATTTATTATATTCTTCCTGAAATTGTTCTGCGACGCTATTGTATTGTGTTGTTGATAATTTCGCTGAAATATTGTCGTTGCGAGATTCTGATCCTACATCGGACTAGGATAGAAAGTGTAGTTGAGCTCAATAACTCCATGTCAATCATCATACAAGATGAAGGACTACTCAAGGAACTGGTGGAACTTCATCGACTAAAAGGTATGTGGATACTTGAACTTAACTATCACTCAAAAGTCTATCTACTCTATCTCCTATCTTGAGACAAAAGTCGTTTTGCTATATAGACTTTGATTATACACATTTTCTATTCCAAGTCGAGTTTATCTCGCCTATCTATTTCTCGAAATATGTGTTGTTAAGCTTTGCTTTGGCCAAATTCATCTTTACCTAGTGACAAAAGTCATGATATGTTTCAATCACTTTGAAAATTGCTTGACGAAAAATGGTTTGTGAATAACAACTATATAACGTCCTCTAAGAATGTTTCAATGATTGAAATGAGAGTTTAGATTATATAACCAATATTGGATATAAGCATTGTGTGGCAACACATATATGTATAAGTCCTTTTTCCTTGAACCGAAGTTTGCTTGTTGATCAAGAGAACCAAAACAAGAGTCATGAACTCAGTCCGCGAACTGGCAGAAGTTCTCGACCCGAGAATATCTGCTGGAGTTTGAGAACTCCTTCCGGGAACTTAAGTCTGCGAACTTAAGTTGGTTATATCTAAAGACGATTGTTTGTGAACTTATTAATATTAATAAGGAATGCTAAATGCAAACCGTGCCTATAAAGTTTATGAACCGATTCGAGTGAATCAAATTATTTTTGCTTCGATTGTGTCTTGTGTAGTTACATAAGATTTCCTTGCAATTGAACAACTCTCTAACTAGTTCATTTGAGTCATTTGAACTAGTTATGGTGAAGAAGAATATGGTTGATATGAAAGTGATCATATGTATAATCATTTGGTTAACGATTGTTGAACCAACAAATGTACATGTTTGGGTACGGTTACACAAACCTAAAATCGTGCATTTCATTTGTGTGTAACAAGCTAAGTTTTCGATCTAACGATTGAAAGATATTAGCTTGAATCTAAATCAGGTTTTCATATAACGGTGAATATTGAATGCTTTGTTACCAAGCTGACATTGATTACAAAACCTGATTTGAAAGACTATATAAGGGAGAAATCTAGCAACTGGGAAACCTAATCCCCACACCTCCTGTGTGATGCTAGTTGTAATAGCTAGAGTCGATTCTCCTTTAACCTTAGGTTTCTTCTTGTAAACCAGGTTAACGACTTAAAGACTTCATTGGGATTGTGAAGCCAGACCGATACTACTTTCTCGTAGTTGTGTGATCTGATCTTGCATCTTCTATCGTTTTGAGTACAATCGTAACGATTGGCTTGATATTTATATCTCCGATAGGCAAGATATAAAAGTAATCACAAACATCTTCGTCTCATCGTTTGCGATTCCACAATAGCTTATTTCGCCGCGTCGATTAAGATTATTGTGAGGTGATTGGTAATAAGTCTGGTTTATCAATTGTAGGTATTTTTGTGGGAGACAAATTTATCTATTCATGTAGACTTTTCTGTGTGATACAGATTTGTTTATTAAAGTCTTCGACTTTGGGTCGTAGCAACACTTAGTTGTGGGTGAGATCAGCTAAGGGAATCAAGTGCGTAGTATCCTGCTGGGATCAGAGACATAACTGTACGTTGGATCAGTGTGAGATTGATTGGGGTTCAACTACAATCCAGACCGAAGTTAGTTGTAGTAGGCTAGTGTCTGTAGCGGCTTAATACAATGTGTATTCAATATGGACTAGGTCTCCGGGTTTTTTATGCATTTGCGGTTTCCTCGTTAACAAAATTCTGGTGTCTGTGTTATTTCTATTCCACATTATATTTTGTTATATAATTGAAATATCACAGGTTGTGCGTTAGAATCAATCAATTGGAAATCCGACCTTTTATTGTTGATTGAAATTGATTGATACTTGAACATTGGTCTTTGGTACCGTTCAAGTGATTTCTCTTGTATTCAATTAGACTCGTAGATTACTATTTGCTTGAGTAAGAATTGAATCGAGAAAGAGAGATATAACTCTTTGATATACTTTATTAAGATTGAGTTTAGTTGATTTCTTGAAAGTGTATTGGAGTTTTATCCATACAGATTGCTAAGCGAAATATTGGGTGTGGTTGTTGTACCCCCCCACTTTTCAATTGGTATCAAAGAAGGCAAACACGTTCAAGACCTTATAAGTCTATGTTTGTAGCGATCTGACTCTATGGACAAAGGTGTTATCTCTATCAACGTACCACCAGTCTTCGATGGCTCTAATTACTTATGGTGGAAAATTTCTATGCGAGCTTTTCTTCAAGCACGTGATTTTCAATCATGGGTATATGTTGTTAATGGCTATGATATTCCCGTTGTGGCAGTTGGAAATGTAAACATTCCCAAGGATATTGGTGAATACAGCCCTGCCGAGATACTTGTTGCAAAGAAAAATTTCGACGGTTTGAATGCCATCATACATGCCATTACTGATGGGCACCTAATATGGCATAAATTCTTATCATTTTGTAGGTGTTTATGGTACTTTGTTGCACTAATTGCTTGTTTTTATGCCAAATTGTGTATTTTGTAGTTCTTGTGCGTTGCAAGTAAATGTGTGGCAATTGTCCTGACTTTTGTTTTGTAACTATAGGGGAATGGAAAGAATGGTCTGAACATGGGAGATGCACAAAGTGGAGCTGCCATGCCTTGTCGAGCTAGATATCAAGTCGGTGTTAGTCAGACGTGTGCAATGAAGAAGGCAGTTGGGTGCGAGCAGATTTATGAAGTGAATGGAACTAGCAGTGAACAAGAAGTGCAAGAAGAAGAAATCATTGGGCCGAAATTCAGAACTCAAATGGCATGGAGAGCGAACTAAGCCCAAAAGCTACTCTTGTATACCACAACAAGGTATTCATAATTTATACCCAAACAGACCCTTAATCCCATATTTCATCACTGGATCAGAAAACAACTCTATTTTCTCCCCTACACGACCGACAGTCTCCATCATCTAAGAACAAAGATAACCCTAGCTATGATAATCTCATCTCTGTTTATCCCTATTTCATTCTCTCTTCCTCATCCAGTACCATTTCATGTCAAATATCTCTCTCCATCGTTATCGACAATATTCAGTCATAACCCTAGGATTTGAATGGAACAAGAGTAGGTCATCTGTTTGGTTCTAAAAAATGGCAGAATTGACAAGCTAGAGGTCTGATTTTGTTTCTCCTTGCAAACATCAAAAGCAGCAACAAGAAATTGATGGAAATAGTCAGGAAAAGGAAAAGATGTTGACCAATTCTCTCTACAACAGCAGGCAGTAGGCGTGTAAAATTAGGTCTGAATTTGACTTTCTTTGCAACACTGACAACGTCAATCAGTAAAGATAGTGCATTGGCGGTGCATGAATGAAAAATCTTACAAACTGGTGAGTTTTGAGAACATGAAATCCCTAAATTTTATATTGTTTTTGTTGAAAAATGGGATTGAAAAGTGGAGGGGAGAAATTGTATAAATATGGGTCATTACTGTGTAATGGGAGGAGGCAGTGAGTGTGCTTTAAAATACTCTGAAGTAACTTCGTTTGTGCTTAGTTTTATTGAGAAATCAGCTTGAAAGATAATAGAGTTCAATTTCAACAATGGCATTATCTATATTTGAATTTTATTTGCCTCTTGTTCTCAATATGTTCTAAATTCTTAGCTAGGGCATAGATGAAGCCCTTAACTTACTACTAGATGATTCATGTTTTCGTTACTGTTCTTTTTGTGCTTTACTGAGTTAAGAGATGTTTAACTTTTGAGCTGCAATGTACTACTTTCACCTAGTATATCATGTATCCTAGGTTGTTAGAACACCTGTATTTTGTCGCATCAACTTATGTTTAATTGATACCTTTAATCTTTGATTAGTTGTGTTGCAAGAAGACATCTATACTAGGGATTAATGCTTTAGTTGACGTTAAACTATCCATCTGTGAAACCCCTTTGGAAAGACGAAAGACTCGTATCTTCACCGCTGATCCGTTATAAGGGAAAAGAAAAATTTCTATACCTGAATTTCTAGTAGAGGTTAAGTGGTGGACTCAACTGCCCTAGTGCCTCTTAGTTGACTGTTTTCAACTCATTGCATCCATATTTCCATTTCACTTTTGTACTTTGATTTGCCAACATCCAGTCGTTTCGACAAACCCTTTAATTTGAATTAGTAAAGTAGTTTTGAATTCAACTTCACACTGCTCTAGTCTCTGTGGGTTCGACCCGTATTTTCCCTGTTTACATTGTTGACATTGTGCACTTGCGGTTTAGAATAATTGTAGGTATCTCTTCTTAGCCTACCAAGTTTTTGGCGCCGCTGCCGGGGACTCGGTAGCGGTGTAGCTGAAGTTTGTTCATTACTTTACTAATTTTTAGTTTAGTCTTTTTTATACTTGTTTGAATTATGTTTGTTTTTCAGTAGATATTAGTAACTTAGAAGATTAATCTTTTCTTTCTGTAGCTTCTTAGCCTGCTGTAAGTTAAAACTTTTGCTTTTAGTTGTGTTTAATCCGTTTTATTCTCTTTGCATCATAGTTAAATTGCATCCTGTAGTTTATGTTGTGAATCTATAAAATTCTCTTTTTTTCTTTACTTTCTCAGTTTATAGTAACATATTGCATCTGTAAGATAAGCACCCATCATCCATTTGTTCTCATAATCTGCATCTCAGTAGTCGTTTTAGCTGTTTTGCTCTTCCTTGTTACTCTGGTAATACTTGTTGTTTCCTGTCACCTGCATTGTGGTACCATTCTGAGATTGCTAAAACTCTCCATTGTTTTAATCTCTTAGTAGTATTAGTTCTTATCTGCACTGAATTAGCATAACTTTGATTTTAGGTTAGAAATTGTGTAGCATAATAGCTGTCGTAGTAGCTGTAGTCTTTATTTTAACTCCGACTAAGCTGTCTACCTGCATTTCATCTGTAACTCCACCTAGCTCTGTCATCACCGCCTGTAGCTTCTCATCAGCCTGATATAATTTTGCAGTTTCTACTGTAGCATCTTAGCGTAGTGGTAACAGTAGTTTCCATCACCCCATTGCTACTCGCATAGCTTCATCTGTAGGTTGTACATGTACTTGTTTAGATTTTATTATTGTAGTGTAACTTAGTGATAATCCATCAGTTCATTTATCTTGTCTCTGTCATTATTAAAGCTATTTGTCACCATCTGCAATCTCTGTTCATCCTGCATCTCATGTGTTAGATTTTAGTTATCTACATCCCTTTTGATTTTAACCTTCTCAGTTCTCTGCATTTGCAATCTGTATATACTCTGCATCTCAGTCTTGTAGTATTTAGCCATTTGTAAAACTCCATCTGAACGTTAATCATATAGGATTCTGTAAAAATTCCGAAGTGTCTAGCTGTGTATTGCATCATTTCATCTTTTATTTTAGTTGCTTACTTCGCATCATAATCTGCATCTGTAGTTTCTTAGCTTGTAGTCATATAAAATCTGTGTTATTAGTATAACGTAGTTGTTCAACAATTCTGTATAAAACTGCATCCTAGTCTTACACTGTTAGTTGTATCTTTTTATTTTTATTTTAGAGTAAGTTACTTGCATCATTATATTTATTGCACCTTGTTTTAGTTAAAAGCTTTCAAGTCGTATAATCTGTAGCTTTTTGTAGCTGTTGTCCTATCTCTTTTAGTTTGCTATAGTTTATTAGCTTTCCAGTTCACTTAACCCATTTCAGTAGTTGAAAATTTTCTTAGCATAAGCAATTATTAGTTGTAGTTCTATAAGTAATATATGTAGGATAAACATTCGTATTATAGTTTAGATAACCCATGTGTTTATAATCTGCATATCTTTCATGTTAGTTAAGTTGTTTCAACTCAATCTCATCTGTGATTAGTCGCACTCTGTAGCTAATTGTCAGTTAGTATCTGATCTTAGTAGAATCTGGAAGTCAAATCCAGTTTGAGTCTGTTGCATTCTTTAGTGTTAAGTCTGCATCTTAGTGTTAGTTTAGCTGTAGTTTTTATTTTCAGTTTCACTCGCATACGCTGCAACTAGTTCAAGTTAGTTGTCTTTACCCTAGTAGTTTTAGTTGGGCTGTAAGTATGCTTGTTTAGATTTTAACCTTTTTGTTTTAGTATAACTTAGACTTTGTAGTTTTTCATATACATCACATATGTAATATATCATTCCACTCATTCCTAGCATCATCGCCTTCCTTTATCCAGTTTGTAGCTTGTCAATTGTGTGTTAACTCCACTCTGTCCTGTTCAGATCATTCAATTATTGATAGCTTAGTTTTTCAGTGTGGTACACTATTTGTCTTGCTACTCTAGTTTGTCAACTGTCAGTATTTTTCATTGTTTCCTTGCCATATTTGCACACATCTGGGTACTGAATTGTTTTTGAGCTGTCAGGTGCTTTCAATACTGTCGCGCAAACCAAAAGCTATGGGAAAGAGGAGCGAGACAACCTGTGTGTTGATCCTAAACCCGGTCTTATACCGGCGGTATCGTTCGTCATCTTTAATATTCTTGTCTTGAATGATATACCATCCTCACATGCAAACTGAACTAGATACTCCATCATCAAACCCCTGCAACATATAACACCTTTGAACATCTGTGACATTTGAGTAAACTATTTTCTAGCTGAAGTTTTTATTTCACCGTGCTTATCTTAATCTCTGCAAAATACCGTGCTTTTGTGCTTGCACAATCTTGATACTAAATCGCATAAACCCTGAGTTTTTGACTTTTGTATGTGTTGTTTGAATGGGTGTTATAACATGTTGAATGGTATGTCTGTTAGGCTATGATTGTAACTTTTTGAGACCAGACCAATCGTCTGGTTAGAATTCAACGAGAGGACGTAGTTGAAATTCCTGTGTCTGCCGAAGAAAGGCCTGACCAACCTGAGACAATGGGTGATGAGATAATTCCACCCCGCAGTGTCAAAGACTACATGTACCCAACGAGGACAAGCCATCCCTCTTGTATTGTTCTACCAGAAACTGCTGGTCATTTTGAGTTAAAGGCGAGCACGATACATATGCTCCCTGTGTTTCGAGGGGTTGATGTTGAAAACCCTTACCACCACGTTAGAGATTTTGAGGAAATTTGCGGGACTCCCATATTCAATCAGTTGACAGAAGAGTCCGTAAAATTGCGTTTATTTCCTTTTTCTTTGAAGGAAAAAGCCAAATCTTGACTATATGCTTTGCGGCCTCAGTCCATTAGAAGTTGGGATGAACTAACGAAAGAATTTTTCAAAAATTTCTTCCCAAATCACAAAACAACCACCATTCGTCAGGATATCAATAGTTTTGTTCAACTAGATGGGGAGATATTGTCCAAGTATCTAGAAAGGTTTAATGATTTGTTACTGCAATGTCCTCACCATGGTTTCGAACAGTGGAGACTATCAACAATTCTATATGAAGGGTTGGATTTTTCCACTCGATCCATGGTTGAAGCAATGTGCAATGGTGAGTTCACAGATAAAAGTGCTGACGAGTCATGGACCTTTTTACATGAAGTTGCCGAGAAAACTCAGCAATGGGAGTCTGTTAGGGAACCTAGGAAGTCGACCAACAGGGGTAGTGTTCATAAGATAGAGTCTGACTTTGAGGGTAATGCTAAAATAGCATCATTGGCTAGGAGACTTGAGGCTTTAGAACTGGAGAAAAATATAAAATCTTCTGCTTCTACTTCTTGTAACCAAGTTGAGGTTTCTATTTGTGATGTGTGTAATAGTTCTGATCATCTTGTTGATAACTGCCCATAATTGCATGCATTTCAAGAGTTCAGACCTGAACAGGCCCATGTTTTGTATCGAAAGCAAGAACATAACCCTTATTCACAGACCTACAACCCAGGGTGGAGAACCACCCTAACTTTTCATGGTCTAAAGTCTCTGTACAATGGGGTGCATCAGGAAACGTACAAGGATATTCATATCCAAGAAAACCCCAGGTACAATCGTACACACATCATCCTTCTGAAAAGAAATTATCAAGCATTGAAGAAAGTGTCGGTCTGTTGACCCAAAATCTTTTGCAAAATCAGAAGACCACTGACCAACGTTTTACAAGTCTAGAACTTAAGATAGGTCAGATCTGTGATGCGCTTAATGACAGGGAAAAGGGTAAGTTTCCAAGTCAGCCTGAACAAAACCCAAAAGGCACATTTCAGGCAAGTACATCTACTTGTAATGAGACTGCACATGCTGTTACTACTCTTGGTAGTGGTAAAGTAATTGATAACAATGTAAGCATGCCCGGAAAGAGTGAGTCTGTGTCTAAGTCACAATTGCATACAACATCGCATGATACACCAGTTGTTGAAAATGAATCTGAGCATGTCCCTAGATCTAAAAAATCTGCTGATGTTAATGTTTCTGTGCCATCAAATGTGCTTGTAGATTCTTTTCCTCAAAGGTTAGAGCAACAAAATAAAGGAACACAGTATAACGAGATATTGGAATTGTTCAGGCGAGTCAATATTAACATTCCATTTCTCGAAGCAATCAAGCATATTCCTGTTTATGCTAAGTTCCTGAAAGATCTACGCACACAAAAGCGAAAGATTAATGTGCACAAGCATACCTTTCTAGCCGAACAGGTAAGTTCTATCATTCAAAAGAAAACTCCACCTAAGTTTAGAGAACCAGGTTGTCCAACAATCTCATGCAAGATAGGTGACCATACGATCAATAAGGCGTTACTGGACTTAGGGGCTAATGTGAACCTACTGCCATATTCGGTATATGTGCAGTTAGGTATTGAAGAGTTAAAATCAACAACTATAACTCTGCAACTATCATTCTTTAACGAATCTCCTAGATTGTAGATCTCAGTGCTACAGAGTATAATTAAATTGAATCCTTTTAAAGCTTTTAAGAGTCTTCCTGAGCTTTTTAGAGTTTCTCACAGCTCTTTCAAGGCTCTTTAGTGTTTTTAGGGTTTTTAGGAACGGACAGATCCGTTAAAATTCCACGTAGTATAGTAGAAGATGTTTTGATTAATGTTGATAAGTTCTATTTTCCTATGGACTTCATTGTATTAGACACTCAGTCTGTGCAGAACCCAGATTGTCACATTCCTGTCATTCTAGGACGTCCCTTCTTGGCGACGTCCAATGCAATTATTAATTGTCGTAATGGAGTGTTGAAGTTTTCATTTGGTAACATGACTGTGGGGTTAAATGTTTTCAATGCTAGCCAGCAACATCTAGATCTTGATGATGATGATGATGTGCATGAAATCAACATGATTGAAAGTTTGGTTCAGGAATCATTGTCTAGTAACATGTCTGTTGATCCTTTACATGCTTGTTTGAATAATTTTAACTTGGATCTGTTTGATGATGAGTACATAAGTGAAGTGAATTCTTTGCTTGAATCTGTACCTATCATGGACACCACTAAATGGAAATATAGAGTGGAGCCACTTCCACTCTCGGAATCCAAGTTTGTCCCGTCTCTTGTTGAGCCACCAAAGCTTGAACTCAAACCATTGCCTAATACTCTTAAATATGCATTTTTGGGTTCTTCTAATACTTTGCATGTAATTATTTCTTCTGCTTCAAATATAGAACAAGAGAGTAAGCTTTTAGAAGTACTTAGAGAGCATAAAGAAGCCTTAGGATGGACAATCTCAGATATTAAGGGTATTAGTCCCACAGTTTGTATGCATCACATAAATCTTGAAGATAATGCTAAAACGTCTAGGGAAATGCAGAGGCGACTAAATACTAACATGAAAGAAGTTGTCAGAGGTGAGATCCTTAATCTTCTTGATGCGGGTATCATATACCCGATTTCAGATAGAAAATGGGTTAGTCCCATTCAGGTTGTGCCGAAAAAGTCAAGAGTTACTGTAGTTCAAAATGATAAAGATGAGTTAGTTCCTACTCGAGTAACCACAGGGTAGCGAGTTTGCATTGATTATAGGAAGTTGAATGCAGTTACAAGGAAAGATCACTTCCCTCTCCCTTTCATAGATCAAATGTTAGAAAGATTATCTGGGATAGTCATTACTGTTTCTTAGACGGCTATTCTGGTTACAACCAGATTCACATAGCACCCTAGGACCAGGAAAATACTACATTTACATGTACTTATGGTACATTTGCTTATCGCCGCATGCCCTTTGGGTTGTGTAATGCACCCGCCACATTTCAACGTTGTATGATGAGCATTTTTCTGACATGATAGATAATTTCCTTGAGATCTTTATGGATGATTTCTCTGTGTTTGGATCTTCTTTTGATGAGTGTTTGAACCATCTCACTCTTGTGTTGATTAGATGTAAAGAAAAAAAAATTGGTTTTGAATTCGGAAAAGTGTCATTTTATGGTGAACTCAGGCATAGTTCTAGGACATATCATCTCTTAAAAAGGCATTGAAGTAGATAAAGCTAAAGTTGACCTTGTAGTTGCAGGAAATCCTACACTACACCCCTCATATGATTTCATTAACACTCAACTCATTTTAGATTAATAATCTTAATTTTATTAATGAATCTTTGAACAATCTTACAAGAAAAGATAAAGGAATCAAGAACAACCACTGTTCTAGATTTTCTCTCTCCTATTTACTTGTTTCTTACTCAAAAAAAGATCTCTCCCCTCCTTTACAACTTAACGACTATTTATAAGGAAATACAAAGTGGGTGAAAGCTAATCTGTCCTTTATTTTCGGATATGGCTTGTGATATTCTCGCAACCTTACAAATGTTAATCTCGCAAACTCTCTAATTTTCGCAGGACCATCATAGATTTCTCATGATTTTAGCTGACGTCGTTTATTATATCGTTTCTGAAATTTTTCTGCGACGCTGTTGTGTTGTGTTGTTGATAATTTCACTGGGACATTATTGCTGCAAGATTATGATCCTACATCTTGCCTCTTCTCATATCTTCTCTTCGAAGTAGAGAATGATGTGATAAATGCCGCAATTATCCATTATTTCATATTCTGCATTTATCACACGTATCCTTTTTCCCATCTGTTTCTTGACACGTCTTTTGTAACCGTTGCTTTTTAACCGCTTATATCTTTTCGTATTAGTCGGGTTTATCTTCTCGGGGAAAAATTCCCTCTATATATACTCTTTCTCACTCTCTTTTTCTTTCTTTTTATTTTCTCTGCAACTTCATCGTTCTTCTGCAAATTCTATTATTGCAACTTTTCTTCTTTCTTCTTCTTTCAATCTTTTTAAGTTCTTCTTCATCTTCATACTATTTCCTCTGTAGATCTTCATCATTCGTAATTTTCTTCAAAATACTCTTCCTGCTAGTGTTTTCCATGGATTCATCAAGGTTAGTTTTCTTTTTTCTTTCCTATGGGTTTTGCTGAAATTGATCTTGCTTACTGCCTTATCTGATGCTGTTTATGTGATTCCCATACTCTTGTTATTTTAGCAAAAGCGCCTCCAACACTAAATTCACGGTTCAAAACCCTAATATTCCCAAACCGCAGCATAAGATCGTTGTGCATAAAAGAAAGTCTGCGAATCAGAAGATAATAAGAAACACTATTCTTTTCTAATAACAATATTGTTGCCTCTGGATTATAATTCACAGGGTGATAAGGATGTCAATAAATCTCTCAAGAAATCTCGCCACCTTAAAACTGTTGAAACCTCTGTTTTATTCCACTTACTTATCTCTTCTAAATCTCCTGCGACATCTTCGCAAGATAAACCATCATCTCCAATTCGCGAAAAAGCTGCCTCAGTCTTCAATTTTTCAACTGACTTTTCAATGATTGAAACTCCCATTATTGATCCTTCTGCGAATGAAACTTCTTCTCTTCCTATTGATAATATTTCTCAACCTTCTATCATTGCTAGTTCTCCACCTGAGCCTATTCCCTTTTCGAAAGAAACCGTGGAAGGAATAGATATTGCTTTCAAAGTTTTGTCCGAAGTCTTAGATGATGGCAAGAAGTCTTCCATTGATCATGTCAAGTCTAGTAGTTGCGAAATTCTGAGTAAGTATTTCAGTTCTGACAGAGCTGCTTCGCAAACAACTTTGGAAAAAGAGTGTAATGCTCTTCACCTCGAAAATCAAAAGCTTCAGAATGTTTTGCTGGATCATGACAACCTTCGCAAGAAGAATGATGAATTGAGAGGTATGATTTTCTTATCTGTGTCTTCAATTTGCCTTTCTATTGGTTTTTTCCTTCCCATATTTAATTATCCTTGAGATCCCTCTTTCGCATGTTAAGCCTTAAACCAGAAACGAATAATGGAGAGATATCAATTTGAATCTGCTGTTGAAGAAGCCCGTGTTGATAAAGATATTTTGATGGATCAATATAACCAATTAGATAACCATTATTCATATTCTCTTGATCATATAAATAATCTTACCAATGAAAATACCCAATTAGTTCAAAATCAAGATTTATTAAGTAATGAAATATCTCGCCTTTCTTATCATTTAACTAAAGCTAATTTAGGGATGGAAACTTTATCAAATGAGAATAAAACCTTATCTCAAGAGAAGCGATCTTGTTTAAACAAGATGGCGATATCTTCGCAACAACTTAACATTCTTCAGAAAGTATGTGATGACCAAGAACAATCTCTTCGCTCTTTGAGAAATGAACCTAAAGAAGTGACATAGTCATCTATTGCTGAAAGAGACACACTCATTCAAGGAAGAATAACTTTAAGTGTAAAGGCGAACCAACTTAAAGAACAATATTCTAAATTAGAAGAATCTTATTCTTCTCTTGCGAAGAAAAATGCCTTTCTTATTTCTAAAGAGAAAAATCTCCAGTCTCGACTTAAAGGATTAGTTGGAGATATATTTGATGATGCGATGGGCCGTTGGGAGAATAGTTGTCTGAATTTGATTCAATATCTTATTTCGCAAAAGGAAGGTAGTCATAATAGTTTGGCTGCCTTAACTATCTTTTCTTTGTCATATCTTTTTGAGTTTTTCATCTTATTGAAATTTTATATTTTACCTTTCGCAGAGTCTGAGAAGAATCTTCATTCCTCCATTTCTGCTTTGGAGGCTAAATATGCCAAAATTCGCAAAGAAAATACATTACTTGTCTCTGTCCTTACTAGTTCTCGCGACCGAGCAGAAAGAAGACTTGATTATCTTGCTTACTTTAAGGATATTCAAGATAGGAATCATCAGAGAGCACTTCTTCGTCAAGTTCATCTCCGGGATGAAGTCCTGGTAAATGATATCTTATTGTCTAAATCTCTTCCTCCTACATCAATCGAACCTTTGGAAGTAGATGATGATGAAGTTCCTCGTCCTGCTGATAGTGATTATGATTACGAAAGTGGTGCAGAGGATAATCTCTTGGAAGATGAATAAGAAATTCCTTCTAAGGAAGCATTTGCTGGTGTTAATCAAAATGAGAATGAAAAAGAAATCTCTTTTGAAGAAGCAATTGCTGGCGAAAATCAAGGTGTTAATCAAGGCGAAGATCAGAATCGAAATGAAGGAGAAGCTTGCGATAATGAGAACATTGGCGAAGAACGTCTATTATCTCCTTCTACTGGAATTAATATTGAAGCATGAGCTTCTTATCTAGTTCTATCTTCTTGAATTGTCTTATCGTTATTACTTTTTGCGAATAACATTCTTCAACCAACTTTGGAATCAATTTTCCCTTTTAGTATTTTGTTGGTGAGAAAGATAATTTTTCTTGTTTATTGATTCCCATACTTGCTGTAGTTGCAGGAAATCCTACACTACACCCCTCATATGATTTCATTATTAATCAACTCATTTTTAGGTTTACACTCTTAATTTTATTGATTAATCTTTGAATGTTCTTACAAGAAAAGATAAAGAAAACAAGAATGTTCTCTGTTCTGAACTTTCTCTCTCCTATTTACTTGTTTCTTACTCAAAAAAGATCTCTCTCTTCTTTACAACTCGAACGACTATTTATAAAGAAATACATAGTGGATGACAGCTAATCTGTCCTTTATTTTCGGGTATGGTTTGTGACATTCTCGCAACCTTATAAATGTTAATTTCGCAAACTCTCTAATTTTCGCAGAACTATCATATCTTTCTCGTGATCTTTGTTGACGTCATTTATTTTATCATTCCTGAAATTGTTCTGCGATGCTGTTGTACTGTGTCATTGATAATTTCGCTGAAACGTTGTCGTTGCGAGATTCTGATCCTACATCTTGTTTCTTCTCATATCTTCTATCCAAAGTAGAGAATGATGTGAGAAATGCCGCAGCTGCTTATCTTTTCATATTCTGCATTTATCACACGTATTCTTTCTTCCATTTATTTCTCGACACGTCTTTTGTAACCGTTACTTTTTAACCGCTTATATCTTTCCGTATTAATCGTGTTTTTTCTCTCGAGGATAAATTCCCTCTATATATATTCCTTTTCACTCTCTTCTTCTTTCTTTTTATCTTCTCTGCAACTTCATCGTTCTTCTGCAAATTCCATTATTGCAACTTTTCTACTTTCTTCTTCAATCTTTTTAATTTATTCTTCATCTTCATACTATTTCTTCTGCAAATCTTCATAGTTCATAATTTTCTTCGAAACGATCTCCCTGCTATTATCTTCCATGGATTCATCAAGGTTAGTTTTCTTTTTACTTCTTTATGAGTTTTGCTGAAATTGAACTTGTTTATTGCCTTATTTGATGTTGTTTATGTGATTCCATACTCTTGCTATTTCAGCAAAAGCGCTTCCAACACTAGATTTACAGTTCAGAACCCTAACATTCCCAAGTCGCAGCATAAGGTTGTTGCGCATAAAAGAAAGTCTGCGAACGAGAAGGTAGTAAGAAACACTATCCTTTTATAATAATAATATTGTTGCCTCTGTTTCTTATCTGGATTGTAATTCGCAGGGTGATAAAGATATTAAGAAACCAAACAAGAAATCTCGCCACCTTAAAACTGTTCCAACTTCTGTTCCCTTCCATTTACTCATCTCTTCTAAATCTTCTGCGACATCATCGCAAGATAAACCTTTATCTCCAATTCGCGAAAAGCTGCCTCAGACTTTATTTCTTCAGCCGACCTCTCAATGATTGAAACTCCCCTTGTTGATCCTGCTGTGAATGAAACCTCTTCTCTTCCCATTGAGAATGTTTCTCAACCTTCTATCTCTACCAGTTCTTTACCTAAGTCTCTTCCTCTTTCGAAAGAAATCGTAGAAGAGATAGATATTGCCTTCAAATTTTTATCTGAAGTTCTGGATGATGTCAAAAAGTCTTCTATTGATCCTATCAAGTCTAATTTTTACGAAATTCTGAGCAAGCATTTGGGTTCTGACAGAGCTGCTTCGCAGACAGCTTTGGAAAAAGAATGTAATGCTCTTCGTCTCGAAAATCAGAAGCTTCAGAATGTTTTACTGGATCGTGATAATCTTCGCAAGAAGAATGATGAATTGAGAGGTATAATTTTCTTATCCGTGTCTTTAATTTTCCTTCTTAATGGTTTTATCCTTCCCATATTTAATTATCCTTGAAATCCCTCTTTCGCATGTTAAGCTTTAAACCAAAAACGAATAATGGAGAGATATCAATTTGAATCTGCTGTTGAAGAAGCCCGTGTTGATAAAGAAATCTTGATGGATCAATATAACCAATTAGATAACCTCTATTCATATTATCATATAAATAATCTTACCAATGAAAATACTCAATTAATTCAAAGACAAGATTTATTAAGTAATGAAGTATCTCGTCTTTCTTATTCTTTAACTAAAGCTAATTTAGGGATGGAAACTTTATCAGATGAGAATAAAACCTTGTCCCAAGAGAAGAGAACTTATTTAAACAAGATGGCGATATCTTCACAACAACTTAGTATTCTTCAAAAAGTATGTGATGACCAAGAGCAATCTCTTCGCTCTTTGAGAAATGAACTTAAAGAAGTAACAGAGTCATCTATCGCTGAAAGAGATACACTCATTCAAGGTAGAATAACTTTAAGTGTAAAGGAGAATCAACTTAAAGAAAAATATTCCAAATTAGAAGAATCCTATTCTTCTCTTCCGAAGAAAAATGCATTTCTTATTTCTAAAGAGAAAAATCTTCAGTCTCGACTTAAAGGTTTAGTTGGAGATAAATTTGATGACGCAATGGACCGTTGGGAGAATAGTTGTATATCCTTGATTCAACACCTTATTTCGTAAAAGGAAGGTAGTCATAATAGTTTGACTGCCTTAATTATCTTTTCTTTGTCATATCTCTCTGAATTACTTATCTTAATAAAATTTTGTATTCTATCTTTCACAGAATCTGAGAAGAATCTTCATTCTTCCATTTCTGTTTTGGAGGCTAAATATGCCAAAATTCGCAAAGAAAGTGCATTGCTCGTCTCTACCCTTACTGGTTCTCGCGACCGAGCAGAAAGAAGACTTGATTATCTTGCTTATTTTAAGGATATTCAAGATAGGAATCATCACAGAGTACTTCTTCGCCAAGTTCATCTCCGGGCTGAAGTCCTTGTAAATGACATTTTATTGTCCAACTCTCTTCCTCCTACATCAATTGATCCTTTAGAAGTAGATGATGATGAAGTTCCTCGTCCTGCTGATAGTGATTATGATTATGAAAGCGGTGCAGAGGATAATTTCTTAGAAGATGAAGAAGAGGTTCCTTCTAAAGAAGCATCTGCTGGTGTTAATCAGAATGAGAAAGAAATTTCTCCTGAAGAAGTAATTGCTGGCGATAATCAAGATCCTAGTCAAGGCGAAGATCAAAACCGAAATGAAGGAGAGGCTTGCGAGAATATTGACGAAGAATTTCTGTTATCTCCTGCTACTTAAATTAATAATGAAGCTTGAGCTTCTTATTTAGCTTTGTCTTCTTGAACTATCTTATTTTTATTACTTTTGCGAGTTACATTTTTCAACCAACTTTGGAGTCAACTTTTCCTTTTAATATTTTGTTGATGAGAAAGATAATGCTTCTTGTGTACTGATTCCCATACTTGCCTCTCATTATCTTTCTTGCAAAAAATAATCTGTTACGAATACTTATAAATATTTTATTTTATCATATGGTCTTATTTTTCCTTCCTAATTAAAGGTCTTATTATGCCACCTTTTTTCATTGTGACAAAATCGCAGGACGTCTTTGCACTTTCATGCAAAAACCCATTGATCTTGCCTTATCTTTTTCTTTTGTACTATGGACTCCTCAGGAATGTTGCGACAATATGACAGGCCTAAATATTCTCGGGAAAATAAAGTCCCATGACATTGCCGTCTTGCGACGAAATCGCAGGACGTCTTCGCACTTTCATGCGAAAACCCATTGATCTCGTCTTATCCTTTTTTTTTGTATTATTGCCTCTTCAGGATTGTTGCACAAATATGACAAGCCTTAATATCCTTGCGAATAGAAAGCCTCATGACATTTGCATCTTAAGACACTTATCAGCTCACTAATGGAGGGTTCCTCCCTTATCTCCCCCCTGGTTTCCCCTTCAAGGAGGCGTACTTACACCATACAAGGTTAGCTCCTCCCATCCAGTCTTAACAACAACCAGTTGTTTTCGCAGCCTCTTATCCCTTTTACTTATAGGGCTTATGGTTACGAGACTGCACCCTAAGTGGGGTTTTCCTCAGGCCGAGTGCAGTATAAGCCAAGACTTGTCAAGAATGGCAAGGTACGCTTCAAACGTCCCTGGCACTCTTGATTCAACCGTGTACCTCGGCGCCTTGATCAGATCTGCACTCCTTGGGAGAGGACTTATTACCTTAGTCCCCCAACCCAAGTCATATGCTTAAGCTGAGAATCCAAGGTGCCTCTCCCAGATGGGCTTTATTGACCCCAAATCTCCATGACTCAGGTTCCGGTGGAAGTGTAGGCTTTCCCTGAGCCATGTAACAGGTACCCCCTAATATGACGTACTTTAGGTCTTACATTTTCCTCTTGCGAAATTTTATTCGCGAACTAGGGTGTACGCCATAAAGGTTCGACCCTTTCTTTTATGTCATTGTTCTTTGATTATCTCTGCGAAAATTTCGCACATCATGATCTTGTTTTGATATGAGTAATCCAGCAATTATTCTTTCAGAATTCATAACTTCTCAAAGCTTCTTACGGATAATATCTTTTTAAGTACAATCTGTTCCATGGTCTTTCTAATCTATGACCAACATCTCTTCCTTCTGGATCCATTAATCTATGATCTCCTGTTCCAACTATATCCTTAATGATGTAAGGTTCGTATGTTATAAATCTTTTTCTCCATATGTTGTAAAGCTTTTTCTCTTCTTTCTTCTAATTCATCAAGTTTATTTAAAATCAAGCCGCCACTAAGATTTTTTTCCCAAGCTTCTCTTTTTGTTGTCGGAATAACAACTTCTGTTGGTAACACCGCTTCAACTCCGTATGTTAAACAAAAAGGTGACATTCCAGTAGCTTCTCTTCTAGTTGTATTATAAGCCCATACTGCATTATGTACTTGTTCGCGCCATGCTCTGTGATTTCCTTCCAATTTCTTCTTTAATGTATCTGCAATTGTTTTGTTTGTTGCTTCTACTTTCCCATTAGATTATGGATACAAAGGAGTAGATTTTCCACATTTTATCTTAAATGCATTAAGTAGCATTTCTATATTCTGTCCTTCAAATTGTTTCCCATTATCAGATACCAACTGTGCAGGAATTCCGAATCTGCAAATGATATTTTCGAATATGAATGTAAAGATATCTTTGTCGCGAATATGCTGTACTACCTTCACTTCTGTCCATTTCGTGAAATAATCTGTTGCGACTATTAAGTATCTTCTTTGTCCAAATCCTGGTAAAAATGGCCCCACAATATCTAAGCCCCACTTTCCAAAAGGCCATACACTAGTTGAAGATGACAATGGTGCTCCAGGTGCATGTATTTTATTTCCATGCCACTGACAATCTTCGCAACGTCTTGATATTTGTTTTGCATCTTCATGCATATATGGCCAGTAATAACCTTGCATTTTTGCTCCATGTGCCAAAGATCTTCCTCCATTATGATTGCCAGCATCCCCACTATGTAACATTTTTAGCAGCTTTTCTCCTTCCTCTCGTGTCAAACATCTGAGTGATGGTCCATTAAAGGATTTTCGGTATCAACCCATCTCTTAATTCATAATTCGTCGCACGCCTTTTTAATTTGTGTGTTTCCAATCTATTTCTTGGTGTTTCTTCTTTCGCCAAATATGCATGAAGTTCCATTCTCCAGTCTGCGATATTGTTCATTTATACTTCTTATTCATTGTCTATTATCATCGCGTCCACGTTTTCTTCTTCTTTATTGACTGATGGTGACAAAAGTGTTTGTATTTTTATGCATCTCGCAGTTGGATCTGTCATCATGCTTGAGATGAAAGCAAAAGCATATGCGAGTCTGTTATCTTTTCTTGAAGGATGGTTCATTTGTAGTATACTCTCCCTTTATTTGGCGAATAACTAGCTGTGAATCACTAGTGATCCTGGCATTTTCTAGTTTCATTTCTATTGCGAATTTTAATGCATGTATCACAGCTTCATATTCTGTTTATTATTAGTGGATGCAAATTCCAATCTGAATGAAAAAGCCATTGTTATTCCTTATGGCGAAATTAAAACAATTCCAACTCCATTTCCTTCTCCATTTGATGATCCATCTACCAATATCTCCCATCTATTTGGTTATCTTAATAAATCTTTTGGATCTCCATGTTCTTCTTCTACATCCATCATTTCTTCTACTGCTTCATCTTCTTCTAAAGGAAATTCTGTCAAGAAATCTGCAACAACTTGTGATTTTGGTGAAGACAAAATTTCATATTTAATATCAAAGTGGCCTACTTGTGCATTCCATCTCTCCACTCTTCCTGATCTTTTAGAATTCTTCATCACTGATTCAATACCTTTATCTTATGTGTTTGAAAGTATATGCTGAGCTTAAATGATGCATAAACTAATTCTAAGATTAAATTTTCAATCTTTGAGTAATTATTCTCAGCAGTATTAAAAGTTTTGCTAATGTAATAAATGGGTTTCTCCACTCCTGCGTCTATTTCCAATAACAAAACACTTAATGCATGCGACGTCGTCGCAAGATAGATCAATAATTCTTCTCCCGATTCTGCTTTTTGTAAAATAGTTGTATTCATAAGATGTTCTTTGATTCCTTGAAGAGCTTTTTCACATTCATCAGTCCATTTAAATTTCTCACCCATCTTGAGTATATCGAAAAAATATTTGCATTTGTCTGATGATCGCGAAATGAATCCCCCAGCGAAGCTAGAATCCCATTCAACTTCTGTACATCTTTTATTGTTGCTGGTGTTGGCATGTCACGAACTGTTTGCACTTTTTCTGGATCAACCTGTATTCCTTCTTTTGATACAATGTAGCCTAAAAACTTTCCCGGGTGCAACTCCAATAGTACACTTCTCAGGATTCAATTTAATGTTATACCGCCGCATTTGTTCAAAAATCTCCCTCAGGTCTTGTACATGGTCTTTAGATTCTTCACTCTTTACTAACATGTCATCCACGTATACTTCTAATGTTTTGTGTATCCATTTTGCGAACACCTTCTCTACCATTCTTTGGTATGTCGCTCCTTCGTTTCGCGCACCAAATGGCATTTTCGTGTAACAATATAAACCTCTAGGGGAAAATAAAGCAGTATGTTCTTGATATTCTTCAACGAGAGGGATTTGGTTATACCCTTTGTATCCATCTAAAGATGATACCCTATCATTTCCCGCTGCGGATTCCACCATTTGAGGAATATCTGGGGCAAGCTTTGTTTAAATCAGTGAAATCTATGCAAATCCTGATTCCTTTGTTTTTCTTTGGGACAATGACCATATTTGCTATCCATTCTGGGTATTTAGCTTCTCTTATGATTCCCGCCTCAAGCATTTTCTGTAATTCTTCTTCTATTTGGGAATGATAAGTTGTTGCAATTTTTCTTATTCTCTGTTTAAATGGGTTCACATTTTTATTAATCTCCAACTTGTGGCATGCAGTTGATGGATCTATTCCCGGTATCTCATCCATGTTTCCTGCGAAAACATCTTTATATTCTCGCAACAAGTTAACAGTTTTTTCTTCTTCTTCCATATCCATTTTGGTTCCAATTTTCAATATTAGAGGTTCTTCTATAGTCCCAACGTTTATTTCTTTTGTTGGTTCTGCGGCAGTGTAAGTGGGTTTAGGTTCTCCCATTGGTGTTGGTTCTTTTATCATTTTCATAGGTCCTTATCCTTCTTCCGAAATTTCGCTGGGTATTCCTTTGCCTTTTTTTGCCCTTATCATATATACTCTAAATTCTTCTTCTTTCTTTGCTTCCTTTGCCAACTTTCTGCGAAATTGTTTCTTTTTTGCTTGTCCTTCATAATGCTTTACTTCAATCTGATGACATAATTTCGCATTGTCAACATCTCCTCTGATTTCACCTATTCCATTTGGTGTGGGGAATTTAATACATTGATGCAACGTTGATACCACAGCTTTTATCGCATGTATCCATGGTCTTCCTGATAACATATTATATGGCGATTCCATATCCACCACGCACAACGTTACATGTATTTCGATTTCTCCAAGTGGAATTCGTACTACTATCTCTCCTTTAGGTTTTGTTATGGATTTTCCAAAGCCGTGAACAAAATATGTTGAATTGGACATTTCTTCATCTTTAAATCCCATTCCCCGGAATGCGTGATAAAATATTATATCCACTGAACTTCCTGTATCGATTAAAGTTCTGTTCAATATCCATTTCTTCTCTTAATTCATAATTTGTTGCGCGGCTTTTTAGCTTGTGTGTTTCCAATCTATTTCTTGGTGTTTCTCCTTTCGCCAAATATGCATGAAGTTCCGTTCTCCAATCTGCGATATTTTTCGTTTGTTCTTCTTCTTCACCGTTTATTATCATCACGTCCACTTCTTCTTCTTCTTTATTGATTGATGGTGACAGGAATGTTTGTATTTTTATGCATCTCGCAGTTGGATCTGTCATCATACTTGAGATGAAAGCAAAAGCGTCTGCGAGTCTGTTATCCTTCCTTGAAATGTGCCTCCATTTTATTTTTGGGATTTTTGCTGACAATTCTTTAACGACTTCTTGTATTTCTCTAAGGATGGTTCATTTGTAGTATATTGTCCCTTCATTTGGTGAATAACTATCTGCGAATCACTAGTGATCTTGGCATTTTCTAGTTTCATTTCTATTGCGAATTTTAAGGCACGTATGAAAGCTTCATATTTCGTTTCGTTATTAGTGGACGCGAATTCCAATCTGAATGAAAAAGCCATCTTTATTCCTTATGGAGAAATTAAAAAAATTCCAACTCCATTGCCTTCTCTATTTGATGATCCATCTACCAATATCTCCCATCTATTTGGTTCTGTTAATAAATCTTTTGGATCTCTGTGTTCTTCTTCTATATCCATCATTTCTTCTACTGCTTCGTCTTCTTCTAAAGGAAATTCTGCCAAGAAATATGCAACAACTTGTGATTTTGGTGAAGACAAAATTTCATATTTAATATCAAAATGGCTTACTTGTGCATTCCATCTCTCCACTCTTCCTGATCTTTTAGAATTCTTCATCATTGATTCAATTGGTACTTTCGTTAATACCCTTATCTTGTGCGCTTGAAAATATATGCGGATCTTAAATGATGCATAAACTAATACTAAGATCAACTTCTCAATCTTTCAGTAATTCTTCTCGGCAGTATTAAAAGTTTTGCTAATGTAATAAATGGGTTTCTCCACTCCTGCGTCTATTCCCAATAACACAACACTTAATGCATGCGACGTCGTCGCAAGATAGATAAATAATTCTTCTCCTGATTCTTCTTTTTGTAAAATGGTTGTATTCATAAGGTGTTATTTGATCCCTTGAAAAGCCTTTTCGCATTCATCAGTCCATTTGAATTTTGCACCCTTTTGAGTATATCGAAAAAATATTTGCATTTGTCTGATGATCGCGAGATGAATCTCCCCAACGAAGCTAGAAGTCCATTCAATTTATGTAAATCTTTTATCGTTGCTGGTGTTGGCATGTCACGAATTGCTTGCACTTTTTCTGGATCAACCTGTATTCCTTATTTTGATACAATGTAGCCTAAAAAATTTCCCGATGCAACTCCAATAATACACTTCTCAGGATTCAATTTAATGTTGTACCGCCGCATTTGTTCAAAAATCTCCCTCAGGTCCTGTACATGGTCTTTGGCTTCTTTACTCTTTACTAACATGTCATCCACGTATACTTCTAATATTTTGTGTATCCATTTTGCGAATACCTTCTCTACCATTCTTTGGTATGTTGCTCCCGCATTTCGCAAACCAAATGGCATTTTCGTGTAACAATATAAACCTCTAGGGGAAAAGAAATAAGTTCGTTCTTGATCTTCTTCAATGAGAGGGATTTGGTTATACCCTTTGTACCCATCTAAAGACAATACCCTATCATTTCCCGCTGCGGATTCCACCATTTGAGGAATATCTGGTAACGGAAAACTATCTTTAGGACAAGCTTTGTTTAAATCAGTGAAATCTATGCAAATCCTTATTCCTTTGTTTTTCTTTGGGACAATTACCATATTCCCTATCCATTCTGGGTATTTAGCTTCTCTTATAATTCCTACATCAAGCATTTTCTGTAGTTCTTCTTCTATTTGGGAATGGTATGTTGTTGCAATTTTTCTTATTCTTTTTTTAAATGGTCTCACATTCTTGTTAATCTCCAACTTGTGACATACAATTGATGGATATATTCCCGGTATCTCATCCATGCTCCCTGCAAAAACGTCTTTATATTCTCGCAAAAGGTTAACAGTTCTTTCTTCTTCTTCTACATCCATCTTGGTTCCAATTCTCAATATTAGAGGTTCTTCCATAGTCCCAACGTTTACTTCTTTTGTTGGTTCTACGGCAGTGTAACTGGACTCGGATTCTCCCATTGGTGTTGGTTCTTTCATTGTTTTCACAGGTCCTTCTCCTTCTTCCGAAATTTCGCTAGGTAGTCCCCTGCCTTGTTTTGCCCTTATCATGTATACTCTAAATTCTTCTTCTTTCTTTGCCTCCTTTGCCAACTTTCTACGAAATTTTTTCCTTTTTGCTTGTCCTTCATAATGCTTTACTTCAATTTGATGACATAATTTCGCATTGTCAACATCTCCTTTAATTTTACCTATTCCATTCGGTGTGGGGAATTTAATACATTGATGTAACGTTGATACTACAACTTTTATCGCATGTATCCATGGTCTTCCTAGCAACATATTATATGGCGATTCCATATCCACCACGCATAGTGTCACATGTGTTTCGATCTCTCCTAGTGGAATTCGTACCACTATTTCTCCTTTAGGTTTTGTTGTGGATTTTCCAAAGCCATGAACAAGATATGTTGAACTGTACATTTCTTCATCTTTAAATCCCATTCCCCTGAATGCATGATAAGATATTATATCCACTGAACTTCCTGTATCGACTAAAGTTCTGTTCAATATCCATTCTTCCGTGGATTTTGTTGTTGTCCCCTTCTCTTTTCGCGTAATAGGCACTGTAATGACCAATGGAGATGTATGGTTCAAATTTTTTTTTTTGGTATTTCTGCCGCCATGAATGTGATTTTTTGCTTTTCCCAATCTTTCAAGGATGATTTCTTTTCTACTGCCATAACCTTCCTTCCTTCAAAATTTCGTTTATGTATTCTTCCTTTGATGTTTTCATGGAACTCATTAATCATTGTTTTTGTTATCATATTACACTCCAATCTTTTGTCATCTTCATTGACTCTAATCATTTTTATTTTAACTGGTTCACTGATTTATTTAATCACTTTCTTGATTTGAACAATCTCAACAACAATCTTCAACTTTCGATCTTCATCCCTGTTTCTAGCGCCATTATGTAGTTGCAGGAAATCCTACACTACACCCCTCATATGATTTCATTAACACTCAACTCATTTTTAGATTAATAATCTTAATTTTATTGATGAATCTTTGAACAATCTTACAAGAAAAGATAAAGAAATCAAGAATAACCACTGCTCTAGATTTCTCTCTCCTATTTACTTGTTTCTTACTCAAAAAAAGATCTCTCCCCTCCTTTACAACCGAACGACTATTTATTAGGAAATACATAGTGGATGACAGCTAATATGTCCTTTATTTTCGGATATGGCTTGTGATATTCTCGCAACCTTACAAATGTTAATCTCGCAAACTCTCTAATTTTCGCAGGACCATCATATGTTTCTCATGATTTTAGCTGACGTCATTTATTATATCGTTTCTGAAATTGTTCTGCGACGCTGTTGTGTTGTGTTGTTGATAATTTTGCTGAGACATTATTGCTGCGAGATTATGATCCTACAGACCTCATTCAACATTTTCCGCAACCTCGCTCTGTGAGGGAGGTTAGATCATTTTTAGGCCATGCTGGGTTCTATCGTAGATTCATTAAAGACTTCAGTAAAATCTCTAGACCACTTTGTAATCTACTTGGTAAATATGTTGCTTTTGTATTTGATGATGCTTGTGTGCGTGCATGGGAAGAACTCAAAACTTTTCTAATTTCAGCCCCTATAGTCAGACCACCTGACTGGAAATTACCATTTGAAATCATGTGTGACGCGTCTGATTTTGCTGTTGGTGTTGTTTTAGGACAGCGCGTCGATAGACTTCCATATGTGATATACTATGCTAGCAAGACTCTTAATGATGCTCAACTTAACTACTCAACTACTGAGAAGGAATTGTTTGCTGTTATTTTTGCATTGGACAAGTTTAGGTCATACTTGATAGGGTCTAAGGTCATCATATACACTGATCATGCTGCTCTGAAATTCCTTCTTTCTAAGAAGGATGCTAAAGCTCGTCTCATCCGATGGATATTGTTATTGCAGGAATTTGATCTCGAAAATCGAGATAAGAAAGGTTCGGAAAATGTTGTTGCTGATCATTTGTATAGATTAAATGTTGAGTCTTTTGATGAGTCTGTGCATATTAGAGAGTCTTTTCCTGATGAACAGTTGATGCTTGTGTCTGGGTTTCCTTGGTTTACTGACATTGTGAATTATCTTTCCACGGGAAGAATGCCTTTGCATCGGTCTAGACAAGACCGTTTTAAGTTCTTGGCTGAAGTTAAACACTTCTTTTGGGATGACCCGTACCTGTTTAAGTACTGCCCGGACCAAATCATTAGGAAATGTGTCCCCGACGGTGAACAAAAAGATGTGATATCTTTTTGTCACGACCAAGCATGTGGTGGCCATTTCAATGCCAAGAAGACTGCTGCAAAATTCTTGCAAAGTGGGTTTTATTGGCCATCATTGTTCAAAGATTGTCATGCTTATTGTATTGCTTGTGAACGTTGTCAGAAACTAGGAAGTATTTCCAAGAGAACCATGATGTCATTGCACCCTATTCTGATTGTTGAACTGTTTGATGTTTGGGGAATTGATTTCATGGGTCCGTTTCCCAATTCTGAAGGTAAGCTATACATCCTTGTTGCTGTTGATTATGTTTCCAAGTGGATAGAAGCAGTTGCGACCAAAACAAATGACCATAGGGTGGTTCTGTCCTTCTTAAAAGAAAACGTATCTTCTCGTTTTGGCACACCTAGACCTATAATTAATGATGGTGGTTCACACTTTTGCAATAGGTCTTTTGAGTCCTTAGTTCGCAAGTATGGCATAACTCATAAAGTCGCAACCCCATACCATCCACAGACCAGTGGCCAAGTAGAGGTTTCAAATAGGGAAATTAAGCATATTGTTGAAAAGACGGTTAACCCGTCTAGAAAATATTGGTCTTTGAGATTGAATGATGCTTTATGGGCTTATAGAACAACATATAAAACCCCTATTGGCATGTTTCCGTACAGACTTGTGTATGGAAAACCTTGTCATTTACCTGTTGAACTAGAACATCGAGCATATTGGGCAGTTAAGAAACTTAACTTTTCTCTTGATAAGGCAGGTACTCAACGGAAACTTCATCTCAACGAGTTGGAAGAACTGAGGAATGATGCTTATGACAGTGCAAAGATGTACAAAGATAGAATGAAGGTGTTCCATGACAAGCGCATTTTGCGCAAGTCATTCACGCCTGGCCAGAAATTTTTATTGTACAACTCACGTTTGCATCTTTTTCCAGGTAAATTGCATTCTCGATGGACAGGCCCGTTCATGGTGAGAACAATATTCCCTGATGGAGCTGTAGAACTCGAAGATGTAGCAACTAAGAACGTCTTCAAGGTCAATGGGCAGCGACTGAAGCCGTTCCTTGAACCAATTCCACTTGAAATTGAAACAACTGATCTTGCAGACCCCATCTATGTTGACTGAAATGGTTCACCCTTTTTACATACCACATGTTTAGAATTCCATTATCTCTCCTTGCTTCCTTTTGGTTTTGGTCTTCTAGATTAGCTTTTGCTGTATATAATCTTTGTTTTTGTGATATCTACCTTGCTTCTCAACTATCTGGTTTGGCAACACTTTTTGGATCTGGTACTCACTAACCTTTCTTTATCTCCATGAACTTCATGGCATGTTATAACTTGTGAATCCTTAGAAACATTGAGGACACTGTTTAACATAGATTTGGGGGTACAAGTAGATATCATATGAACTTTGTAGCGATTTGGTATGTTTGAATCTTGTGAATAGATAACATCTTAAAAAAAAAAATGAAAATGATGAAAACTGAAGAAAAAAATTGGAGCTCATTTACCTTGAATTGTGATACCTTTGCATGTATGACATCTTAGGGTTCTTAGTCTAGATGATGAGGCACCCCTGATTCTAGAACAATTCACATGTTGATAAGAAATTTGCACATGCACGATCAACAAAGCGTGTATAGCGTCGGTGTTTCATAGGTTAAGTAGGTTGCCAATCATCTAGAATACTAAATGAGACTTGACTAGCTTGTTCTTTGGTTGGCTGGGATAGAAGTTGGAGGATACGTTAAGAAAAGCAACCATTGAATTTGACCGGGTGCATCGAAAAGGGCTTCCTCTTGCCAAAAGTGTCATGTAATGTATTGTTCTGTTTTTGTGTAAAGTTCTTGCGTCATCTTGTGTTTGTATATCTTGTTATTCCATAATCAGTGAAAAATCAGTTGAGAAAGAAAATCAGAAAAATTCAGAAAGAAAAGAAAATTCAGCTCAAAAAAAAAAAATCAGAAAAAAAAAAGAAAAGAAAAGAAAAAGTACTCATTATCTGTTATTATGTTCTATTTCAGTAAAAATGTTAAAGTGTCTCTCTTGCCTCAAAATGAGAGTAGTCAATGTAAAGATTGCAGTCAATGTTCTTTGTTGTTATGTGTTGTAAATGGTCTTGTAATATGCAAGGAGGGTTTATCCATCGATGTACAATGCGGGTAAGCTGAAATATCACTAACTCTTAGGTGAACATTCACAATTCTCCTAAAGCCGGACAGCTAGCTTGGCTTTGAATTCAGTTCTTAGCCTAAAAACTATCTCTTAGTAATTGGCAGTCAGAACTTCCTGGAGTAAATCATTCTCTATGCATGTCTAAGGAAGATACACTTTACACTCTTATCACATGTCCTTAGTTGTTTCAGTGCTAGAGTTGTGCCTTTGAAAGATAGATTGACATATCCAATTGTTGTGAGCTAAAGCTGAATGCAGGTATCACTTTCATGGAATCTGAGCTTATATTTTGTCCTAGAACTTTGTGAGTAAATTTTGGTGTAGGAAGGACTTATTTTGGTTTTGTGTTTTACTCAAGGACGAGCAAAAGACAGGTTTGGGGGTATTTGATGGGCACCTAATATTGCATAAATTCTTATTATTTTGTAGGTGTTTATGGTACTTTGTTGCATTAATTGCTTGTTTTTATGCCAAATTGTGTATTTTGTAGTTCTTGTGCGTTGCAAGTAAATGTGTGGCAATTGTCCTGACTTTTGTTTTGTAACTATAGGGGAATGGAAAGAATGGTGTGAACATGGGAGATACACAAAGTGGAGCTGATATGCCTTGTCGAGCTAGATGTCAAGTCAGTGTTAGGAAGACGCGTGCAATGAAGAAGGCAGTTGGGGTGCGAGCAGATTTATGAAGTGAATGGAACCAGCAGTGAACAAGAAGTGCAAGAAGAAGAAATCATTGAGCCGAAATTCAGAACTCAAATGGCATGGAGAGAGAACTAAGCCCAAAAGCCACTCTTGTATACCACATCAAGGTATTCATAATTTACACCCAAACAGACCCTTAATCCCATCTTTCATTACTGGATCAGAAAATAACTCTATTTTCTCCCCTACACGACCGACAGTCTCCATCATCTAAGAACAAAGATAACCCTAGCTATGCTAGTCTCATCTCTATCTATCCCTATTTCGTTCTATCTTCCTCATCCAGTACCATTTCATGTCAAATCTATCTCTCCATCGATCTCGACAATATTCAGTCATAACCCTAGGCTTTGAATGGAACAAGAGTAGGTCAACTGTTTGGTTCTCAAAAGCGACATAATTGACAAGCTAGAGGTCTGATTTTGTTACTCCTTGCAAACATCAAAAGCAGTAGCAAGAAATTGATGGCAATAGTCAGAAAAAGGAAAAGATGTTGACTAATTCTCTCTACAACAGCAGGCAACAGGCGTGTAAAATTAGGTCTGAATTTGACTTTCTTTGCAACACCGACAACATCAATCAGTGAAGATAGTGCAGTGATGGTGCATGAATGAAGAATCTTACAAACTGGTGAGTTTTGAGAACATGAAATCCTTAAATTTTATATTGTTTTTGTTGAAAAATGGGATTGAAAAGGGGAGGGGGAAAATTTTTATAAATAGGGGTCATTGCTGTGTAATGGGAGGAGGCAGCGAGTGTGTTTTAAAATACTCTTAAGTAACTTCATTTGTGCTTAGTGTTCTTGAGAAATCAGTTTGAAAGATAATAGAGTTCAATTTCATCAATGAGATTATCTATATTTGAATTCTATTTGCCTCTTGTTCTCAATATGTTCTAAATTCTTAGCTAGGGCATAGATGAATCCCTTAACTTACTACTAGATGATTCATGTTTCGTTATTGTTCTTGTTGTGCTTTACTGAGTTAAGAGATGTTAAACTTTTGAGCTGCAATGTACTACTTTCACCTAGTATATCATGTATCCTAGGTTGTTAGAACACCTGTATTTTTCCGCATCAACTTATGTTTAATTGATACCTTTAATCTTTGATTAGTTGTGCTGTAAGAAGACATCTAATACTAGGTATTAATGCTTTAGTTGACGTTAAACTATCCATCTGTGAAACCCCTTTGGAAAGGAGAAAGACTCGTATCTTCACCGCTGATCCGTTATAAGGGAAAAAAACAATTTTTGTAGATGAATTTCTAGTAGAGGTTAAGTGGTGGACTCAACTTCCCTACTGCCTCTTAGTTGACTGTTTTCAACTCATTGCATCCATATTTCCATTTCACTTTTCTACTTTGATCTTTGCCAACATCCAGTTGTTTCGATAAACCCTTTAATTTGAATTAGTAAATTAGTTTTGAATTCAACTTCATACTGCTCTAGTCTCTGTGGGTTCGACCCTTATTTGCCATGTTTACATTGTTGACACTGTGCACTTGCGGTTTAGTATAATTGTAGGTATCTCTTCTTAGCCTACCAATTACCCTGAATCTTCAGCACCATGTGTCAAATTGCACTAAGTCTAAAGAAGCGTGGGATATATTAGAAACTGTATTCGAAGGTAATACCAGTGAAAAGGAAGCTAGGCTTCAAAACCTTAATTCCGATTGAGAAAACCTTCGTATGGGAGATGAAGAAACATTTGATGAGTTTAATCACAATGTGTATGAAATTGTTTATGCATCTTTTGCATTGGGTAAGACTATTCCTGAAAAGGACATTGTGATGAAAATTCTCAGATCGCTGCCACCTAGATACGATTCTAAAAAGCATGCCATCGTTGAGGGAAATAACCTAGATAATCTCTCCAGAAATACGCTGGTTGGGAAGCTTAAGATCTTTGATAATGAGCATTCATCCAAATCTAAGGATGTTGCGTTCAAAGCACTAAAGGATACTAAATTACTTGATAAAAGTAAAAAAGTGTATATCTCTGAAGACGATCACTCTGAGACTGATTCATCAGATGAAGATCTTGACAAATCGGTCTCGATGATCACAAGACAGTTTAGGGATCTTTTGTTGAAGAGAAGTAAACGGTTCTCCAGAGATAAGCCTAAAGCATCAGCCAAACCTCATAATCGTGTTCCTCCTAAAAATAGGGATATTGATGAAACTGATGACGAGGATATGCCTCAGTGCTTTAAGTGTAAAGGATTTGGTCATTTTGCAAATAAGTGTCCAAATCGTAGAAAATACACTGGGAACAAAGGTCTTGCTGCAACTCTTGATGAAATGTCTGACAACTATGATTCTAATGAAAACTAAAATCAAGTGTTGCACTTCTTGGTGAAAATATTGATTTTGATAATTGTAGCAATACATACATTAATCTTGATATTCTTTCAGAAGAAAACCCAACTAATCTGGAAGAAAAAATTGACCCATTCTTTGGAAACTCTATATGTAATGTTTCAGGTTCCACCATGTGTCTAGTTGCTTGCACATCTCAGAAGCCTGATTTTTATCCTACATTGACGTGCTCGTACTGTTCTCTAAAGGGTCATGAACTTTCAACGTGTTACAAGTACAAACACCAATTTAGGCATGTCAACAAACTTCAACGAAGAGCAAATCAATTAGCAAACAAGCTTAAACTTGCTCAGAAGACCGCTGAGGTATGTAGGATTTTATCTTCATCTAAGAAGTTAGTTTCCAAGGATAAACCAAGACCATTCAAGAAGAAAGTATGGTCAAATCGCCTTGATAGACAGATGTCTGTGGATTCCTCTCAAGAGGAAAATGGTGGACAAATTGTTGTTCACCGCAACACAACTTGATTGTGTTGATTGGTAAATCCTGTCACATGTGCCTGATCAAAAGAGACAAGATTGTGCACCTCTCAGGATTTAAGAAAAGTTTTTTTTTCTTAGTTTTGTGTCTATTAATAAAGGAGGGTTATTCTCGACAACTCTACTCCTTCTAGGGTTCAGAGTTGTGCGTGCACAAACCTGTTAAAAGGTTGTGTGACCCTACGTTCCTTTTTCCTTCCCTGAAATCTCTTTTTATCTCAAGACACTTGTTGAGAATGTGAATTCCTCTCACAAACCCATACGCCCTATGGATGCTCCAAGTACCTTGTCTTCTGATGGAAAGGATGTTAATATGATTGTCAAACCATCAATCATGAAGGAAAAAGAGAAATCTTCGTTAGCTCCGACATTGAAAAGAAAAAGAAGGAATGTGAGGAACCCTATAGATGTTCCTTCAAATTCTCAGAAGTTTTCTGATGTTCTTGAAGTGTTGAAGGAGATGCAAAAGGAGATTCATCAAATAAAGGCTTTTGTGTTTAAGACTCATGAGATTCAGAAGGCCCTGGTCTGATATCAGTCAAGAAGGTTTATTGATATTAACTCCTATCTTCATGAACCTTATGTCCCAATGGTTGTTGTACAAGCAGTTTGGGGACGATGAAGAATGAGGAATTTTTTATTTCATCCAGAATACCCGACTACGTTTAACCGGTAGTCCAGCGCCAAAAAGTAATTAATCGGAGGTCCAAAAAGCTTTTGAATAGTCAAAATTACTTGTCTATCCTCACCACTCACATGTGGATGCATATCTCGTTCTTCTTCTTTATTTTTTCTTCTCATTGTATTCATTTGCAGACGAAACTCCTTCCTCGTTCCTCTCAATCAACAACACCAACAGCAAAATCAACCTAAAAATCATGCTTAATCATCTCTAAAAATCAATCTATTTTCTTAATCAAAAACCAAAATCTCCAATCAATCTTCATCAGCAAACCCTAATTCGATTATAGAAGAATATCTCTGTTAATCACCAAGATCCAGAGAAAGAAGAAAGAAAGAAGAATAGAAGAAGAAGATCTCTGCTAATCACCAAAGGCAGTACATATAGTTATGTATGATCATATATACACCTTTACCTTCAATACATATTGATATGCACTGGAGGAAAATACGTACTGAATGTAAAACTGTAATCCCACTATACATATTGATATGTACTGGAGGAAAATATGTACTGAAGGTAAAAGTGTATAATCTCATGGTACATATTGATCCAACAATACATATCGATATGTACTGAAGGTAAAAGTGTATAATCTCATGGTACATATTGATCCAGCAATACATATCGATATGTACTGAAGGAAAATATGTACTAAGGAAAAAATGTATAATCCCATGGTACATATTGATCCAGCAAATACATATCGATATGAACTGAAGGTAAAAAGTGTATAATCTCCTCGTTCTTCTTCTTCTTCTTGGATTTTTTTCGTGAATCTTTTTAATATTCTTCTTCACTTGTTTCACTTCTTTACCACCGCGTATTATGGAACATACCTGGATTGGATGGATATGAAGCTATGAAATTAAAAGTGTACAATCTCATGGTACATACTCATGGTACATACTGATCCAGCAATACATATCGATATGTACTGAAGGTAAAAGTGTTCAATCTTCTCGTTCTTCTTCTTCGTGGATTTTTTCGTGAATCTTCTTGATATTCTTCTTTACTTGTTTCACTTCTTTACCATCATCGCCTATTACAGAACATACCTGGATTGGATGGATATGAAGCTACGAAATTTGATAAAAGACATAATCTAGGGTTTTCACAAAATCGATAGAATCAGATCTAACAGGGAAAATAAGTAAGAAATGTATCATCAACATACATGCATTTAAAATTGATCAATTCCATAAAGAAAAAACCTAAAAAATAAGCATAAGAAGAAGAAATTAAGGAGAAACCCTATAACCAAGATCAAGAATAACTTCGCTTAAAAATGGAAGAAACGAGTTTGATTTCGGGAATGAATCACAAAAGATCTACTTCAACAAATTTTCGTCGGCGCAGAGATCGACTGAGAAAAAAATGATATGAAAAGACAAAGTACTTTGAGTGCTGGCTAATTTGGTCGTTTCGAAAATATACACGTGCGGTAGGATTATGTCATTGGACCACCGAATAATATTTTTAGTCCAAAATCATGAATTTGGACTAGCGGTTAAATTACTTTTATGGGTGGACTAGGCACTAAACGGGTCTCCTAGAAATGGATTAATCAGTAATTCCTAGATAAAAAATTCTTCAAAGGTCTTAATGCCTAGTAAATCTTCTATTTTCTTGTTTTGTTTAGAAGAATAACTATAGTTTGGAATAGCCATTATTGTGATTACACATAGCCATGTCCAACGTTTTCATCTTCATGTTTTTAGATTTATTGGTTTAAATTCTAAAATTGTTTGGAAGATGATTTTTGCAGTATTAATCTTTATGATTTTATATATTGCACTTTGTTATGGAATATGTTTGTTTGCATCCGTGAACTCTGATTTTCCTATACCTTGTCAAAAGTTAAGTCCTTTATATGTCGATATGCATGTGTTGATAAAAGAAGGAATGAACTTTTGACAATACAAAAGTTAAGCCTATTATGTCAATTATTGATGGAAGATGGGTTAAAATCTTTTGTTTACAAGGATTATGTCTATTGTATTTCATTGTGCAAATAGTGATGGGAAATAGAATGAATCCTTGCTTATTCCACAGTATTTGGTCGACCTCTGGTCTACATTTTTTGTGCATATACTGTGTTGTTCCATAAAGTGTCTTATGTTGAGCATAATCGACTGAGTTATTCTTAGTTGTTGCTCCGTGAGGTATTTTATGTCGAGCATGTTCAACTAAATTAATCATCCTCGTGTGGTTATTTAGTTGTTGCTCCTTAAGTTTTCTTATGTCGAGCATGACCAATTAAATTGATTACTTTTTGTGGTTAATTTGATTGTGTACTCCGATTAGATTAATTATGGGTTCTCTTGTGATTAATCTAATTGAGTATTTTTGAGTCTACATAAGATCACTTATGTTGAGCATTTCTGATTAAATTAATCACGTTTTGTCTTGTGTTTCATTTAATTGAGTATTTTGTATTCAAATTCATACTTGTATGTAATTATTTTATCCAAAGAAATCCTTCTTTTCTTTTGAAATTAAGGTCGCTCTTGTTGTTCTTTCGGGAATGACATATTATGGGGGAGAGTTATTAATTGAACTTGTGCTTAATTTCCAAATCTTTGTGGGAAGTGCGGTTGTGGAATATTATAGGGGTTATATTGTATCTTTATAAACTCCTTGATGAATGCATTTAGCTTCGGCTTTATGATTGCATCTAAAACAAGTTGATATATGCTTTCTTTTGGTCATGAAATGTCTCTTTTGGAAATTTCATTAGGATCTTTTGTACCTTTGCCAATTTTTATTGACAAAAAGGGGGAGAATTAATATGTAGTTCACACTACAAATACATATGGTTTTCGGATCATTATGTAAGGGGGAGTGGTTTCCATGTGAGATGGAGTATTGACTAAGGGGGAATGATACATATCACCATGGTATTGTTGTCGAAGTTGTGATATAATTGAACTTTGATGTTATATAATGATACTATGACACTCTATAACAATGATTTAGAACGCTACGTATTTTCAACAACGATGATGCTGAACTTACAACCTTTTGGATCATTGGAGTACTTGGAAGTGACGAATATTTCGAGTAATGTTGAAGATTAGGCATGTGGAATAGGAGCTACAAAAGTTGATTCATTTATTTTTTGTATTCCATATGTATTGATAGTTTTATCACTAAAATTGACAAAGGTGGAGATTGTTAGAGCATTGCTCGGTCGAACTCGCATGCGTAGCTATCTCAAGAATGTTTGTCAGTGTTAGTGATAAAAACTATAACTCTTGATTTCTAGTCTACTATAGCTAAGTCTCGGACTAGGATAGAAAGTGTACTTGAGCTCAAGAACTCCATGACAATCATCATACAAGACGAAGGACTACTCAAGGAACTGGTGGAATTTCATCGACTAAAATGTATGTGGAGACTTGAACTTATCTATCACTCAAAAGTCTATCTAATCTATCTCCTATCTTAAGACAAAAGTCGTTTTGCTATATAGACTTTGATTATACACATTTGCTATTTCGAGCCGAGTTTATCTCGCCTATCTATTTTTCGAAATATGTGTTGGTAAGCTTTCGCTTTGGCCAAATTCATCTTTACCTAGTGACAAAAGTCATGATATGTTTCAATCACTTTGAAAATTGCTTTGACGAAAAATGGCTTGTGAATAACAACTACATAACGTCCTCTAAGAATGTTTCAATGATTGAAATGAGAGTTTAGATTATATAACCAATATTGGATATAAGCATTGTATGGCAACACATATATGTATAAGTCATTTTTCTTTGAACCGAAGTTTGCGAACTTTATTGATCAACAGAACCGGAACAAGAGCCATGAACTCAGTCCGCGAACCCAGTCCACGAACTAGCGGAAGTTCTCGACCCGAGAATATCTGCTGGAGTTTGAGAACTCCTTCCGGGAACTTAAGTCCGCGAACTAAGTATGCGAACTTAAGTTGGTTATATCTAAAGACGATTGTTGTGAACTTATTTATATTAACTAAGGAATGCTAAATGCAAACCGTGGCTATAAAGTTCATGAACCGATTCGAGTGAATCAAATCGTTTTTGCTTCGAATGTGTCTTGTGTAGTTACATAAGATTTACTTGCGATTGAACAACTCTCTAACTAGTTCATTTGAACTAGTTATGGTGAAGAAGAATATGGTTGATATGAAAGTGCTCATTTGGCGAACCATTTGGTTAACTATTGTTGAACCGACAAATGTACATGTTTGGGTACGGTTACACAAACCTAAAATCGTGCATTTCATTTGTGTATAACAAGATAAGTTTTCGATCCAACGGTTGAAAGATATTAGCTTGAATCTAAATCATGTTTTCATCTACGGTGAATATTGAATGTTTTGTTACCAAGCTAACATTGATTGCAAACCCTGATTTGAAAGACTATATAAGGGAGAACTCTAGAAAATGGGAAACCTAATCCCCACACCTCCTATGTGATACTAGTTGTATTAACTAGAGTCGATTCTCCTTTAACTATAGGTTTCTTCTTGTAAACCAGGTTAACGACTTAAAGATTTCATTGGGATTGTGAAGCCAGACCGATACAACTTTCTCGTAGTTGTGTAATCTGATCTTGCATCTTCTATCGTTTTGAGTACAATCGTAATGATTGGATTGAGATTTATATCTCCGATAGGCAAGATATCAAAGTAATCACAAACATCTTTGTCTCATCGTTTGTGATTCCACGATATCTTCTTTCACCGCGTCAATTACGATTATTGTGAGGTGATTGATAATACTAGGTTGTTCTTCGGGAATATAAGTCCAATTTATCAATTGGTTCATGTTCACCTTGATTTATCAAAAGACGGAACAAAAAGTTGTAGGTATTTTTGTGGGAGACAGATTTATCTATTTCTATAGACTTTTGAAAAAGTGGGGGTAGAACAACCACACCCAATATTTCGCTTAGAAATCTGTATGGACAAACTCCAATATACTTTCTAGAGAATCAACTGGACAGTTAGACTCAATCTAAATAAAAAGTATATCAAAGAGTTTATATTTCTATCTCTTGATTTGATATATACTCAAGCAAATAGAAATCTGCGAGTCTTTATCAAATACTAGAGATATAACTTGGATGGTACCAAAGACCAATATCCAAGTGTCAATCAATTTAAATCAACATCCAAAAGGTCGGATATTCTAATTGATTGAACAACGCACAACCTGCGATATTTCAATTATATAACAAAATATAATGCGGAAAATAAATAACACAGACACCAGAATTTTTTTAACGAGGAAACCGCAAATACAGAAAAACCCCGAGACCTAGTACAGATTGAACACACATTGTATTAAGCCGCTACAAACACTAGCCTACTCCAAATTAACTTCGGTCAAGACTGTAGTTGAACCCCAATCAATCTCACACTGATCCAAGGTACAATTATGCTCCTACGTCTCTGATCCCAGCAGGATACTAAGTACTTGATTCCCTTAGGTGATCTCACCCACAACTAAGAGTTTCTACGACCCAAAGTCGAAGACTTTAATACACAAATCTGTATCACACAGAAAAGTCTACGGTAATAGATAAATCCGTCTCCCACGAATATACCTGCGAGTTTTGTTCCGTCTTTTGATAAATCAATGTGAACATGAACCAATTGATAAACCGAACTTATATTCCCGAAGAAAAACCTAGTATTATCAATCACCTCACAATAATCTTAATTGACGCAGCGAAAAAAGATATTGCCGAATCACAAACGATGAGACGAAGTGTTTGTGATTTGTTTTATATCTTGCCTATCGGAGATATCAATCTCAAGCCAATTATTACAATTGTACTCGTACCATAGAAACAACAAGATCAGATCACACAACTACAAGAAAGTAGTATCGGTCTGGCTTCACAATCCCAATGAAGTCTTTAAGTCGTTAACCTGGTTTAGAAGAAGAAACCAAAGGTTAAAGGAGAATCGAATCTAGCTTAGCACAACTAGTATCACACAGAAGGTGTGGGAATTAGGTTTCCCAGTTGCTAGAGTTATCCCTTATATAGTCTTTCAAATCAGGGTTTGCAATCAATGTTAGCTTGGTAACAAAGCATTCAATATTCACCGTTAGATGAAAACCTGATTTAGATTCAAGCTAATATCTTTCAACCATTGGATCGAAAACTTAGATTGTTACACACAAATGAAATGCACGATTTTAGGTTTGTGTAACCGTACCCAAACATGTACTTTTGTTGGTTCAACAATAGTTAACCAAATGGTTAGCCATATGAGCACTTTCATATCAACCGTATTCTTCTTCACCATAACTAGTTCAAATGACTCAAATGAACTAGTTAGAGAGTTGTTCAATTCCAAGGAAATCTTGTGTAACTACACAAGACACAATCTAAGCAAAAACGATTTGATTCACTCAAATCAGTTCGTGAACTATATAGGCACGGTTTGCAATTTGCATTCCTTAGTTTATATAATAATAAGTTCATAAACATCGTTTTTAGATATAACCTACTCAAGTTCGCGGACTGGGTTCGCGGACTGAGTTCGCGGACTTGACTCATGCCACCATACCGGTTCTCTTGATCAACAAAGTTCGCAAACTTCGGTTCAAGGAATAATGACTTATACATATATGTGTTTCCACAACAATGCTTAAATAATTCAATGGTTATATAATCTAAAATCTCATTTCAATCATTGAAACTTTCTTAGAGGACGTTGATATTCTATAGTTGTTATTCACAAACTATTTTTCGTCAAAGTAAGCAATTTTCAAAGTGATTGAAACTTGTCATGACTTTCTTCACTAGGTAAAGATGAACTTGGCTAAAGCGAAAGCTTACCAACACATATTTCGAGAAATCGATAGGCGAGATAAATTCGGCTTGAAATAGCAAATGTGTATAATCCAAGTCTATATAGCAAAACGAATTTTGTCTCAAGATAGGAGATAAATAGACTTTTGAGTGATAGATAAGTTCAAGTCTCCACATACCTTTTAGTCGATGAAGATCCACCGGTTCCTTGAGTAGTCCTTCGTCTTGTATGATGATTGCCATGGAGTTCTTGAGCTCAACTACACTTTTTATCCTAGTCCGAGACCTTAGCTATAGTAGACTAGAAATCAAGACTTATAGTTTTGATCACTAAGATTGAAAAACATGCTTGAGATAGCAACGCATGTGAGTTCGACCGAGCAATGCTCTAACAATCTCCCCCTTTGTCAATTTTAGTGACAAAACTATCAATACATATGGAATACAAAAAATAAACAAATTAACTTTTGTAGCTTCTATTCCACATGTCTAATCTTCAACATTACTCGAAATCTTCGTCACTTCCAAGTACTCCAATTATCCCAAAGGTTGTAAGTTCAGCATCATGGTTGTTGAAAATCCGTAGCTATAACAACGAGAAAACAAGAGTTCTCAATCATTGTTATACAGTGTCATAATATCATTGCACAGCGTCAAAGTTCAATTGTATCACAACTTCAACAACAATACTATGGTGATATGTATCACTCCCCCTTAGTCAATACTTCATCCCACATGGAAACCACTCCCCCTTACATAATGATCCGAAAACCATATGTATTTGTAGCTGAACTACATATAAACTCTCCCCCTTTTTTTCAATAAAATTGGCAAAGGTACAAGAACGGGATCCTAATGAAATTTCCGAAAGAGATATTTTTTGACCAAAAGAAAGTAAAATATCAACTTATTTAAATGCAACCATAAAGTCGAAGTTAATGCATTCATCAAGGAGTTTATAAAGATGCAAGATAACCCCTATAATATTCCACAACCGCACCCCCCTCAAAGATTTGGCAATTAAGCACAAGTTCAATTAAGAACTCTCCCCCATAAAATGTCATTCCTGAAAGAACAACAAGAGCGACCTTAATTTCGAAAGAAAAGAAGGATTTCTTTGGACACAAAAAATCACATACAAGTATGAATTTGAATCCAAAATACTCAATTAAATTAACCACAACAAAACTCATGATTAATTTAATCGAAAATGCTCAACATAAGTGAACTTATGGAGACTCAAAAATATACAATTAGATTAATCACAAGAGAAATCATAATTAATCTAATCGAAATACACAACCAAACTAATCACAAAAGTAATCAATTTAATTAGTCATGCTCATCGTAAGAAAACTTACGGAGCAACAATTAAACAACCAAACAAGATGATTAATTTAGTTGAAAATGCTCGTCATAAAGTACCTCACGGAACAATAACTGAGCTAATTATTAAAATAATCAACTTGGTCGTTTTAGTGCTCAATATAATACACTTTACGGAGCCACACAATAATACATAAATATGGATCAGGGAAGATCAATACTGCGGAATACATAAGGATTCATTCTATTTTCCGTCACTATTCGCATAACGACATTCAATAGACATAATCCTTGTAAACAAAAGATTTTAACCTATCTTCCATCAAAAATTGACATAATAGGCTTAACTTTTGTATTTGTCAAAAGTCTATTCATTCTTTTATCAATACATGCATATCGACATACGAAAGACTTTACTTTTGACAAGGTAAGGTACAATCATAGTTCACGGACGCAAACACACATATCCATAACAATATTGCAATATATAAAATCATGAAGATTAATACTGCAAAAAATCATCTTCCAAACAAATTTATAATTTAAACCAATAAATCTAAAAACATGAAGATGAGAACGTTGGACATAGCTATGTGTAATCACAATAATGGCTATTCCAAACTCTAGTTATTCTTCTAAAAAAACAAGAAAAATAGAAGATTTACTAGGCAAATAAAAGAAATCAACAAGCTAAGGAACAAAAGCAGACTCCAGTGCCATGGCCGAACACGAACTAAGGTCAAATAGACAGTTCAGGATCCTCACGAGTCTTGGCGCCTTTGAGCTTGTGATTAGCAGCATCCATTGCATCTTCAAAGAAGAGATTCTCTTTCTGAAGATCATTGATGTGAGATTTTATGAGACCAAGGTCAGATGAAACCTTTTTCAACTCAGTTTTCAACACATCAAGACTTTTCAGAGTATCGACGAGCTGTAGTTTTGCTTTCTCAAAATACTTAAGAAAGTCATGGACCACTTCAGCAGAAATCATATCCTCCTTCTCAACATCCTCATGAGTATATTCATAGTAACATGAGGCATTAGGATGATCATATTCTACTAGGGTTCTTTTCTTCCTCCCTTTAGACTCAAAACCTATACCTTTGTCAATAAAGCTTTTAGCAAAACCACAAGCTCGTGAAGAGGAAGACATTCTTGACAAACCAAAATAACCTGGAGTACGCAAACGTAACTCAGAGGTTTGGTATTTATATGGTTTCTTAGGGAAGAACACCTTTAGGGTTACTAAGAATTGATTCGTATTAGTAACAGGGGTACCCGTACGAACACAACCCGACCCAAGGAAAAACATTAAGGTAAAAGTATTTTTGCTACATGAAAAACATAACTGGCTCAATAAATTCCATACCATAGGAGTAATTTAGAGCAAAAGTGTAGCAGGCCACATAGTTAAAAGAGAGAAACGATACTAGACACACAAATACTATTTAGGCATTATTGTCTGCAGACACTAGTTTGGCTATAAACGATAAGAGGATAGTTCAACTAAGCTAGAACACAAAAATGCCACAGTATACCTGATTTTTACACATCTTGCTCAACATGATTTTATGAGCAAGTTCTTAACACTTGTGATTAATTAGCACAAGTATGAGCTCTGAGCTCATTAAAAGAACTGTGTTTATGATCGAGTCTATTTTTCCTTCTTAATCTAGAGAGAGATCCCTTTTTATGTGAGACGTTATCATAAAACTTACTGTCATCAAAATATGAGACATAGTTAGAGTTCTTACCAGAAGAATTTTGACTTGAGCAGGATGACAACATGTCGACAATTTCTTTATATCCTTCAGTTATCTCCATCAAGTTATTTCTCATATCATCAATTTTTCTTCTTTCTTCTGGGATTTCATTCACATCAAGGGTAATGTGGTTTCCAGAGGAATTAACTTGATCTTCTCTTAGGCGATTCTTGTTAAGGCTTCTATTCTTCTTCATGACATTTGAGGAACTCATTGAACTGACCTTCCTGGTAACATACACAGGGTAAGTACGAAAACCAACTGGTTAGACATACGAATGTCAGTTACACCTTTGAGAATTAAGTCTAAGGTGTGTTGAAGTTGAACCAAGGAGGTTTTATTCAACCTCGAGTTTCTATTTTGTTTAGCAGAGCCTTTTGTATTGCAAAAAACGCATACTTTCTGATCACAAGAATGATTAGACAAAGTAGTCTTAACAACCTCGTTAGAAGATTTCTTCCTTCCATGTGATGTGGAACATCCTTGATCAATGGGAAATTCAGACACATTATTTTTGACAGGAATGGATTCCGATTTTACTTCTGGAGATGGAACGTTTTTAGGCGTAGCAGAAGCACTTGATATATTAGACTACTTAGAGCGTCCTTGAATAGAGAGTTTACTCAAGCGATGTTCTATTTCCAAAGCATCCTTTTTGAGGCTTGCCTCGAGAACCATACGTGAAGAGTGATCTTCAGTATTTTCTTTGAAATTGCAGTCCCTTATTACACCAAGCATAACATCAACATGGTATTTTAACCGACTAATTATATCATCTTGTATTCTAGCAAGATTTAGAATCAAGACACTCTCTCCAGCTGTTTCCCGTTCATTTAGAGAAATAGACTCTTTTGAAGGGTAATCGGAAATACTCATGTCGGAGCCTGTCTGTCTTATTTGAATACAAGGTTCGTCTATATTTGAGATTGAAGAATATTTCTCTTTATTAGAATTAGACAAGACAGAGCCCTTATTTCTAGTGACGCGTTTATCAGAGATAGTACTCTTATCCATAGAGTCAGATCGCTACAAACACAGACTTGTAAGGTCTTGAACGTGTTTTCCTGCTCGGACACCAATTGAAAAAGTGGGGGGTACCACAACCACACCCAATATTTCACTTAGCAATCTATATGGACAAACTCCAATATATCTTCTAGAGAATCAAACAGTCAGACTCAATCTAGATAAAAAGTATAAAAAGAGTTTATATCTCTATCTCTCGATTTGATATATACTCAAGCAAATAGAAATCTGCGAGTCTTAACAAAAACTAGAGAGATAACTTGGATGGTACCAAAGACCAATATCCAAGTGTCAATCAATTTAAATCAACAACCAAAAGGTCGGATATTCTAATAGATTGAACAACGCACAACCTCTGATATTTCTGTCACGCCCCTAATCTTAAACCTGCTTAGCCAATAGGATTATAACCTAATCCTAAAGTAACAAAATCTAGATAATTGGTCTTAAGGAACATAATTACATAAAGTAAAACAAAACTAATTCCGAAACTCTCTAATAATTTATAGATGAAACTCCCAAAAGATATTAGTATATATGTGTATTGTTTTACAAAACAACAAGAATTCATATATATGAAAGATACAAGAAACGTCCTTAATCGAATATCAGTTTAAACTACGGAAGCGAATGTCTTCAAGTACACCATCTCTTCGGAAAACTAAGACTGAAGTGGGAACAAGTGAGCACATCATCCCAAAGGGGTGCCCAATGGAAACGTATAACTCTCAAGTAATCACTAATATGCTCCACAGTACTAAAGAATATAAATTTAAAGAAAAAAAGAATAAACTAATCATACAACAATTTATGCATTACGAAGCAAGTGTCACTCCAACCTCGCCAAACTCATTGGAGAAGACGACGCGAAAGCAACCCTAATCAATAATAATAACATCGTCCACACAGAGTGCTCATACAAACCATGATTCAGAATATTACCAACAAGATCAGAAAGTTAGTCAAACGGGCATAATATGCACACGAGTGATTTCCCTCAAATAAAATAGTATATATAATATCATAACGGATGAATTACCGCCCTACTACTGTAGTATTCAAACGGATGAGTTACCGCCCTACTATATTAATAAGCATAATATTATAACGGATGAATTACCGCCCTACTAATGAAATAGTTATAATAATATTTAAAAGGATGAATTACCGCCCTACTAAATAATATTGTCGACGGATTAATTACCGCCTTACTTAACTTAGCTAAGAGCCGTGGGGAACACAGACACTCCTCGCAGGGAAATCTCACAATGCATATCAACGCAACACATCATAGCAACACCGTACATACAGATGCAACATATACGTCATACTCAAGATACAGGAAATAGAACATCACAGTATACGCTGTCATGCACTCAAATAGTAAAGACTCATCATGCTCGCAGATAAAAGAAAGCTTAATGATTACAAGAAGGTTACAGAGTTCCCACCTGATTTGATGAAAATCCACTCCTACCTTGAATTCCTCAATCCGCTGGTTCATCCTTTGAATCGATCGTTGTTAATACATACTAACTGGTTCTGTGATTCTTCAAAAGAACTGCTTCAGAACTTCAATTTGACCTCAATCAACTAAACTCAATCTTTAATTCTTCTTATACGTCATTAATTCAAACTTTAGTTCAACTCTCTGAGAAACCCTAACTCAATTAAAAACAATCCCAGTTCTTCTCCTCCCGAGCTAATTCAACCACAGCACAATCACTTACTCCTTCGATTCAAATTACTAACACGTTTCTATGAATTCTCTAATTGACAACAAACTCAATTCTTCGAATTGAGATCGACAGAGAAAAGAAAGAGAAAGAACATGAAGAAGAAGAATGGAAAAGAAAGAAGAAGAAAGAGAAATAAGAAAAGAGAAACGGGTTTCTCTTTGACACGTTTTGGTGATAAGGCCAACCAAAATGATAAAGGCACCCAAGAAATGGATAAGGGAAGCCATGCGGTTTAGTGGCAAAAACACTATTTTTCCCAGCATACAATTATGATAAAATCTTCTTAGTCTGGTATCCGATTGACACGTTCGAGTAGTCCATTTCGGTTAACTTTTCGAGATCTATCTAGTGATACTAGTTTCGTATCTAAATCGTTGTTAGATTAATTTCTATTAATTAAGGTTCATCGCTAATTAATCGAGTCAAAAGTGGCTTATTCACCACTTGACTGGTCTAATAGCATTGATGTGCCCGAGGGTCCTTACATTCTCCCCACCTTATTCATTTTCGTCCTCGAAAATCGATCCATCCTTCTGGTTTGCATAACTCCCCACCTTATAGAGAAAATACTATCTCTCAACCAAATGCAAGTATTGCTTATACTTACAAACGCGTGAAAGAAAACAACTCCTTTTGAATGAGTTCGAAGCAACAAGAAATGAAACACAAACCTATGTGGTTTTATACAACTACAATCTAAAATTTGTAGCTCTAGGTTCAAAAGACTAATTTCTATTTCATAATAAGATTGTCTCTAAGCTCACTATGGTGATTTTGATTCTAACATATAAGTATGTCTAAATTCTCCGTGATAATAATTATAGACTAATATTTAATAATTTAACAGTTTGGTGCAGTTTTTATATTTGTTATATTTTTGTCCATATAACTAATCTAAATTTGATTTTTAAGTAAATCTATAATATCTGATATTTTAGCTTTGCTGTCATACTATATATAAATCTTCTAAATACTATCTACTATAAATTTGCTATTAACAAAATTATTGAAATGCTATTATCGGCAGTGTTACTGTTTTCTATATCTTTATTAGTTTGTGTGTTGACACACTAAATCTTAATTTTCTAAGTATGATTTTACATCCACGTAAAGTTTACCATAATTGATTTGACTTATTCATATCGAATCTGTATATTATTTATTGTATAATAATGACATTGGTAACTTAATATTATTCTAATTTGAGTCTGCACAACATTTTAGTGCATCCTGGTTGTCTTTAGATTTTTCTATTAGTGTAAAGTATCTTATTCATATACAAATTTATTCTTCTTTAAGTCTGGTATTATACTTAGCATTCAAATACTTTATTTACTATTTCATGTGCATTTGTTTTATTATAGTGATTTATCGAATCATTTGCTAGACTAAAGATATTTTAAGTATAAGATTACTAAGAAATTTAGCCCTTTTGCCTTTTCTTTATGTAATATAACCGCGCATTCTTAGATCTAATATTATAAGTCTTATATTATCTATCTAGTTTCATTGCACAAGAATGTATTTGTAATTTTACTTAATTTACAAAATCTGACTACAAATAATTACTAACAGTTTTGCGTAGCTACTTGATCCTAATTATTACTTTAATAATTATATTACTAATGAGATTTTTAATTAGATAGAGTTCAAGACAATACCATTTGATAAGTTTTAATATTATGTTTATTATGATTATTAGTAATCCTATTATCATTTATTATTATTACCACTAAAGGTTGAACTATTGTCTTAACTACACTTAGAACTTAACTTCACTACTTTAGTAGATTAATGGTTCTAATTACGAGAAAGGTACTCTATTAGTTTTTAAATAAAATTTGGGATCTAATAGTTCACTAATAAAAGCAACTCATCCCTTTAAGAATGGTAATCCAAGCATGCAGTTGCCTTGTCTAGGTTCAGGATGCCTGACAATGCTTTCCTACTGCCAAAATAACACAAACATTTCAGAATTACAAACCTCACTATTCTCCAGTGCTAGATTATTTAAGTGTTAAATAATTAAGACTAACTAATCTTTATTTCTCTATTGAAATTTCCAAACTATCATGTAACTAGTTTCAACCTAGAATTTTTACTTTGAAATTACATAGTAACATACATACGCAACACAATAAACAAACAAACCAGCATGTTAAACAAAAAAATCAAACAATACAATTTATCTTTTAATTATTGATTGTTTTTAGTGATTTAAGATTTATCTCACAAACCCAACCCAGTTCTAAACTAAACTCATTTACTAATGGCACTGGCTGTCACACCCTAATCTTAAACCTGCTTAGCCAATATGATTATAGCCTAATCCTGAAGTAACAACATCTAGATAATTGGTCTTAAGGAACATAATTACATAAAGTAAAACAAAACTATTTCCGAATCTCTCTGATAATTTATATATGAAACTCCCAAAAGATATTAGTATATATGTGTATTGTTTTACAAAACAACAAGAATTCATATATATGAAAGATACAATTAACGTCCTTAATCGAATATCGGTTTAAACTACTGAAGCGGATGTCTTCAAGTACACCATCTCTTCGGAAAACTGAAATTGAAGTGGGAACAAGTGAGCACATCATCCCAAAGGGGTGCCCAATGGAAACGTATAACTCTCAAGTAATCATTAACATGCTCCATAGTACTAAATAATATAAATTGAAAGAAAACAAGAATAAACTAATCATACAACAATTTATGCATTACGAAGAAAGTGTCACTCTAACCTCGCCAAACTCATTGGAGAAGAGGACGCGAAAGCAACCCTAATCAATAATAATAACATCGTCCACACAGAGTGCTCATACAAACCATGGTTTCAGAATATTACCATCAAGATCAGAAAATTAGTCAAACAGGCATAATATGCACACAAGTGATTTCCCCCAAATAAAATAGTATATATAATATCATAACGGATGAATTACCACCCTACTACTGTAATATTCAAACGGATGAGTTACCTCCCTACTATATTAATAAGCAGAATATTATAACGGATGAATTACCGCCCTACTAATGAAATAGTTATAATAATATTTAAACGGATGAATTACTGCCCTACTAATGAAATAGTTATAATAATATTTAAACGAATGAATTACCGCCCTACTAAATAATATTTTCAACGGATGAATTACTGCCTTACTTAACTTAGATAAGAGCTGTGGGGAACACCGACACTCCTCGCAGGGAAATCTCACAATGCATATCAACGCAAAACATCATAGCAACACCGTATATACAAATGTAACATATACGTCATACTAAAGATACATGAAATAGAACATCACAGTATACGCTATCATGCACTCAAATAGTAAAGACACATCATGCTCGCAGATAAAAGAAAGCCTAATGATTACAAGAAGGTTACAGAGTTCCCACCTGATTTGATGAAAAGCCACTCCTACCTTGAATTCCTCAATCCGCTGGTTCATCCTTTGAATCGATCGTTGTTAATACAGACTAACTAATTCTGTGATTCTTCAAAAGAACTGCTTCAGAACTTCAATTTAACCTCAATCAGCTAAACCCAATCTTTAATTCTTCTTATACGTCATTAATTCAAACTTTAATTCAACTCTCTGAGAAACCCTAACTCAATTAACAACAATCCCAGTTCTTCTCCTACCGAGCTAATTCAACCACAGCGCAATCACTTACTCCTTCGATTCAACTTACTAACACGTTTCTATAAGTTCTCTAATTGACAACAAACTCAATTCTTCGAATTGAGATCGACAGAGAAAAGAAAGAGAAAGAACAGGAAGAAGAAGAATGGAGAAGAAAGAAGAAGAAAGAGAAAGAAGAAAAGAGAAACGGGTTTCTCTTTGACACGTTTTGGTGATAAGTCCAACCAAAATGATAAAGGCACCCAAGAAATGGATTAGGGAAGCCATGTGGTTTAATGGAAAAAACACTATTTTTCCCAGCATACAATTCTGATAAAATCTTCTTAGTCTGGTATCCGATTGACACGTTCGAGTAGTCCATTTCGGTTAACTTTTCGAGATCTATCTAGTGATACTAGTTTCGTATCTAAATCGTTGTTATATTAATTTCTATTAATTAAGGTTCATCTCTAATTAATCGAGTCAAAAGCGACTTATTCACCACTTGACCGGTCTAATAGCATTGACGTGCCTGAGGGTCCTTATATTCTCCCCACCTTATTCATTTTTGTCCTCGAAAATCGATCCATCCTTCTGGTTTGCATAACTCCCCACCTTATAGAGAAAATACTATCTCTCAAACAAATGCAAGTATTGCTTATACTTACAAACGCGCGAAAGAAAACAACTCCTTTTGAATGAGTTCGAAGCAACAAGAAATGAAACAAAAACCTATGTGGTTTTCTACAACTACAATCTATAATTTGTAGCTCTAGGTTCAAAAGACTAATTTATATTTCATAATAAGATTTTCTCTAAGCTCACTATGGTGAATTTGATTCTAACATATAAATATGTCTAAATTCTCCGCGATAATAATTATAGACTAATATTTAATAATTTAACAATTTGGTGCAGTTTTAATATTTGATATTTTAGCTTTGCTGTCATACTACATATGAATTTTCTAAATATTATCTACTATAAATTTTCTATTAACAAAATTATTGAAATGCTATTATCGTCAGTGTTACTATTTTCTACATCTTTATTAGTTTGTGGATAGTCCAGTTGACACACTAAATCTTAATTTTCTAAGTATGATTTTACATCCACGTAAAGTTTACCATAATTGATTTTACTTATTCATATCGAATCTGTATATTATATGTATAATAATGGCATTGGTAACTTAATATTATTCTAATTTGAGTCTGCACAACATTTTAGTGTATCCTGATAGTCTTTAGATTTTTCTATTAATGTAAAGTATCTTATTCATAATCAAATTTATTCTTCTTTAGGTCTGGTATTATACTAAGCATTCAAATACTTTATTTATTATTTCATGTGCATTTCTTTTATTATAATGATTTATCAAATCATTTGCTAGACTAAAGATATTTAAGTATAAGATTACTAAGAAATTTAGCCCTTTTGCCTTTTCTTTATGTAATATAACCGCGCGTTCTTAGATCTAATATTATAAGTCTTATATTATCTATCTAGTTTCATTGCACAAGAATGTATTTCTAATGTTACTTAATTTACAAAATCTGACTACAGATAATTACTAACAGTTTTGCGTAGCTACTTGATCCTAATTATTACTTTAATCATTATATATTTACTAATGAGATTTTTAATTAGATAGAGTTCAAGACAATACTATTTGATAAGTTTTAATATTATGTTTATTATGATTATTAGTGATCCTATTATCATTTATTATAATTAACACTAAAGGTTGAACTATTGTATTAACTACACTTACAACTTAACTTCATATCTACTTTAGTAGATTAATGGTTTTAATTACGAGAAAGGTACTCTATTAGTTTCTAAGTAAAATTTGGGATCTAACAGTTCACTAATAAAAGAAAGTCATCCCTTTAAGAATAGTAATCCAAGCATGCAGTTGCCATGTCTAGGTTCAGGACGCCTGACAATGCTTTCCTACTGCCAAAATAACACAAACATTTCAGAATTACAAACCTCACTATTCTCCAGTGCTAGATTATTTAAGCGTTAAATAATTAAGACTTACAAATCTTTATTTCTCTATTGAAATTTCCAAACTATCATGTAACTGGTTTCAACCTACAATTTTTACTTTGAAATTACATAGTAACATACATACGCAACACAATAAACAAAATAACCAGCATGTTAAACAATACAATTTATCTTTTAATTATTGATTGTTTTTAGTGATTTAAGATTTATCTCACAAACCCAACCCAGTTCTAAACTAAACTCATTTACTAATGGAACTGGCTGTTCCTATTGGTCCCATGTAAGATCTAATAGTGAGCTCTGATACCAAGTTGTCACACCCTAATCTTAAACCTGCTTAGCCAATATGATTATAGCCTAATCCTGAAGTAACAACATCTAGATAATTGGTCTTAAGGAACATAATTACATAAAGTAAAACAAAACTATTTCCGAATCTCTCTGATAATTTATATATGAAACTCCCAAAAGATATTAGTATATATGTGTATTGTTTTACAAAACAACAAGAATTCATATATATGAAAGATACAATTAACGTCCTTAATCGAATATCGATTTAAACTACTGAAGCGGATGTCTTCAAGTACACCATCTCTTCGGAAAACTGAAATTGAAGTGGGAACAAGTGAGCACATCATCCCAAAGGGGTGCCCAATGGAAACGTATAACTCTAAAGTAATCATTAACATGCTCCACAGTACTAAATAATATAAATTGAAAGAAAACAAGAATAAACTAATCATACAACAATTTATTCTTTACGAAACAAGTGTCATTCCAACCTCGCCAAACTCATTGGAGAAGACGACGCGAAAGAAACCCTAATCAATAATAATAACATCGTCCACACAGAGTGCTCATACAAACCATGATTCAGAATATTACCATCATGATCAGAAAGTTAGTCAAACAGGGATAATATGCACACGAGTGATTTCCCTCAAATAAAATAGTATATATAATATCATAACGGATGAATTACCGCCCTACTACTGTAATATTCAAACGGATGAGTTACCGCCCTACTATATTAATAAGCATAATATTATAACGGATGAATTACTGCCCTACTAATGAAATAGTTATAATAATATTTAAACGGATGAATTACCGCCCTACTAAATAATATTGTCGACGGATGAATTACCGCCTTACTTAACTTAGCTACGAGTCGTGGGGAACACAGACACTCCTCGCAAGGAAATCTCACAATGCATATCAACGCAACACATCATAGCAACACCGTACATACAGATGCAACATATACGTCATACTCAAGATACAGGAAATAGAACATCACAGTATACGCTATCATGCACTCAAATAGTAAAGACTCATCATGCTCGCAGATAAAAGAAAGCTTAATGATTACAAGAAGGTTACAGAGTTCCAACCTGATTTGATGAAAAGCCGCTCCTACCTTGAATTCCTCAATCCGCTGGTTCATCCTTTGAATCGATTGTTGTTAATACATACTAACTGGTTCTGTGATTCTTCAAAAGAACTGCTTCAGAACTTCAATTTAACCTCAATCAACTAAACTCAATCTTTAATTCTTCTTATACGTCATTAATTCAAACTTTAGTTCAACTCTTTGAGAAACCCTAACTCAATAAACAACAATCCCAGTTCTTCTCCTCCCGAGCTAATTCAACCACAGCACAATCACTTACTCCTTCGATTCAACTTACTAACACGTTTCTACGAATTTTCTAATTGACAACAAACTCAATTCTTGGAATTGAGATCGAAAGAGAAAAGAAAGAGAAAGAACAGGAAGAAGAAGAATGGAGAAGAAAGAAGAAGAAAGAGAAAGAAGAAAAGAGAAATGAGTTTCTCTTTGACACGTTTTGGTGATAAGGCCAACCAAAATGATAAATGCACCCAAGAAATGGATAATGCAGCCATGCGGTTTAATGGCAAAAAAACTATTTTTCCCAGCATACAATTCTGATAAAATCTTCTTAGTCTGGTATCCGATTGACACGTTCGAGTAGTCCATTTCGGCTAACTTTTCGAGATCTATCTAGTGATACTAGTTTCGTATCTAAATCGTTGTTAGATTAATTTCTATTAATTAAGGTTCATCTCTAATTAATCGAGTCAAAAGCGAATTATTCACCACTTGACTGGTCTAATAGCATTGACGTGCCTGAGGGTCCTTACATTCTCCCCACCTTATTCATTTTCGTCCTCGAAAATCGATCCATCCTTCTGGTTTGCATAACTCCCCACCTTATAGAGAAAATACTATCTCTCAAACAAATGCAAGTATTGCTTATACTTACAAACACGCGAAAGAAAACAACTCCTTTTGAATGAGTTCGAAGCAACAAGAAATGAAACACAAACCTATGTGGTTTTATACAACTAGAATCTATAATTTGTAGCTCTAAGTTCAAAAGACTAATTTCTATTTCATAATAAGATTGTCTCTAAGCTCACTATGGTGAATTTGATTCTAACATATAAGTATGTCTAAATTCTCCGCGATAATAATTATAGACTAATATTTAATAATTTAACAATTTGGTGCAGTTTTTATATTTGTTATATTTTTGTCCATATAACTAATCTAAATTTGATTTTTAAGTAAATCTATAATATCTGATATTTTAGCTTTGCTGTCATACTATATATAAATTTTCTAAATACTATCTACTATAAATTTGCTATTAACAAAATAATTGAAATACTATTATCGGCAGTGTTACTGTTTTCTTTATGTTTATTAGTTTGTGGATAATCCAGTTGACACACTAAATCTTAATTTTCTAAGTATGATTTTACAACCACGTAAAGTTTACCATAATTGATTTTACTTATTCATATCGAATCCGTATATTATATATTATATAATAATGGCATTGGTAACTTAATATTATTATAATTTGAGTCTGCACAACATTTTAGTATATCCTGATAGTCTTTAGATTTTTCTATTAATGTAAAGTATCTTATTCATATACAAATTTATTCTTCTTTAAGTCTGGTATTATACTAAGCATTCAAATACTTTATTTACTATTTCATGTGCATTTGTTTTATTATAGTGATTTATCGAATCATTTGCTAGACTAAAGATATTTTAAGTATAAGATTACTAAGAAATTTAGCCCTTTTGCCTTTTCTTTATGTAATATAACCGCGCGTTCTTAGATCTAATATTATAAGTCTTATATTATCTATCTAGTTTCATTGCACAAGAATGTATTTCTAATTTTACTTAATTTACAAATCTGACTACAGATAATTACTAACAGTTTTGCATAGGTACTTGATCCTAATTATTACTTTAATCATTATATATTTACTAATGAGATTTTTAATTAGATAGAGTTCTAGACAATGCTATTTGATAAGTTTTATTATTATGTTTATTATGATTATTAGTGATCCTGTTATCATTTATTATTATTAACACTAAAGGTTGAACTATTGTCTTAACTACACTTACAACTTAACTTCATATCTAGTTTAGTAGATTAATGGTTCTAATTACGAGAAAGGTACTCTATTAGTTTCTAAGTAAAATTTGGGATCTAACAGTTCACTAATAAAAGCAAGTCATCCCTTTAAGAATAGTAATCCAAGCATGCAGTTGCCCTATCTAGGTTCAGGACGCCTGACAATGCTTTCCTACTGCCAAAATAACACAAACATTTCAGAATTATAAACCTCACTATTCTCCAGTGCTAGATTATTTAAGCGTTAAATAATTAAGACTAACTAATCTTTATTTCTCTATAGAAATTTCCAAACCATCATGTATCTGGTTTCAACCTACAATTTTTACTTTGAAATTACATAGTAACATACATACGCAACACAATAAACAAACAAACCAGCATGTTAAACAAAACAATCAAACAATACAATTTATCTTTTAATTATTGATTGTTTTTAGTGATTTATGATTTATCTCACAAACCCAACCCAGTTCTAAACTAAACTCATTTACTAACTGGCACTGGTTGTTCCTATTGCTCTCATGTAAGATCTAATAGTGATCTCTGATACCAAGTTGTCACGCCCCTAATCTTAAACCTGTTTAGACAATAGGATTATAGCCTAATCCTGAAGTAACAACATCTAGATAATTGGTCTTAAGGAACATAATTACATAAAGTAAAACGAAACTAATTCCGAAACTCTCTGATAATTTATAGATGAAACTCCCAAAAGATATTAGTATATATGTGTATTGTTTTACAAAACAACAAGAATTCATATATATGAAAGATACAAGAAACGTCCTTAATCGAATATCGGTTTAAACTACTGAAGCGGATGTCTTCAAGTACACCATCTCTTCGGAAAACTGAAACTCAAGTGGGAACAAGTGAGCACATCATCCCAAAGGGGTTCCCAATGGAAACGTATAACTCTCAAGTAATCACTAACATGCTCCACTGTAGTAGCAGGAAATCCTACAACACACCCCTCATAAGAATCCATTTATAATCAACACATTTTAAGGCTAACCATCACAATTTTATTGATTAATTCTTTTAAAACTCTTACAAGAAAGATAAAGGAATCAAGAATAACCTTTGGTCTAGATTTTCTCTCTCCTATTTACTTGCTTCCCACCCAAAAAAGATCTCTCTCTTCCTCACAGCTGACCGGCTCTTTATATAAAGTTTTTCATAGTGGATGATAGCTAATCCATCCTTTATTTTCGGAAATGACTTTCGACATTATCGAAACCTTATAAATATCAATCTCGCAAACTTCCTTATTTTCGCAGGACCGTCACACTTTTCTCATGATTTGGCTGATGTCGTTTCTGAAGTTGTTCGGCGACACTGTCGTGTTGTGTTGTTAATAATTTCGCTGAGACATCATTGCTTCGAGATTCTGATCCTACATCTTGACTCTTCTCATATCTTCCCTGCGAAGTAGAGAACGATGTGAGAAATGCCGCAGCTATCCATCACTTCATATTCTGCATTTATCACACGTATCCTTTCTCCCATCTGTTTCTTGACACGTCTTCTGTAACCGCTGCTTTTCAACCGCTCACGTCTTTTCGCATTAATTGTGTTTATCTTCTCGAAAATCTCCTCTATATATACTCTTCTTACTCTCCCTTTTCTTCTTTTTTACTCTCTTTTTCATCTTCTCTGCAACATCATCATTTTCTCCATAAATTCCACTGCTGTAATTTTTCTTCTATCTTCCTTCTTCAATCTTCTTAATTCTTCGTCCATTCCCATACTCTATATTCAGATATGCCTCCAAGTGGTCAAAAACATGAGAAAACCTTAAAAGACATTCAAAAATATCTTGCCGAGAAAGGTTTCACACTTTCTATCATTCCTGGTGAAAGTGCCAGATCAATTCTTTCTATCAAACTTTTCTCTGATCAACATTGTGATGATCAATCAATCATAGTTTCGCTGGGTCAAATTCTCGCAGGTCTCCCCATTCCTCTTTATGACCCAGATATTCCTATGTTCTATGAAATTCTCGCTCACTCGGGATTTTTGCGAGTTATCTTCCAATTGAGTGGGGATTGCATCCGTCTGATGCTAGAGTTCGCTAACCGTGGTGCTGGTAAAGGATATCTTTATTCCAAAGAGCTTAGGGATCCTAAATTCATAGATCTAGAGATAGTCGCTGAGAAGTATACAGTAGCGAATTTCTTCGAAAATTATGAATTAATATCCATGAAGAAAGAGAATACTCGCTGGGGTATTCGCTTGAAAAGGAAAGATAATATTGATGAAGATAAAATACTCATGCAAGACATTGATTGCACTCTGGTAAGAACACAACCCCTCGTCAATCCAAAGATGATAAATTGTGCGTTTTTCCCTTGATGCTGAAAGGACCTTACATTGTTGGGTCAAATGTTCTTCCTAAGAATATCGCTACTTATCAACCTTGGGTATTCTATTTGCCCGAGAAGAAGAAAGAGGTATGTTTTTTTCCAGTTTCGCCCACTTTACATTTATTTATTTATCTTTATTCTTTTGTTCGCTGATTCTTGCGACATTCTACAGATCCAGAAACTGAAAGATAGCTACCGCAGGACTGGGAAGGCTAATACCTTGTTAGCTCTTCGCTCATACACAGATGAGGTAAGAAATATTCTCTTATGATTTTAAACAATATATTGTTGCCTCTATTTCTTATTTCTATCTGTGTGTGAAGGTTATGAAATAGAAGAGCCTGCCAATGTTGCGAAGACTGGTGATAAAGGCAAAGGTGCTTTTCGCAGGGAAAAACCAACTGCTCCTCCTTCTAAGAAGAGAAAAATTCGTTCTTCCTCTCCTTAAAATACTCATTCTCATGAAAACTCCGAGAGTGATGAGGATGATAAGGATAATGATGACCCTGCTGCAAATGAAGATTCTCCATCTGAATCTTCTATGGCTAAGCTTTCTGGCATCTTTTCTGATTCTTGGCAAGGAATGGGAGATAGTCAACTCGCTAATACCTGCAAATATCTCGCCACTATTTGCGATGTTTCTTTATTGGATGGTGATAGTTCTCTTCGCGGAGTTTCTAGATCGGTGACTCCCAACTTCCTGCATTCTCTTAATAGTCTGGTATGCTTTCGTCTTTTTACTTCTTCATTATTGTAACTCAAAATATCTTTTTATTTTAATACATTTTACATTTTCTCACAGGCTGGAAAAGCTTCTTTCGCTGTTGCCTCAGATTTGGAGAGGAGACGCGAAATTTTTGAAAAGAAGAATCTTCAATTTCGTACGAAGAATGAAGAACTGGAAACTGAAGCTAAGGGTCTTCGTGAGAAGAACTAACAATTAGAAGATGAAGTTAAAGGTCTTCGCGAGAAGAACAAACAACTGGAAACCGACACTTCTTCGCAAAGGAACAAAATTTCTACTCTTCAAAAAGCTAATGATCAGCTCTATGGTATGCAATTTTTCTCCTTTCCTTTCATTCATTCATCCTATTGTATTATCTTATTTGATTAATCCTTTTTGCAGACATTTATGGTCTTTCTGATGAAGCCATTGTTCTTCGTTCATTTCTCGATGCCCTAGATAATGACACTCTTCTTGAACATCTTAATAAATCTTTGAATAGTTTCTCTAATGATAAAATTTCATCTCTGTCTTTGAATGAACTTAAATCCAAATTTCGCCTATTAGAGATTGATCATAGATCTAGTTTAGGTTTAGCCAACCAATTTAAACGTTTTTATCTCAATTCTAAAGAGAAGATCAACAAATTAAGAACCAAGATTAGCAAACTTATAGATGATAAAGATCGTATTTCTGATCAAGGTGTTAAGGCTTTGGCAAAATTCCAAGAGACCCTTATTGAGGTTCAACTTGAACGAGATGAAGCTAACCGCAAGAATACCGAGCTCTGCGAAAGAGAAAGTCAAGTCCGTTCTCGTCTCCTTATAAATAGTGATGATGAGTTCGCTTGGGCTGCGACAATCTTGGATAACGTCAGAAAAGATTTAGGTGTAAATGTTAGTCTCCAAGTTGAGCATACAGCCTTGATTAGAGATATGATTTCTGAGAGAGAAGGTCATTAACTGTTTTCCTTTATTAATCTTTGGTTTTTCACGAGTTTTTATCAAATTACTGATTAATTGTTATATGCTTCGCAGGATCTGAAAGTAGATATCGCCAAAGAGTTGAGGAACTTGAAGCTGAAAAAGAGGAACTCGCAAAGAATCTTTCTTCTCGCAACGACAAATATTCTAGATTAAAGAATCAAATCAAGATTACTGTTGCGAACTTTAAGAACGACGTTCTGCATTTTCGCAATCAAACTATTCAAATGGTTTGTGATGACCATAGTATTCCTCACTCTTATTATTCTTGTCTCTTGGAGGATATCCCAAAGAACATTCCTAGTCTGACCATCTCTGATAGCGAAGCTGATGATGAAGAATCTGATGGTGATGAAGGTTCTGATGGAGATAAAGGTTCTGATGCAGACGAAGAAGGGAACAAGTCTGATGAAGATGATGAAGGATCAACTAAGAAGTAGTCTTTGTTTCTTTATTTGATCTTCTGTAATACTTGTACATTTATTCCTTCTTTCTGTATATTTACGAATTCTTTTGGTTCCCCATATTCCTTAATATATGAGTTTCTTTCATTTTGACCTGCATTCATTAAAACAATTCTTCCTTGCAATACGGTTAATCAACATAATCATTAATTTTTCAATTTTTGCGTAAATCTATCATGTGGAGACAAATAACATTTTCTAATTTCATTCATTCCCATACTTGCCTTTGTTATTTGTATCCAAATGAGAGATTTTGCAGAATTTTTTTATTTTGTGCCTCAACTTCGCAGTTTTTTATGTATAATTTTGCAATCATATGCGAAGTGAATTTTGATTCTTTTCAAAATCTCATTCCTGTGTGGTCTTATTTTGCTTTCCTAGTTAAAGGTCTTATTATGCCACCTCTTGTCATTGCGACAAAATCGCAGGACGTCCTTGCATTTTCATGCAAAAACCCATTGATCTTGCCTTAACTTTTTTCTTTGTATTATTTCCTCTCCAGGATAGTTGCGACCATATGACAGGCCTAAATTTTCTTGAGAAAATAAAGCCCCATGATATTGCCGTCTTGCGACGAAATCGCAGGACGTCTTCGCACTTTCATGCGAAAACCCATTGATCTCGTCTTATCTTTCTCTTTTGTATTATTTCCTCTTCAGGATTGTCTCACAAATATGACAAGCCTTAATACCCTTGCGAGTAAAAAGCCTCATGACATTTGCGTCTTAAGACACTTATCAGCTCCCTAATGGAGGGTTCCGCCCTTATCTCCCCCCTGGTTGCCCCTTCAAGGAGGCGTACCTATACCATACAAGGTTGGCTCCTCCCATCCAGTCTTAACAACAACCATTTATTTTGGCAGGCTCTTATCCCTTTTACCTATAGAGCTTATGGTTACGAGACTGCACCCTAAGTGGGGTTTTCTTCGGGCCGAGTGCAGTATAAGCCAAGACTCGTCAAGAATGGCAAGGTACACTCCATACGCCCCTGGAACTCTTGACTCAACCGTGTAACTCGGCGCCTTGATCAGATTATGCACTCCTTGGGAGAGTCCTTATTACCTTAGTCGCCCAACCTAAGTCATATGATTAAGTTGAGAATCCAAGGTGCCTCTCTCGGATGGGTTTTATTGACCCCAAATCTCCATGACTCAGGTTCCGGGGCGGTGTAACCTTTCCCTGAGCCATGCAACAGGTACCCCCTTATATGACGTACTTTAGGTCTTACATTTGCCTCTTGCGAAATTGTATTCGCGAACTAGGATGTACGCCATAAAGGTTCGCCCTTTTCTCTTTTGTCATTGTTCGCTGATTGTCTTTTGTAGAATTCATTATCTATGAGAGATTCTCGCACATCATCACATCGTATTTGCACTCCTCAATCTCTCTTTTATCATTCAGTAAAATGTATTTTTTGAAAATTTTCGCAACAAATCAACCATTCATACACATCTTATTTTCTGCTACTGCTTCCTTGGTAGTGGTATGTTCACCATTTCTTATTCTGAGCTAGCATTAGTTTCGCAGCATTTCTTCTTCTTTTCGTTCGATTGCATCCACCATAAATCTCTCACTTCTTTGTGTCTCTTTGATTTTGCGTCGCCAACTTTCCTTCTTGTTTGCTCTTCCTTCGCAGGATTCTACTTCAGTTTCGTAACATTTCTTTCCTTCAACCCAATCTCCTTTTATGATTCCTACAACGCTGGGGTGAGGGAATTTGATGCATTGGTGGAAAGTTGAAGCTACACCTAGAATCCCATGTAGCCAAGGTCGACCAATTAATGCATTGTAGGGTGACTCTACATCAACAACAAAGAACAGGATTTCAGAAGATATTCCCTTCAATGGAATTCGCATAGTAACCTCCCCTTTAGGCTTATTGGCAGTACCATTAAAACCATATATCTTATATGTTGATGGTATAAGATCATCATCTCTCCCTACCATGGTTTTATAAGTATGATAGAATAAGATGTTCACAGAGCTTCTGGTATCGATTAGAATCCTATAAATTTCCCATGAGTCTTCAGCTTCATCATCTTCATCTTCTTTCGGTTTTGGATTAATTTCTAATTTTACCACCAATGGATTTTCATGTATCTCTCCACCTTTGGGGACTTCTTCTGTGGTAAAATAAATAGTCTGCTTCTGCCACTCCTCTAGTGGCGAGCTTTTCGAAATATTCATAATTTATCTTCCATCACTGTCTCTTGCGAACACTCTACTCAAAACCTTGTCATGAAAATCTTCAATTGTCTTGTATGAATGTATGATAGAGTGACAGAATAGATTCTTTGCTTTTGCACCAACTTCTACGAAGAATGTTTCCTTCTCTTTCACCGTGTTTACTCTGTGATGCACTGGTGGTGGTGGTAGTAATGGTTGAGATTGTGGGTGCCCTACCAGAAAGTGGTTTAGTTTTCCTTGATCTATCATTCTCAGAATAATTCTCTTTATATTTCTGCAATCATTTGTAGTATGTCCATGAAAATGATGATAAGAACAGAACTCATGACTTATGTGGCTTGGAGGTGGTTCCGTTCCCATGTTCCATGGTGTTGGTATATTCTCCATCAAAATTATAGCTTCCCATATTTTCTCCACACTTGCATTCAGAGGTGGCATCTTGATTTCTTCCCATACTACCTTGTGACCTCCCTGTCCTCTATTATAATTTTGTCTTTGATCTCCATAGGTTTCTTGCGGCTGATCCAGTCTTTGAATCTTATTATTTCCACCACGATTGTAGAAATTTCTTTCTCTTTCATACCCCTCTTGATCTCGGCTTCCCATAGCCATCAGTTTTCGTTGATTGTTGCACGTCACCTTTTCTTGTTGTACTTGCGAAGTGCTCGCCACTGTGTTTATTATTTTAGGTAATAATCTTGCATTCTCTGCTTGTGAATTGGTGTTCGCAACTGGGTATGATTCCATTTCATTTTGCCTTTCCTCTAGAGTAATATACTCTTCCTGAAGTTCTCGCAGTTCAGTTGTTGTGATTGTATTCTTGACTCTGAAAATTTGGATATACAATAGATTGGTTGCAAACATAGCATTGATAAATGATAAGATAAGATATCTCTCATCCACGCGGCCATCCCATTTCAGTACACATAGTTCTCCATCTTTTAGTTAGGTGCTTCAAACTTTCGCCAATCCTTTGCTTTAACCCAAACACATCTTCAATACCATGTCGCGAAGAATTGTTACTTATATATGCCCCCAAGAATGTGGTCTTCAAGTGATTGAAAGATGTTATTGTATTTTTTTGGTAGACGTTCGAACCATTTTAACGCCTCTCCTGTTAGACTTGACGCAAAATACTTGCACAATATGGCATCATGATTTTCCCATTGCAACATGCACCTTATGTAGGCTTTAATGTGTTGCATTGCACAAGTTGTTCCATCAAAAATGCTGGTTAATGCCGGCAAATTGCATTTCGGAGGTATTCCTCCTAGTTGTAATTCTCTTGTAAATGGAGTTTTTGCAGCTTCTTCTATAGCTTCATCTAATTGTCTTCTGCCTACTTCTCCTCTATTATTTAGCATTCCTCTCATTTCTTCCAATTCTTTTAAGATTTTTTTGTTTACGCCTGAATTTTAATTCATTAGTCTTTTTAATTTCGCCTCCCTTATTCTGCGTTCATGTCTTTCTTCTCTCGCGAAATTTTGCATTTCTTCTTCATCATCCTCATCTCGTCTTCTCCTGCGATTCTCTTCCTCATCTCTATCTTGAATTCGCATATAATGATGTCTCTCATTTTCCCCTCCATGATTTTGTTCATTTCTTATGAATTACAATCGTTGTCTTTCAGCCCTCCTCTGTACTCTATCATACTCTTCATTGAGATTACCGCTATTCCGGTTTTGTGTACGCCTTCTTTCTCGATTGTCTTGATTATTCTGGCGAATCGCCTCCCGCAGCTCTTGTTCTTCCATTTCCGCTCTCAATCTTTCACGTTCGCGAGTTAAACGTGCTTGTTCAGCATAGTGTCTTTCAATTTCTTCTTCAATCGTTTGTTGATTTCTTTGAGCTTCTCTCTCATGTAAAATTCTCCTTCCTTCCTCTCGATTCCCTTCGCCATCTTGATTATTTCGTCCCTGACGTTGTCCATTCTCTTGATTTCTATCATTTTGCCTATCATCAAAAGTTTCATTTTGTGGAACGTAACGATCATCATTCCTTTCTCTATCTTCGCGATGTTCTTCATTAGGATTTGACATTTCTTCTCGAATATTATTTCCATCATTAACTGCGGGTGAGTTTCGCCTCATCTCTCTTCTAATCGATCTTGAACATGATCTTGTAGTACTTCTCGATCTTCTACTATGTTGTCTCATATTTTCCATCCTCAATTCGTGATTTTTCCTGGTTAGATTTGCACGTTCTTCTGTCTCAGCTCTTCTTTCTTCATGTATTCTTCGTCTCAACGCTTCTAACGCTCCAATTTCCTCATCTCCTTGAATTATTCCTTCATCTGCTTCTTAATTTATCTCTACCTGTCTATGGTTCCTGGTTTGCTGCTCTTCTTCTACTTCTTCTACTGAATTTGATCGCCAAGTGTGTACACTCACTCTATCATAATATGTTGTTCCATTTTATACCGGTGTTTGCTGAACTGGCGGTTGAACTTGATTTTCTCCATTATTTCTTCTTCTAGTAGATTCTCCCATTTCACTTCTCTCCCTTCCAGCAAGTTTTTTACTTCTTCTTCTAGCAGTTGTCGGTTGTTCCGATACATTTGTTCTTCTAGCCATTCTTTCAATACTAACAAATTGTAAGAGATTATATAATTTTTTTTTACCAATACTTTTAATTCTAATAAATCACAATATTAATCTTCAACTTTTTCTAGAACAATATTCAATCTTCAACCCCTCCCTGTTTCTAGCCCCATTATGTAGTTGCAGGAAATCCTACAACACACCCCTCATAAGAATCCATTAATAATCAACACATTTTAAGGCTAACCATCACAATTTTATTGATTAATTCTCTTAAAACTCTTACGAGAAAAGATGAAGGAATCAAGAATATCCACTGCTCTAGATTTTCTCTCTCCTATTTACTTGCTTCCCACCCAAAAAAGATCTATCTCTTCCTCACAGTTGACCGGCTCTATATATAGAGTTTTTCATAGTGGATGACAGTTAATCCATCCTTTATTTTCGGAAATGACTTGCGACATTATCGCAACCTTATAAATATCAATCTCGCAAACTTCCTTATTTTCGCAGGACCGTCACACTTTTCTCATGATTTGGCTGATGTCGTTTCTGAAGTTCTTCTTCGACACTGTCGTGTTGTGTTGTTAATAATTTCGCTGAGACATCATTGTTGCGAGATTCTGATCCTATATCCACAGTATTAAAGAATATAAATTGAAAGAAAACAAGAATAAACTAATCATACAACAATTCATGCATTACGAAGCAAGTGTCACTCCAACCTCGCCAAACTCAGTGGAGAAGACGACGCGAAAGCAACCCTAATCAATAGTAACAACATCGTCCACACAGAGTGCTCATACAAACCATGATTCAGAATATTACCATCAATATCAGAAAGTAAGTCAAACAGGCATAATATGCATATGACTGATTTCCCTCAAATAAAATAGTATATATAATATCATAACGGATGAATTACCGCCCTACTACTGTAATATTCAAACAGATGAGTTACCTCCCTACTATATTAATAGCATAATATTATAACAGATGAATTACCACACTACTAATGAAATAGTTATAATAATATTTAAACGGATAAATGACCTCCCTACTAAATAATATTGTCGACGGATGAATTATCGCCTTACTTAACTTAGCTAAGAGTTGTGGGGAACACAGACACTCCTCGCAGGGAAATCTCACAATGCATATCAACGCAACACATCATAGCAACACCGTACATACAGATGCAACATATACGTCATACTCAAGATACAGGAAATTGAACATCACAGTATACGCTATCATGCACTCAAATAGTAAAGACTCATCATGATCGCAGATAAAAGAAAGCTTAATGATTACAAGAAGGTTACAGAGTTCCCACCTGATTTGATAAAAAGCCACTCCTACCTTGAATTCCTCAATCCGATGGTTCATCCTTTGAATCGATCGTTGTTAATACAGACTAACTTGTTCTGTGATTCTTCAAATGAACTGCTTCAGAACTTCAATTTAACCTCAATCATCTCAACCCAATCTTTAATTCTTCTTATACGTCATTAATTCAAACTTTAATTCAACTCTCTGAGAAACCCTAACTCAATTAACAACAATCCCAGTTCTTCTCCGCCCGAGCTAATTCAACCACAACACAATCACTTACTCCTTCGATTCAACTTACTAACACGTTTCTATGAATTTTCTAATTGACAACAAACTCAATTCTTCGAATTGCGATCGACAGAGAAAAGAAAGAGAAAGAACATGAAGAAGAAGAATGGAAAAGAAAGAAGAAGAAAGAGAAATAAGAAAAGAGAAAGGGGTTTCTCTTTGAAACGTTTTGGTGATAAGGCCAACCAAAATGATAAAGGCACCCAAGAAATGGATAAGGGAATCCATGCGGTTTAATGGAAAAAACACTATTTTTCCCAGCATACAATTCTGATAAAATCTTCTTAGTCTGGTATCCGATTGACACGTTCGAGTAGTCCATTTCGGCTAACTTTTCGAGATATATATAGTGATACTAGTTTCGTATCTAAATCGTTGTTAGATTAATTTCTATTAATTAAGGTCATCTCTAATTAATCGAGTCAAAAGCGAATTATTCACCACTTGACTGGTTCTAATAGTATTGACGTCCCTGAGGGTCCTTACATTCTCTCCACCTTATTCATTTTCGTCCTCGAAAATCGATCCATCCTCCTGGTTTGCATAACTCCCCACCTTATAGAGAAAATACTATCTCTCAAACAAATGCAAGTATTGCTTATACTTACAAACGCGGGAAAGAAAACAACTCCTTTTGAATGAGTTCGAAACAACAAGAAATGAAACACAAACCTATGTGGTTTTCTACAACTACAATCTATAATTTGTAACTCTAGGTTCAAAAGACTAATTTCTATTTCATAATAAGATTGTCTCTAAGCTCACTATGGTGAATTTGATTCTAACATATAAGTATGTGTAAGTTCTCCGCGATAATAATTATAGACTAATATTTAATAATTTAACAATTTGGTGCAGTATTTATATTTGTTATATTTTTGTCCATATAACTAATCTAAATTTGATTTTTAAGTAAATCTATAATATCTGATATTTTAGCTTTGCAGTCATACTATATATAAATTTTCTAAATACTATCTACTGTAAATTTTCTATTAACAAAATTATTGAAATACTACTATCAGCAGTGTTACTGTTTTCTATATCTTTATTAGTTTGTGGATAGTCCAGTTGACACACTAATCTTAATTTTCTAAGTATGATTTTACATCCACGTAAAGTTTACCATAATTGATTTTACTTATTTATATCGAATCCGTATATTATATATTGTACAATAATGGCATTGGTAATTTAATATTATTCTAATTTGAGTCTGCACAACATTTTAGTGTATCCTGATAGTCTTTAGATTTTTCTATTAATGTAAAGTATCTTATTCATATACAAATTTATTCTTCTTTAAGTCTGGTTTTATACTAAGCATTCAAATACTTTATTTACTATTTCATGTGCATTTGTTTAATTATAGTGATTTATCGAATCATTTGCTAGACTAAAGATATTTTAAGTATAAGATTACTAAGAAATTTAGCCCTTTTGCATTTTCTTTATGTAATATAACCGCGAGTTCTTAGATCTAATATTATAAGTCTTATATTATCTATCTAGTTTCATTGCACAAGAATGTATTTTTAATTTTACTTAATTTACAAAATCTGACTACAGATAATTACTAACAGTTTTGCGTAGCTACTTGATCCTAATTATTACTTTAATCATTATATATTTACTAATGATATTTTTAATTAGATAGAGTTCAAGAGAATACTATTTGATAAGTTTTAATATTATGTTTATTATGATTATTAGTGATTCTATTATTATTAACACTAAAGGTTGAACTATTGTCTTAACTACACTTACAACTTAACTTCATATCTACTTTAGTAGATTAATGGTTCTAATTACGAGAAAGTTACTCTATTAGTTTCTAATTAAAATTTGGGATCTAACAGTTCACTAATAAAAGCAAGTCATCCCTTTAAGAATGGTAATCAAAGAATACAGTTGCCCTATCTAGGTTCAGGACGCCTGACAATGCTTTCATACTGCCAAAATAACACAAACATTTCAGAATTACAAACCTCACTATTCTCCAGTGCTAGATTATTTAAGTGTTAAATAATTAAGACTAACTAATCTTTATTTCTCTATTGAAATTTCCAAACTATCATGTAGTTGGTTTCAACCTACAATTTTTACTTTGAAACTACATAGTAACATACAAACCAGCATGTTAAACAAAACAATCAAACAATATAATTTATCTTTTAATTATTGATTGTTTTTAGTGATTTAAGATTTATCTCACAAACCCAACCCAGTTCTAAACTAAACTCATTTACTAACTGGCACTGGATGTTCCTATTGCTCAAATGTAAGATCTAATAGTGAGCTCTGATACCAAGTTGTCACGCCCTTAATCTTAAACCTGCTTAGCCAGTAGGATTATAGCCAAATCCTGAAGTAACAACATCTAGATAATTGATCTTAAGGAACATAATTACATAAAGTAATACAAAACTAATTCCGAAGCTCTCTGATAATTTATAGATGAAACTCCCAAAAGATATTAGTATATATGTGTATTGTTTTACAAAACAACAAGAATTCATATATAAGAAAGATACAAGAAACGTCCTTAATTGAAAATTGGTTTAAACTACTGAAGCGGATGTCTTCAAGTACACCATCTCTTCGGAAAACTGAAACTGAAGTGGGAACAAGTGAGCACATCATCCCAAAGGGGTGCCCAATGGAAACGTATAACTCTCAGGTAATCACTAACATGCTCCACAGTACTAAAAAAATATAAATTGAAAGAAAACAAGAATAAACTAATCATACAACAATTTATGCATTATGAAGCAAGTGTCACCCCAACCTCGCAAAATTCATTGGAGAAGACGACACGAAAGCAACCCTAATCAATAATAATAACATCGTCCACACAGAGTGCTCATACAAACCATGATTCAGAATATTACCATCATGATCAGAAAGTTAGTCAAACAGGCATAATATGCAAACGAGTGATTTCCCTCAAATAAAATAGTATATATAATATCATAACGGATGAATTACCTCCCTACTACTGTAATATTCAAACGGATGAGTTACCGCCCTACTATATTAACAAGCATAATATTATAACGGATGAATTACTTCCCTACTAATGAAATAGTTATAATAATATTTAAACGGATGAATTACCGGCCTACTAAATAATATTGTCGACGGATGAATTACCTCCTTACTTAACTTAGCTAAGAGCCGTGGGGAACACAGACACTCCTCGCAGGGGAATCTCACAATGCATATCAACGCAACACATCATAGCAACACCGTACATACAAATGCAACATATACATCATACTCAAGATACATGAAATAAAACATCACAATATACGCTATCATGCACTCAAATAGTAAAGACTCATCATGCTCGCAGATAAAAGAAAGCTTAATGATTACAAGAAGGTTACAGAGTTCCCACCTGATTTGATGAAAAGCCACTCCTACCTTGAATTCCTCAATCCGCTGATTCATCCTTTGAATCGATCGTTGTTAATACAAACTAACTGGTTCCGTGATTCTTCAAAATAACTGCTTCAGAACTTCAATTTAACCTCAATCAGCTAAACCCAATCTTTAATTCTTGTTATACCTCATTAATTCAAACTTTAATTGAACTCTATGAGAAACCCTAACTCAATTAACAACAATCCCAATTCTTCTCCTCCCGAGCTAATTCAACCACATCATAATCACTTACTTCTTCGATTCAACTTACTAACACGTTTCTAAGAATTCTCTAATTGACAACAAACTCAATTCTTCGAATTGAGATCGGCATAGAAAAGAAAGAGAAAGAACAGGATGAAGAAAAATGGAGAAGAAAGAGAAAGAAGAAAAGAGAAATGGGTTTCTCTTTGACACGTTTTGGTGATAAGGCTAGCCAAAATGATAAAGGCACCTAAGAAATGGATAAGGGCATCCATGCGGTTTAATGGCAAAACACTATTTTTCCCAGCATACAATTCTGATAAAATCTTCTTAGTCTGGTATCCGATTGACACGTTCGAGTAGTCCATTTCGGATAACTTTTCGAGATCTATCTAGTGATACGTGTTTCGTATCTAAATCGTTGTTAGATTAATTTATATTAATTAAGGTTCATCTCTAATTAATCGAGTCAAAAGCGGCTTGGTCACCACTTGACTGGTCTAATAGCATTGACGTGCCTGAGGGTCCTTACAATTTCAATTATATAACAAACTATAATGCGGAAAATAAATCTGTATCACACCCAGCAGGATACTAAGATCAGATCACACAACTACAAGAAAGTAGTATCGGTCTGGCTTCACAATCCCAATGAACTCTTTTAAGTCGTTAATCTGGTTTAGAAGAAGAAACCATAGGTTAAAGGAGAATCGACTCTAGCTTAGGAAAACTAGTATCACACAGAAGGTGTGGGGATTAGGTTTCCCAGTTGCTAGAGTTCTCCCTTATATAGTCTTTCAAATCATGGTTTGCAATCAGTGTTAGCTTGGTAACAAAGCATTCAATATTCACCGTTAGATGAAAACCTGATTAGATTCAAGCTAATATATTTCAACTGTTAGATCGAAAAATACATTGTTACACACAAATGAAATGCACGTTTCTAGGCTTGTGTAACCGTACCCAAACTTTTACGTTTTTTGGTTCAACAATATTCAACCAAATGGTTAGCCGTATGATCACTTTCATATCAACCATATTCTTCTTCACCATAACTAGTTCAAGTGACTCAAATGAACTAGTTAGAGAGTTGTTCAATTGCAAGGAAATCTTATGTAACTACACAAGACACAATCGAAGCAAAAACGATTTGATTCACTCGAATCGGTTCATGAACTATATAACTACGATTTGCAATTTGCATTCTTTAGTTTATATAAGAATAAGTTCACAAACATCGTTTTCAGATATAACTTACTCAAGTTCGCGAGCTGGGTTCGCGGGCTTAAGTTCCCGGACGGAGTTCACAAACTCCATCAGAATTTCTCGGGTCGAGAACGTCCGCCAGTTCGCGGACTTGGATCACGCCACCATTCCGGTTCTCTTGATCAACAAAGTTCGCAAACTTAGGTTCAAAGAATAAGGACTTATACATATATGTGTTTCCACAACAATTCTTATATCCTCCAATGGTTATATAATCTAAACTCTCATTTCAATCATTGAAACATTCTTAGAGGACGTTGATATTCTATAGTTGTTATTCACAAACTATTTTTCATCAAAGTAAGCAAGTTTCAAAGTGATTGAAACTTGTCATGACTTTCGTCACTAGGTAAAGATGAACTTGGCTAAAGCGAAAGCTTACCAACACATATTTCGAGAAATAGATAGGCGAGATAAACTCGACTCGAAATAGCAAATGTGTATAATATAAGTCTATATAGCAAAACGACTTTTGTCTCAAGATAGGAGATAAATAGACTTTTGAGTGATAAATAAGTTCAAGTCTCCACATACCTTTTAGTCGATGAAGATCCACCGGTTCCTTGAGTAGTCCTTCGTCTTGTACGATGATTTCCATGGAGTTCTTGGACTCAACTACACTTTCTATCCTAGTCTGAGACCTTAGCTATAGTAGACTTGAAATCAAGACTTACAGTTTTGATCACTAACATTGACAAACATGCTTGAGATAGCAACGCATGAGAGTTCGACCGAGCAATGCTCTAACAACTTTTATGTGTGATACCGATTTGTTTATTAAACTCTTTGACTTTGGGTCACAACAACTCTTAGTTGTGGGTGAGATCAGCTAAGGGAATCAAGTGCGTAGTATCCTGCTGGGATCAGAGACGTAGGAGCATAACTGTACCTTGGATCCGTGTGAGATTGATTTGGGTTCAACTACAGTCCAGACCGAAGTTAGTTGTGGTAGGCTAGTGTCTGTAGCGGATTAATACAGTGTGTGTTCAATCTGGACTAGGTCCCGGGGTTTTTCTGCATTTGCGGTTTCCTCGTTAACAAAATTCTGGTGTATGTGTTATTTCTATTCCGCATTATATTTTGTTATATAATTGAAATATCACAGGTTGTGTTAGAATCAATCAATTGGAAATCCGACCTTTGGTTGTTAATTGAAATTGATTGATACTTGAACATTGGTACTGTTCAAGTGATTTCTCTTGTATTCAATTAGACTCACAGATTACTATTTGCTTGAGTAAGAATTGAATCGAGAAAGAGAGACATAACTCTTTGATATACTTTATTAAGATTGAGTCTAGTTGATTCCCTTGAAAGTATATTGGAGTTTTGTCCATACAGATTGCTAAGAGAAATATTGGGTGTGGTTTTTGTACCCCCACTTTTTCAAGAAGTACTTATGTCTTTAAAATGGGTAGTAAGCAGGTTAGAGATGTCTTCTCTTGTATGAACCCATGAACCATTATTGTCCCTCAAGGAGTCAATATTATTCCTTGCTCTTTTTCTTTTTGTTAAAGTGTGGAAGTACTTTGTATTGTAGTCCATGTCTTTCACAAAATTGTCTCTAGACTTTTGCTTATTAAACTCACTTTGTATCTGATGCCATTTGTTTAATTGTTTACTTATATCTTCAGCTTTCATAGTATTTTCTCTAGAAAAAGGCAGCTTCTGAATTTCAGCTAATTCTAGTTGCAGAGTATCCATATTATGATTGATGTTGCCAAAATGAAATTTATTCCATTTAGAGAGTGCAACTCTAGTGAATTGTAATCTCTTAATGAATTTATGACCTGGTGAGCCATGGACTTCTTTCTCCCAAGCTTTGGATATCTCAATTGAGCAACTTGAATCATTTAACCAAGTGAAAAAGAATTTAAATGGCTTCCACAGATTTGGCAAAGAGTAATTTCTGACTAGCATTATTGGACAATAATCATTACCATGTTGTGTTAGATGAAGAAGCTTTGAGTCCTGAAAATGAGAATTCCAAACAACATTGACAAGGGACATATCAATTCTGGATCATTTATTACCTGTACCAAGGTTATTATTTTTCCAAGTATGATCTCTGCCAACAAAACCCAAATCTTCTAAACCAATGTCATAAAGTATTGAGTGTACCAAACCATCTGAAGAAGAAGAATCATGAGAAGTTTTATCTTGAAGATGAAAGTTAAGATTCCCCAATAACATCCAAGATTGGTTGATGTTAGAACCAATATCCTTGATGAATTCCCATTGATTCTTGTTTTTACTATAATTGCAGTAACCATACATACAAGAGAGAAGCCACTCCTGTTCATTTGGATGACTTTGAACAATTGCATGAAACATGTTATCATCAGAACCAACTATATCACAGACAAATCCATTTTTCCACATGAGAACTAAACCTCCTGATCGTCCAACTGGATGTAGATATCTGATGTTAGGGTATCTAAAAGGTGCCCGTAAGGTTCTCATTTTATCCTCATTTAGTTTTATTTCACAGAGAAAGATGATGTCTGGGTTTTTTGTTCTTATAATATCTCCTAGGTGATCTTTGGTAGAGAGGGAATTAAGGCCTTGAACATTCCAAGAAACTACTTTCATGATGAAAAGTGCTGGTAATATGAATTTCCTAGATTTAAACTTAGATGTATTAACGTAGTATAAGAACTTAAAATTGCAGAAAAGACTAAGTTGAGTAATAAAGCATGCACGTAGATGATTAATGCAGTTTGACAAATTGTAATGAATGTTGTTGTTACTAATAATTATTGCTAGGTCTAAATGAAAAATGATAAGAACTGAATTTAAGAATGTAAGAATCACTGCAGAAATGGAAAACCAATAAATGTTGAAGCAATTAATGAGTAAAGAAAAAGTAAAATTCTTATGAAAAAAAAAAGAAAAATTTAGGTAGGTTACCTGATTCTCCTTGCTAGCATCATCAGTTTGATTAACCCCAGAAGTGACCCTTTGAGCAGTCTGGTCAGACGCAGTGGATATCATTAAGGTGCATTGTGACGAAGTCTCAGGAATCAGCAGAGGTGTATGCTTAGGATTATCGGCTCTAAGACGCTTGCCTAGCCTGCTATCTTCCTCTTCATTGACCTCATCATTCTTGATAAGAAAGTCCAGATTAATCATGTCACCATCTTTAGGAGGTATGAAAACTGCAGTTTTGACAAATTTCTTCTGATTTGTCTTAACTGCAGGTGCTTGATTAGATTTGATGGAAACAATATTTTTGCGAATATTGTCAACCTTGCCCACAAAGTACGGTTTTTCATGTGCCAACTTTAGGTAATCAGCAGCCGCTTTGTGCACCTTGTTAGAGTGATTGATTATGTAACATTCAGTACATATGTTTGTTGGCTGTCTTTCATAAAAGAATTTTTGCCATTTGGTGACACCAGCCATAGTTGTGCACTTAACACCTCTTCTCATCGGCATCGACATATCGACATTGACACACACCTTCACAGGGGTAGTACCAACTGGTATACCATCCTTAGGCTCGATAGCAATGACTTCTCCCACAACTTCACCAATTTTAGTAACTGAAGTAGCATTCATGTGTTCAGGTAAGATATACTTAAGCTGGATCCAGAATTGTTGAAAACCCCAATGCTTCTCTGTGTAAATCATACCAGGAATGTAGTCATGAACAACCAGAAGATGTTTGTTGATGATCCATGGACGTTGTTCAATTACTGTGTTAAGCAGATCCCAATCATTATACTTGAAAATCATCATATTCGACTCAACCTCAATTATTTTTAGATTTTCCAAAGTTAAGAAAGGACAGGTGAAGGTGATATACTTCTGAACAGTATCATAGCTCATTCTACCCTCTATAATTATTTTACCTATTGCACTTGCTTCCCACTCAGATTCATCTTCTTTTTCACTGGTTGTGTTTTGATTCACCACAACAACTTCTTTGATATTTCCCAGCTCCAGGGTAGATTTTTGAATTTGTCTACCAGATCGATAACATTGCTAGTATTGCCTTCTTCCATTGCTTCCAAAAATTGATGATTAATGTTCTTCAAGTATACTGGTTTTAGATGTATAGGAGTATAAGATTTTCGAGTACTTAAAGGTGAAAGATTTCTTAGAGGGTAATTTAGTTGAAAGTTATTAGGGTTATGAGGGTAAAACTGGTTGCAATGATATCTACTAGATAAATACAATTTTTTCCAGGCTATAACTATGGGAGCAAAATATATGATAATTGTTCCGAGTTTGGTTAGTGTAACAGTTGTAACTGAGCGAAAATAGCAAAATTAGACTGCTGAATTTTCGCATGCATCTGACTTTTTTGAATTTGATTTTTTTTTGAAAATTGACTGAGGCGGGATGAGGTTGAACCGATTCTAAAAGAACTGAGTTGGTTCGGAGACATTTTCCACAAAGCATCCTTAGCAAAAGCAATGAAATCCATAACATCTAATCATGTAAGCAAAAGTTTGAAGACTAGCTCAACAAATGCTATGATCACAACATAAATATTAGCAAAAGTCATTAGGGATGATAAGAACTGCAAACGCATATAGGGGAAACAAAGAAATTAAGCAGCCATTAAAACAAACAGCAAGAAATAAAAATACAAATAAGGATAATCAAAAATAGTTAAGAACTAAGACCTAACAATTCAAATGAAAGAAAACATGATGATACGATTAGACAGATTCTAGTTATTCATGAAAATGGTAGAGAAAATGATTACATAATGAGAGAAAAAAGAAACCGGTTTGACTCAGTTTATCGCCGATTTGCAGAGCCCCCAGGAAAATTTTACTTAATTACTGCATCTCTTGCGGATTTTTTTTTCGTCGTAAGAGTTGATGGTGCGGCTTTTAAAATGTTCGGTGTTTTTGTTCAGTAAGATGAGTAGTAAAATTCGGTGTTTTTATCGGTTTTCTGCATGTCATATATTATTCTTTCGACCAAAAGGAAGCACATCAATGATACATTATAGTCAAGTGTTAATGTACTAGGTGATAATATTAGTGAACTAAGTTCGGAATTTGTCAGCACCCAAATTTTTTACCGATAAAAAAGAAAGAAAAAAAAAAGGCAATTTAGATTCATTACTGTACTCGTACTGAAATTTGAATGAAAAATGTCATACATTAAAAATACGCTACAAATAATAGAAAAAAAAGAGCCTCATACTGAAAATATATTTAAAGCTTGTCAATAACAAAATTCCCAAAAAATATGTTAAAGGAAAAATTCTCTCTAATATCTTTAGAATTGCCTAAGTGAGAGATATGAACTTGAAGTTGGTTGAGGATGAACTATGGGAAGGTATTCTCCCATTCAGCATTGCTTCTGAAACATGTAGTTCTCTTTTTTCTGTTTATTTGCTAAACATTTAATCGTATTTTTTTTAGCTTTCCCAACATCTCAAATACGAACGAGATCAGAACATTATACATGTATATAAAACAAAACTAGCATAAGAAGGCATAAAATAACATATCATCCCGAGTTTCACATATATAGGCACTATAATTTTCTTAAAGTTGTGATTTAGCCATTTTGGGGAAGAAAGTTTGTGACCATTAATGAAAGAAGAACGAGAACAGTTAGATACATGACTCAAAATTGCATGAGACTTTGATGAGAGACACTAATGTTTTTTGTCCCCTTAAGGCAACCGTGATATCGTAAGTGTGTAGATCACATAAGATTTTGATGTACTCGAAATTATGCCTAGAATTATTTTTTTTTACTCAAAAAGGCCAAATTTTATTAAAAATCCAAAACATCACTAAGGAAGTAATAGTATTGGTAAAAGCAAAGATCAAGAAACGAGACTTCACAACACCGAACAATCTTTCAACTACATTCCTCAAAGAAGCATGACGCATGTTAAATAATTCTTCAGCCTTTTTAGCATGATTACCCGTACCAGAAAATTCTTTCAAATGATAACTTTGGCCACGAAATGGTGTTAAACAATATCGTCGGTTTGCGAACCCATCATCCCCCAAGTAATATTTACCTGAATAAAACATAAAAAGAAAACTTCGTCAAGTAGAACCCGAATATAACTTAACAAGAAAACTCAAAACTTCACATTAGATAAAAGTAAAATTACCTTGCGGTATTTTCAGTCCATTTCTTTTTGTCATTGCGTCGTTAAGTATTTTCGAATCATGAGCAGACCCTTCGCATCCACTGAGCACGTATATGAACTCCAAGTCGAAGTTGCAAACCGCTAACACATTTTGAGATGTAATTCCATGTCGATTCCGATAAACGGCTGCATTTCTTTTCTCTACCATTGCTGGGATATGTGTACAGTCCATAGCTCCAATGCAATCCTTAAAGTAAGGATAAAATCGTGTACTCTCACGAATTTTAAATGGAGTTGCACTTGTTGGCTTAGCCATCATCCTCGGAGCTATAGAAGTTAAAGCTCGCAACATCCTGTTAAAGTTTTTACTAACTGTCCACCGAGAGCGACCAAATGTGTCACGTATTGTGGAATATCGTGAACTTTGCCCAACAACGAGTAAAAATGTACCAAGCATTTCTTCAATAGAAACACATCTTGTATCACATAATGATTTCTCTAATGATACAACATAGTTTTAGAAAAATATCAGGGTACATCCTATAACTTCTTCGAAAGTCTTCTGGGTCTTGACGCAAAACTCTCCTTATATAGTTATATCCAAACAAAGTAACTGGGCGTCTCATTGGTCTTTCAATACGCTGAATTTGTATGTATTGTAATTGCTTGATTATATCCATCAACCATGAATGCACCGCTGAAAGTATATTCAAAAATATGGATAGTTCAAATTCATTATTGCTGCTTACCTCTTCATCATCACTGCTTTCTTCTTCTGTATCAAAGGCTTCATCTTCACTATCAGTAGATAAATCCAAATCAGACATGTTCACCTAAAAAGATGATAAAAGTACTTTTTTTATTAGAATCATCATTATTTCAAAAGCATAAAAGTATATGTATATAGAAAATAAGCATATAGAATATAAAGTTCATAAATTCAATCATAATAACCATAAAGATGTCAACCCATAAAAATTAGTAGCAATCAATCCATAACAATAAGTTCTCAACTAGGAGTAAAGAAAAATTAAATACTAATAGTTATGAAGAAAAACGATCAAATGTTGTAACTCTAAAAGCCCATTAAACCTAATAGAAACTTGCAAAGATGACAGGTTTATGCTTTTAACTTTGAACCAATCCACAACTTTTTCTCTTCAGGAGTAAAACGTATGAATAAGTTCTTCTTGTGATTGTTTTCCAGCATTTCAATTACTTTCAGCTTATCTTCCAAAGAAATTTCATTCATTCCATAAACAAGATCCCATACTTGGTTATCTTTCTTATCCTTATCAATTCTGCGCATTTCTTTTTCAATTTTGCGGTCTTCTTTCTATTTCGCAATAAGAGCATGCATTGAATCAATAGAAGAAGCAATCGATGAACTGTTGGCAATCAATTTCTCTAGATAATCATACTGCCCAGTAGGATTAATTGATGTAGAAGAGTCACCAATGTCACACTTTGGTCTTTTCTTTGGTGCCGTTTTTCTGACAGGAATTTTCTTTGTGTTCATATCTTGAGTTTCATCTTTATCTTGTTCATCACTTTCCTCTAAGCCATATCCCACGTATGATACGTTAAAAGCATTATCATATTGCTCTCGTTGAGTATAATCAACATCGAAGTAATCATCTTGTTCATCTTCCTTATCACAGGTTCTAGCACTTGTACCCTCATGGGTAAGATCAACTGTAACTTTTCCAGAAGCACATTTATTCCCAAAAACAATAAGCAATTCACCATAGTCTTTACCATTATCTTCCCTTAAGTTAGTTTGGTTTGGATGGCTCTGTTAACATACAAAAAATAAATAAAGGATAAAGCATGAATTAGAACTTTGCACAAAATAGAAGAAAAAAATATCAAATTTAGTTTTCAGTAAGTAACACACACATACCTCAAAGTAATTGTTCCACATCTCGTCGGATCCAGTAATCATCTTGTTAGCATCATCCCAACCGAATCCAGAAGTACAAGATTTAAACAAATCCTGGTATTGACCAAATCTAGTCTTCAGCCATCTATGTTTCCCTTTATAGTTCTCAAAAGATTTGACACAACCACATGCTTGGTTAAGTTTTGGAAGTATCTCCTCTTCCACTATTCTCTTAGTAAAACATCCACTAGTGTCTTTCTTCTTCTCAACTGTAGCTTCTACCAACAGTTCCAATAATTTCTCAGTCTCTCGAGTTGTCCATTGTTTGTAATTCGTAGTCACTTCCGTTTCCGGTTCCGTATTCTTATTCTTCCTAAAATTATTTTTCTTCTTGTTGTTTTCAGCAGGTTGGCTGGATTTTTCCATTCTATGGTGTGACATGTTAGCTACATTAGTACTTAGACTAATATTAGAACTTAACAAAGCAAGGATAGTAATAACACCAAACAGTCTAATGTAAACATGATAAAAAAAATATGATACTAGATTACACAGTACTAACACGCAGAGCTACTTATCCAAATTGTTAATCAAAGAAAATCACTTAGCAACTCCTTGCAACAAAAGCACCGTATGAATTGGCTAAAACACGCCAATACGGAATGTAGTACGCCACTGTATTGAACTTTGGCATATAGAATAGAAGAGAAGTATGTGTCTAAATAAGATGACTTAACAAGTGATAGTGATTCTCAATGACACCCATGCAAAGTAGCAAGCCAATTAATGCATGATGACATAACAAATTATGAAGATAGCTGTAAAGGAATTCTGTTTCACAGAAACACAGTTTCAGATTGTCCAATATTTGCAGTACTAATACTTACCTGATCCTCTTTAAATTTTTACGGTACACCTACAACTCAATATTCCACAACATACTCAAAAATCATAGCATTCCAACGGTTCATTAAAAAGATACATTACTCAGAACCCGACTACTTTCAATACGTGTATACAGAATTCAGTTCCGAATTTCTCACACTTTGGTGTACCTAAATTGGTCAGAACTTCATGAAATTTGTACAGTAGGTAACCTTCATATATACAAACATCATAATAGAATTTCAGCTTTGTACGATAAGCGTAGAATGAGATAAATAGGAATCAGTTCCCTCTTCGGGATTTAAACTCAGCAGACCATAGTCATATATTGTGCAAGCTTTGCAGTAGAAAACGTGATCTGATCCGCGTGACAATTTTACTGTACTTCTATAACAAGGTAAACTACGACATACTCAAATTTCATCATATTCCAACGGTTGAATTTAAAGTTATCATTATAATCAAATTATGCAATTTCTTACCAAGATCTTTCGAACCACAAATTAGGGTTTTGACAGAAAGAGAGTACCCACGAAAAAAAACTATACACACAATCAAAATAAACAATCATGGAGATCAAAGATATGAAAAACAATCAAAATAGTACATAAATCAAACTATTATAAACAATCATGGAGATCAAAAAAGAAAAAAAAACATACCTGGAAAAAAACGTTTCCTCTTCTTTCTACTATGGTTTTCTACGCACCAAACTCCTTCTCAAATCTCTACTCTTTTGAGAGATTTGTTGTGAGACCAAAATACACTAAAAACTCCTTCGAACTCCCCAAAGCAACCAACTCCCTAATATTGTAGGGTTTTATGAATAACAGGGAGTTCAAGAGCTTTTTTTAAACTCCCCAGCGACTAACAGGTGTTTTCTAGAGAGTTTAGGAGACTCCTCTAAACTCCCCCACGACTAACGGAGATTTGGAGAGACTCCCTCAAACTCCCTCAGGACTAACAGGAGAAAACCTAAATACATTAAAATCTCTCGAACTCTCCCACGACTAACCCCATGTTAGTTAATCGCCGATTTGCAGAGCCCCCAGGAAAATTTTACTTAATTACTGCATCTCTTGCGGATTTTTTTTCGTCATAAGAGTTGATGGTGCGGCTTTTAAAATGTTCGGTGTTTTTGTTCAGTAAGATGAGTAGTAATGTTTGGTGTTTTCATCGGTTTTCTGCATGTCATATATTATTCTTTCGACCAAAAGGAAGCACATCAATGATACATTATGGTCAAGTGTTAATGTACTACGTGATAATATTAGTGAACTAAGTTCGGAATTTGTCAGCATGATAAACACATAAATGCTACATTTTATACCCATATTTATATTAGTTAGGACTCCATATTTTGGCTAACAACACTATTTTGGTGCTTTTGTAGAAAGTACAAGTGAAATTTGCTCCCCCGAGAATAAAAGGCTAAACGCCAAGCTAAGTGGTGTTAGTGGCCATACTGAAGTGACTCATGGCAAAGGAGAGAGCTGCAGCATAGAACCAAATATTGATTTGAGCTGAAGGTACTGTTGGGTGAAGGCATTGATCGTTCTTGTATGGAATGGATATCCAGGAAGGAAGTGCAGAATGGGTTATGTAGGAAATGATCTTGGTTAGGAGGTGGTTGTATTACAGAATCTCAGTCCCAAGACCTGAATTGCTGTCGTTCGAACAAGGGAAGGAAGCGATCATTGTTGCTGCACTCTTGCAAGGGACTTTCATGCAGCATATGGATTGAGTGTCAGCAACATTAGTGGTGCCGGTTGTTCGCAGAAAAGAAGAATTCGTTTGAGAGGAATTATATGGCTGGGAATGATGGAGACCTGGAGGTTCAAATGAGGTTTGCTGTGGACAGAACTTGGTTTGTTTGGTTGAGCTCGTCCCGATTGTTAGCAGGTGGTCGTGGACTAAGACCATGGACCTGAACGGAGATGGCTGTGATGGTGTTTATGCTGAACTGATGCTTGCAACTGTGTTCGATGGGTATTCTCCAGTGGCGAAGAAAAGTGGTGTTTGCCGATACCTGGGATGGAGTTAGCTTGGTGTTCTGAATATAAAAATCAGCGACCGAAGATGGTGCTGCTGGCTTGTTTTGTGCCTCTACCAAGATAAATATTTTCACAAGTGTAGTCTGTCTGGTTGGAATTTCGTGGGATTTTTGGTTCAATAAAGCAGCAACTATAAACTGCAGTGCTGGCATCACCTCGTGAATGGATTCCGGAGAATGGAGTGTGGCTAAGTTAGAAGATGCTATATTTCTGAAATGGGTAATTGCAGGTGACGATTGAGCTGCTGGAATTGAATCTTGCCTGAGTTTATCCGGGCCGCTGAATGGAGAGTTGGACGTGACTGAGAAGGTAGCAGTAGCTCGAATGGAAGATGGCTGCAGAAGAAGAAGTCTGTGTTGATGAGCGAGAACAAAGGGAGTTGGTCTATCTGTCTTGAGCTTGGCACTAAGGATGCGGGGTTGATTAGAGAAGATCGTCGAGGGTATTTGGCAGTTGTTATCTTGGAAGGAGCGAAAGAACAAAGATAGGAAGTTGTTGCTGTGGTCGTAGCTGGCAGTGATGGATTTATGAGTTTCTCGGCTGGTACTGGGTCTTACTTGGCCTGAGTTGTATGCCGGAAGATACATGAAGACCAGATTTTGTCTCCGTTCACACAAGTGATCTTTGATTAGATGGTTATAGTGGATGCATGCAATTGGAGATTGGCTGATGGAAAGTGGTGTTGTGCTTCACCTTGGGCCGGATTTGGAGTATTGGATTGGGCCTTGGATATTGGCTAGGTCTGATTTTTGGACTTCTCGCATCAGTATTTATGCCGATTTTGGGAGGCGACGGCAACACAGCCGCAAGCAAGAGGAGAACAGTGTGTTCGTGAGAATTTTGGAGTATACAAAACAAGGCGAGAAGAAGAGGATCGATTGACGGTGATACGGTTTAATTATCTTTTTCTTGTTATTATTTTTGATGGGTTTTGAGAAACCCATAATCATGTCTTGCTAGAACTTTATAACTAGGGTTTGTGTTGTAACCACTCTTGAGCATTAGACCACTTTGATTGGAAACACATATGGTTTTGAGGTTATTTTGATTTGAACAAATTAATTTCATGATCTTATTTATTGATTAATTGAAATATGGGTTGTCGCTTCACCGGTTTTGTATAACCTTTGTGCATAATTGTTAGGATTGAAAACATATATGTCTACTTATTTGATATTCCATGTTTGGGTTAAATCCTTTGATTGGGTATGCTTAGACAGGTATTATTTGAGGACATAAATTTAGTTTCCTATAACTTTCTCGCTAACGCAATTTGATGGTTCATGCTTTGGTTTAGTCTTTTTATGTGCCATGTTTAAGGTGTCCCAGTGATATTTGCGACTCTAATAAATATAATAAGTGATGTTAATAGAACAGACGATAAATAAATATTCATGAATTATGTTCATTTCAGTAATTGAATAGAAATAGTGGTGGATACTATAAACCATGGTTACCGATTCTCCCATTGGATTTCTTTTTTTAGTTTAGTTTAATTTTATTATTTCATTTTACATTTCTCATTCTAAAAATCCAAAAAAATCATTTCTGGTCAGTTCATTAGAGATATTGATTAGAGTATTTCCACCGCTCCCTGTGGGTTCGACTCGTACTTGCCTCTGTCTATTAGTTAGACACCGTGCGATTGCGGTTATTACATATAGGCATCTCCGGATCCTATCACAGCACCCAATTTTTTTACCGATGAAAAAGAAATAAAGAAAAAAGGAAATTTAGATTCATTACTGTACTCGCACTGAAATTTGAATGAAAATTGTCATACATTGAAAATACGCTACAAATAAGAGAAAAAAAGAGCCTCGTACTGAAAATATATTTAAAGCTTGTCAACAACAAAATTCCCAAAAAAATCAGTTAAAGGAAAAATTCTCTCTAATATCTTTAAAATTGCCTAAGTGAGAGATATGAACTTGAAGTTGGTTGAGGATGAATTACGGGAAGGTATTCTCCCATTCAGCATTGCTTCTGAAACATGTAGTTCTCTTTTTTCTGTTTCTTTGCTAAACATTTAATCGTATTTTTTTTAGCTTTCCCCACCATCTCAAATGCGAACGAGATCAGAACATTATACATGTATGTAAAACAAAACTAGGATAAGAATGTATAAAATAACATATCATCCCGAGTTTCACATATATAGGCACTATAATTTTCTTAAAGTTGTGATTTAGCCATTTAGGAGAAGAAAGTTTGTGACCATTAATGAAAGAAGAACGAGAACAGATAGATACATGACTCAAAATTGCATGAGACTTTGATGAGAGACACTAATGTGTTTTTTCCCTTTAAGGCAACCGTGATATCGTAAGTGTGTAGATCACATAAGATTTTGATGTACTCGAAATTATGCCTAGAATGTTTTTTTTTACTCAAAAAGGACAAATTTTATTAAAAATCCAAAACATCACTAAGGAAGTAATAGTATTGGTAAAAGCAAAGAACAAGACACACTAAAATGGTGCCATGAAAGAAAAACCAAAAACAGAGAGCTAATGAACAACAGCCTCCCAATTATGCAGAACCATGCTCAGAGTGATTCCTTCAAAAACTTTTGTGCCTACACACCAATTAAAGATGAAAGTCTCGACACTATCCTTCGGTTTTCCATTGAATTGTACCTACCATTGAAAGCTCTTGAGTTCCTTTCAAGCCAAACAACCCACCAAATTGCATAAGGAATTATATCCCAAATCTTTGTTTTTTAGACTTAAGTTCTTCCCTTTCTTTTTCCTCCACTCCCATAAAGTGTCTCTTACATTGCCTTGAAGCACCCATTGAAGATCATAACTACTTAAGAAATAAAACCAAATTTCTCTGGTTGTGTCACAATGTAAAAACAAATGTTGGTTGGATTCAACACTTTTCTTACATAACGAGCATTCATTAACATTGTAAGTGTTCCTCAATGAATCCATAGTTGGTGCAGCAGCATAACAGAGAGTCCAGATAAAAAATATTACCTTCTGTGGGATTTTTGGATTCCACACACTCTTATAAGGGAATACAAGCAAACCATCATCCTTCAATGACTTATAACATTCTGCCACGGAAAAGTTTTTAGTGTCGTTCTGCCAAATTCTATGATCCTGTCCTTTACCCTATTAAAAGTAGAAAGCAAATTCAGCAGATGAGCAATATCTTCAATCTCAGCATCCTTCAAACTCCTACAAAAAGCAAAATTCCAGTTGTTCCCCACATTATCATCTAACACCTCTTGAATTGTAGCATCTTGCAGTCTTATCAAATTGTAGAGATTAGGGAACAAGAATTGTAAAGACTGTCCATTGAGCCACACATCCTTCCAGAAAAACACTCTATCACCACTGTTCACATGTAAAGTTGAATTTTGCTCAACATGACTCCTACACTTCAAAATGTCAGTCCACAAACACTTACCAACTGATATATTTGTAAGATTTGGAAGAAAAGATTTCTCATTGCCGGTTGGTGGTGGGTTGGATGTATTCTATAGTCCTACATGGGCTATTAGCAATCACTTTAACAAATTATGCTTAGGGTTACGAGTCCGATCATTATCTTTCTTTTTTTGTTTTTTTTTTGTTTTTTTGTTATAATTGAGCACCTTAAATAGTACTCCTTCCGTCCCACTATGACCTAGTTGAAGTTTGCACAATTCTTAAGGTAAGGAAGGGAAAAAAATACTTTTAAATACTTTTTACAATTATTCCTTACGGATAATAACTGGTGGAATTTTGAAATGATTTCTCTCTCAAACTACACCACGGATGTTCGCAAACTTCATACCATTGAAAAACATTTTAAAACACCTATGTAACGAATATAAACATGTCTATTAAATTATGCATATTTCTTATAATCAATTAAAAGGATAATTTTAGAAATATCTCCTTGTTTAGTGATATAGGTCATCTATTATGGAACAAAATCTAAAAGTAAATAGGTCAACTAATAGTGGGACTGAGTCACGGGGGGAGTAAATCGTAAGCCAAATATTGTGAATATTGAGGTGTTTGTGAAACCTCATTTGGAAGAAAAAAAATTTGTACGAAAAGTAGTCTAACAATTATGTTCGGTAAAAAAAATTCAAATTGCTTTTCTCCGTTTTGGATCAGAGGGTATTACTTGGAGGAAAAAATGTGTGGTAATTATACAAGTGTGTTCAGCGATATGACTCACGAATGGAAGGAGAAATTAAGGTGTGTGACATTGATATGTGAGTGGTAAATGGCATCACATTTCAGTATTTCACCAAACGCTGGCTTAATTTTAAAATAAACCTTTTGGGATTTATTGTCGAAAATTATGAACTATTAGACTTTCTTAAAGTTCTATCTTCAAGATCTAAGATGTGGTAAGGTCATTCGATGATCATAATAATGACATGAATTCGAAATTTGCCAGCGCATAATTCTTTACCAATTAGAAAAAAAGAAACAAAAATAGTAAAATAAAATAAAGATGTGGTGGTGAAAATAAAAAGACTCTCCTCTCGTACAAATGTACGAATGAAACTAATAAAGACTTTACAAAAAGAAAAAAAAAAGAGTAAGAAGCAGACCCTCATCCCTCATACAAAAAGATATATTCCCTCCGTTCCTTTTTAATAGGCTAGTTTTGTTTTTAGAGAAATTCAAGGAAATTAAGAGAACTAATCATTGAAAGTAGTTCTCATGACACTTGTCAATAAAATAAGTGAAGTGAAATTGTCCCCATGACACTTGTCAGCAAAAGAAGTAAAGTGAAATGGTCCACATGACACTTGTCATCAAAAGAAGTTAAGAGAAAAGTGGTCCCAGAAAATTAAAGTAACATTTGGCTTTCCCAATTAGGAAACCAACCTATTTTTTTGAAACATTTATTTATAAAAACCAGCCTATTAAAAAGGAACGAAGGGAGTACAATTAAACCTCCTCAAATTCTCTTATATCTCTAAATTCACGAAGTGTGAGATTTGATATCGAAACGAATTCTTGAATTTCATACTTGATTCTAAACATGTAGTTCTATTTCTTGCTAATCATTCCCAAAAGTCAATCATAATTTTTCAGCTTTCCCCACCATCTCAGCGCAAACCAGATTTGAACATTATACATGTCAAACAATATTAGGAATATAAATACATAAAAAGATAATCCACTCGAGTTTCATTTACATAGCGCTATAATTTTCTAAAAGTAGTGATTTAGGGGAAGAGGCCTTGTGACCATGAATGTAAAAAGAGCAGGAAAAGATAGAAACATGAAAAAAAAACTCTTTTATTCGAAAATTGCACGAGACTTTAATGAGAGACACTGATGTGTTTTGTCCCTTAACTCTTGGGATTTTTCTGTTCTTCTATGGAACGTACTTTTTAACAAATTTTAATTAGCAATTGAGTTTGGTGAAAAAAATTTAAAATGCTTTTTTCCATTTTAGATTAGACGGTACCAGAAGCGAAAATGTGAATACGCAAAGGGAAAATGTGTAACAAATATGTAAAAATTCAGGTGTGTGACGTTAATATTTGAGTTGTTAATGGCATAAATATTTCACCAAATGCGTCCATAATAATGTGGCATTTTCTTCTTTCCAATTTCAACGGCGATTAAGCCTTTCGAACAGATCAAAATGAGTTGGATAGGGACAGGATCTGGTTCGATCGGACCTTGTTGGACCGGACCTGGTTAGACCTGACCTGGTTGGACCGGATCTGGTTGGAGATTTTACTTGGACGACTTTTCTTCTTGTCAAGCATGAACAGAGTTCCACCCATCTGAATCCAGAAAAGCAAATCCCAGATTACGAGCGATCAGAGATTGATTAACATGAGATTTACCAAAGTAATTCCTAATCCTAATTAGTCCGTGCCCAATACCAAAACAACAATCAATAATCAAAATAATTCCTGATTACAAAACGGTTAATCAAAACAATCCATAATTCCTGATTAAATTAATTTCCACCTATAAATGGATTAATAAATCAAAATAATCCCTAATCCATAATCAAATCAATTTTTTCCTACAAACGGATTAATTAATCAAAATAATCCCTAATTCATAATCTCATCATTTGTGCCAAACTCAAAAAATGGGAAAAGAAAAAAAATCCAACTTAGCTTATTTGATTCTGGCATTGATGGAAATCATCCATGTAGAAAAAGAAAAAAAATCAATCGATCCCATAAAGCTCTGCGGTACAGCTTCGTGCATGATAATGTTTGTAGTATCAATTAGGTTAAAGCAAGAGATAGAGAAGGAGAAGAACTTCTTATTGATAAAGAGGCATCAGGGATTACATACATACAATGTTCTTTATATATAGGAAAGGGAACACATCCATGGGCCATAAGCCCTATAACAGGAACATGATATCAAAAATATCTTAAATTCAAAATTGTGCTTTTCTTTAAACGGTCCGCGAGTTATAACCCCGAATGTGTCACTATCCATCCACAAAAAACCCATCAAAACAAAAGTAACACAAAAACCCCATTAAAACAAAAGTAACACAAAAACCCCAAAGAATTTCATCATAAAATTTGATGAAACCAATTTTGAAATTTGGATTTTTTGTATCAATTTTTCAAAATTTGGGGTTTTTGTATCAATTTTGTTTGAGATGGAGTTTTAATGGATCCCAACGTTTGAATGGGGTTTTTGTACTACAAGTTTGCTCACCTTGGGTTTTTATGACTAGTTATGTTCTCAAAATTTGAACAAAAAATGGTTATACGTATTTTTATTTATTTTTATTTTTTCCAAAGGAAAAAGGTGATCCTCTCAATCTCATTGATATAGAAAGATTGTATACATCATGTTAAGATACATCTTTGAAAAACATTATAAAATACAGATTTTTTGTATCCCAATAGTCAGTAAATTGTAATACAAACGTATTAAATACATGAATTTCAAGGAAATTTATGATACTTGAGGGATGGCACTTGAATTAAAATTCTGCCATTTGGATTTGAAGAATTTGTCTTCTTCTTCATCATTATCTTCTTCTTCATTAAGATGGAATTCTCCCATACGGGAGTAATAAGCACAAAACACCATTATCACAATCAAATCCGGTAGCCATTGATCTTCATGAGAATGTTGAATCACGTCATGCCGGAAGAAATCGTCCTTGATGTACTTGAAACAATTGTAACAATCGTCTGAAACGCCTATAAGGCTATGAGAAATCTCTCATGGGTTTGAGAACACCATGAGAGCAATAATGAAACTGAAATAGGAAAAACCTAAAAATCGCATTGAATAGCGATGTTTTATTTAAAATTACTATCAATAGAAAAATATGTACTTATTGTATCCAAATCTAATTGGAATATCTGAATAATTCAGATAATATCCAACAGATTTGGAGTACAAATTTGGAGAATCTGTTTGCAGAGATTTCTTTTTGGAAAATTACGGTTATGGTAGGAGAAGAGAGAGGACATTTTGAGAACTATAAAAGAGGTAAGTAACTTAGGATCCTAGTACAAAAAATATACAAGACCTTATAACAGTTTTAGAATCGAAGGAAGAATGATGACTTATATTTTGTTCTTTTTAAAATTGCCAAAGTTTTCAATTGCCATCTTAAAGTTGGCCGAGGATGAACCATTTTATGGAAACCAATTGATCTCTTTCAAACTTGCTTTTGAAACGTTTACTTTTCCTTCTTGCAGTTTATCCTCTAAGATTTAATCATCATTTCTTCAATTTTCCCCACCGTCTGAAGCAACATTGTAGATTTAAACATTATACATCTCAAAAAAAATTAGAAATATTAAAACATAAAAAAATATATCCTTAGAAAATTCTTTGATATATATAGTATAATTTTCTAAAAGTCTCTCGAGAAAAATTAGGAAAAATGTGATCATGAAAAAAAAAGCGTGAAAAGATAGAAACATGAAAAATACATCAATTTAAAATTGTATGATTTAGCTAGACACTGTACCACATAAAATTTTGACTACTCTCAAGTTTAACCAAGGGTTAATTAACAATATCATGTTTTCTCTCGACCGAGCTGGACTCACGTTTTACATACAACCCTCGTAGACCCAATATAACAACTTTCACGTGCACACACGCAACAGGCCTAAATTTGGGAATGTAACTTGGCTTTCCAAACCTGCTGAATAAGGACACTGATTTCGGTTAAAACCTAACTTGGATAAAAGCACCGGAATGTAACAAGCCAAGCCGTTCAGGACACCGATTTGGGTTTGGTATGTATGTACCGACTTCAAATTGTTAGTCTACCTGACTTCGAAGTTCAAACCATCTAGAAGCTCGCATGCACCTTAATTTTAGTGAAATTAAAAAATGGTTTTTAAAATACAGTCGAAATGAAGTTAAATATGGTTTTGTATAGTCCACAATATACAATATACGACGCCATGAGGCGTCACAATCTGGTTTATGAACTGTTCGAAATACTAACTGTAGAGTAATTTATAACTATTATAGATGAACTGCATTTATTTATTTTTATAAATGAGGGGCAGTATATCAATGGATATTTAGATAAATTACTGTAGGTAAATTTGAATGTAAAATGTCATACCATCGACAATACTTTAGAAATAAGAAGAAAAAAATAGCTTCATACAAAAAGACATCTAAAAAAATATATATTTTTTCAATTAGAGTTTTTCTAACAATAAAATTGTTAAAAATTCAGTTGAAGGAAATTTTTTTTTCTAATATCTATAAAATTGTTGAAGTGCGAGATTTCAACTTGAAATTAGTTCACGATGAACCATGTTAGGGGAACGATTTCTTCTGTTCATCACTGCTTCTGAAACATGAAGTTCTTAATTTTCATTTTCTTCCCAAACATTTAATCGTATTTTTTTCCAATTTTCTCCAGCATCTCAAGTGCAAACGAGATCTGAACACTATACATGTATGTAAAACAAAACTAGGATATGAAAGCATGAAGAAAATATATCAATCCTGAGTTTCACTTATATAGGCACTAAATATGTCAAGTGACCGAATACATATAGATTATACATGACTCAAAATTGCATGAGACTTTGATGAGAGACACTAATGTGTTTTGTCCCTTTAACGCAATCGTGATTTCGGAATTATGTATACCACATAAGATTTTGATGTACTCGAAACTATGCCTAGAGTTACGAGTCCGATCATTATCTATCTTTTATTTTTTTTATTTTTATTTTTTTGTCTAATTGAGCACCTTAAATAGTAAACCGTAAGCCAAACACCATGAATGTTTGTGAAAACTCATGTGGAAAAAAAAATATTGTACGAAAAGTAGTTTAACAATTATTCGGTGAAAAAAATTCAAAATGCTTTTCTCCGTTTTGGATCGGAGGGTATTACTTGGAGGGGAAATGTGTGGTAATTATGCAAGTGTGATCTGACTCACGAATGCAAGGAGAAATTCAGGTGTGTGACATTGATATTTGAATTTTAAATGGCATCACATTTGAGTATTTCACCAAACGCTAGCTTAGTTTTAAGATCGGAAAATGGGTCATTTGCCCAATTTTTTGTAAAATATGGTTTTAATGGACGAGTAAAAATTAGTATGGGTGAAATGGACACCAAAAAAGTAGCAAGAATGAACTGGATTCATCCTGGATTAAACTTAAAAAATAGCAAGGATGAAACTAGATGCATCCTGATGTAAATTAAAAATAAGAAAAAATATTTGAAAATGGGTAGGATGAAACTGTTTACATCCTGGCTATTTTTACATTCTCGTCCATTTAAACAATATCAAATTTTACATGTTTTTTTCACCCAGGAATTGTCGTTATTGGGTTAATTGACCAATTTTTTGTTTTAAGAAAGCATGAAGAAAATATATCAATCTTGAGTTTCACTTATATAGGCACTAAATATGTTATGTGACCGAATATGTCAAGTGACCGAATACATATAGTTCACACTACAAATACACATGGTTTTCGGATCATTATGTAAGGGGGAGTGGTTTTCATGTGAGATGGAGTATTGACTAAGGGGGAGTGATACATATCACCATAGTATTGTTGTCGAAGTTGTGATACAATTGAACTTTGATGTTATATAATGATACTATGACACTGTATAACAATGATTGAGAACTTTGTTTTCGCATTGTTATAGCTAAAATTTTCAACAACGATGATGCGGAACTTACAACCTTTGGGATCATTGGAGTACTTGGAAGTGACGAAGATTTCGAGTAATGTTGAAGATTAGGCATGTGGAATAGGAGCTACAAAAGTTAATTCATTTATTTTTTGTATTCCATATGTATTGATAGTTTTATCACTAAAATTGACAAAGGGGGAGACTATTAGAGCATTGCTCAGTCGAACTCGCATGCGTTGATATCTCAAGCATGTTTGTCAATGTTAGTGATCAAAACTATAAGTCTTGATTTCTAGTCTACTATAGCTAAGTCTCGGACTAGGATAGAAAGTGTAGTTGAGCTCAAGAAATCCATGACAATCATTATATAAGACGAAGGACTACTCAAGGAACTGGTGGAACTTCATCGACTAAAAGGTATGTGGAGACTTGAACTTATCTATCACTCAAAAGTCTATCTACTCTATCTCCTATCTTGAGACAAAAGTCGTTTTTCTATATAGACTTTGATTATACACATTTGATATTTCAAGCCGAATTTATCTCGCATATATATTTCTCGAAATATGTGTTGGTAAGCTTTCTCTTTGGCCAAATTCATCTTTACCTAGTGACGAAAGTCATGATATGTTTCAATCACTTTGAAAATTGCTTTGACGAAAAATGGTTTGTGAATAACGACTATATAACGTCCTCTAAGAATGTTTCAATGATTGAAAAGAGAGTTTAGATTATATAACCAATGTTGGATATAAGCATTGTATGGCAACACATATATGTATAAGTCCTTTTTCCTTGAACCGAAGTTTGCGAACTTTGTTGATCAAGAGAACCGGAACAAGAGTCGTGAACTCAGTCCGCGAACCCAGTCCGTGAACTGGCGGAAGTTCTCGACCCGAGAATATCTACTGGAGTTTGAGAACTCCTTCGGGGAACTTAAGTCCGCGAACTATGTCTGCGAACTTAAGTTGGTTATATCTAAAGACGATTGTTTGTGAACTTATTTATATTAACTAAGGAATGCTAAATGCAAACCGTGGCTATAAAGTTCATGAACCGATTCGAGTGAATCAAAACGTTTTTGCTTCGATTGTGTCTTGTGTAGTTACATAAGATTTCCTTGCGATTGAACAACTCTCTAGCTAGTTCATTTGAGTCATTTGAACTAGTTATGGTGAAGAAGAATATGGTTGATATGAAAGTGCTCATATGGCGAACCATTTGGTTAACTATTGTTGAACCAACAAATGTACATATTTGGGTACAATTACACAAACATAAAATCGTGCATTTCATTTGTGTGTAACAAGCTAAGTTTTCGATCCAACGGTTGAAATAAATTAGCTTGAATCTAAATCAGGTTTGCATCTAACGGTGAATATTGAATGTTTTGTTACCAAGCTAACATTGATTGCAAATCCTGATTTGAAAGACTATATAAGGGAGAACTCTAGCAACTGGGAAACCTAATCCCCACACCTCCTGTGTGATACTAGTTGTATTATCTAGAGTCGATTCTTCTTTAACCTTAGGTTTCTTCTTGTAAACAAGGTTAACGACTTAAAGACTTCATTGGGATTGTGAAGCCAGACCGATACTACTTTCTCGTAGTTGTGTGATCTGATCTTGCATCTTCTATCATTTTGAGTACAATCGTAACGATTGTCTTGAGATTTATATATCCGATAGCCAAGATATCAAAGTAATCACAAACATCTTCGTCTCATCGTTTGTGATTCCACAATATCTTCTTTCACCGCGTCGATTAAGATTATTATGAGGTGATTGATAATACTAGGTTGTTTTTCGGGAATATAAGTCTGATTTATCAATTGGTTCATGTTCACATTGATTTATCAAAAGACGAAACAAAAACTTGTAGGTATTTCTGTGGGAGACAGATTTATCTATTCCTATAGACTTTTGAAAAAGTGGGGGTACAACAACCACACCCAATATTTCGCTTAGCAATCTGTATGGACAAACTCCAATATACTTTCTAGAGAATCAACTGGACAGTCAGACTCAATCTAGATAAAAAGTATATCAAAGAGTTTATATCTCTATCTCTTGATTTGATATATACTCAAGCAAATAGAAATCTACGAGTCTTTATCAAATACTAGAGATATAACTTGGATGATACCAAAGACCAATATCTAAGTGTCAATCAATTTAAATCAACAACCAAAAGGTCGGATATTCTAATTGATTGAACAACGCACAACCTGTGATATTTCAATTATATAAAAAAAATATAATGCGGAAAAGAAATAACACAGACACCAGAATTTTGTTAACGAGGAAACCGAAAATGCAGAAAAACCCCGGGACCTAGTCCAGATTGAACACACACCGTATTAAGCCGCTACAAACACTAGCCTACTCATAATTAACTTCGGTATGGACTGTATTTGAACCCCAATCAATCTCACACTGATCCAAGGTACAATTATGCTCCTACGTCTCTGATCCCAGCAGGATACTACATACTTGATTCCCTTAGCTGATCTCACCCACAACTAAGAGTTGCTACGACCCAAAGTCGAAGACTTTAATAAAAAAATTTGTATCACACAGAAAATTCTACGATAATAGATAAATCCGGTAGGATCAGAATCTCGTAGCAATAATGCCTCAGCGAAATTATTAACAACGCAACACAACAATGTCGCAAAGCAATTTCAGAAAAGACATAATAAACGACATCATATAAATCATGAGAAAAATATGATGGACTTGCGAAAATTAGGAAGTGTGCGAGATTAATATTTGTAAGGTTTCGAGAATGTCGCAAACCATATCCGAAAAAAAGGACAAATTAACTGTCATCCACTATGTATTTCCTTATAAATAGTCATTCAGTTGTAAAGAAAAGGGGGAGATATCTTTTCTGAGTGAGAAGCAAGTAAATAGGAGAGAGAAAATCTAGAGCAGTGGTTATTCTTGATTCCTTTATCTTTTCTTGTAAGATTGTTCAAAGATTCATCAATAAAATTAAGATTGTTAATCCAAAAATGAGTTAAATGTTAATGAAATCTTGTGAGGGGTGTAGAGTAGGATTTCCTGCAACTACATAATGGCGCTAGAAACAGGGAACGAAGATTGAAAATCACCCTAGAAAAGGTTGAAGATTAATATTCTGATTTGTGGGAAATTAGAATAACTGGTGATGAATTTTACGAAATCTCTTACAATTCATTAGTATTGAAGAAATGGCTAGAAGGACGAATATATCCGAACAACCAACAACCGCTAGAAGAAGAAGTAAAAGATGTGTTGGAAGGGAGAGAAGTGAAACAGAAGAATCTACTAGAATAAGAAATGATGGAGAAAATCAAATTCAACAACCAGTTCAACAAACACCGGTACAAAATAGAACTATGAATTATGATAGAATGAGCATACATACTTGGCGATCAAATTCAACAGATGAAGAAGAAGAACGACAAACGAGAAATAATAGACAAACAGAGGGAGGACAAGAAATAGTTGAAGGAATAATTCGTGAATATGAGGAAATTTGAGCAGTAGAGATGTTGAGACGAAGAATGCATGAAGAAAGAAGAGCTGAGACAGAAGAGCGTTCAAATCTAACAAGGAAAAATCACGAATTAAGGATGGAAAATATGAGACTACAGAGTAGAAGATCAACAAGTACTACAAGATCGTATTCAAGATCGACTAGAAGAGAGATGAGGCGAAACTCATCCACAGTTAATGCTGGAAATAATATTCGAGAAGAAATACGAAATCCGAATGAAGAACATCGCGAAGATAGAGAAAGGACGGTGATCGTTACGTTCCACAAAATGAAACTTTTGATGATAGGAAAAATGATAGAAATCAGGAGAATGGACAACGTCAGGGACGAAATAATCAAGATGGCGAAGGAAATTGAGAGGAAGGAAGGAGAATTTTACATGAGAGAGAAACTCAAAGAAATCAACAAACGATTGAAGAAGAAATTGAAAGACACTATACTGAACAAGCATGTTTAACTTGCGAACGTGAAAGATTGAGAGCGGAAATAACAAGAGCTTCAGGAGGAAATTCGCCAGAACAATCATGAAAATCGAGAAAGAAGGCGTACACAAAACCGGAATAACGGTAATCTCAATGAAGAGTATGATAGAGTACAGAGGAGGGCTGAAAGACAATGAATGGAATTGATAATAAATGAACAAAATCATGGAGGGGAAAATGAGAGACATCATCATATAATAATTCAAGATAGAGATGAGGAAGAGAACCGCAGGAGAAGACGGGATGAGGATGATGAAGAAGAAATGCAAAATTTCGCGAGAGAAGAAAGACATGAACGCAGAAGAAGGGAGGCGAAATTAAAAAGACCAATGGATCAAAATTCAGGCGTAAATGAACAAATTTTAAAAGAATTGGAAGAAATGAGAGGAATGCTAAATAATAGAGGAGAAGTAGGCAGAAGACAGTTAGCTGAAACTATAAAAGAAGCTGCAAAAACTCCATTTACAAGAGAAGTACAACTAGGAGGAATACCTCCGAAATGAAATTTGCCCGCATTAACCAACATTTTTGATGGAACAACTTGTGCAATTCAACACATTAAAGCCTACGTGAGGTGCATGTTGCAGTGGGAAAATCATGATGCCGTATTGTGCAAGTATTTTGCATCCAGTCTAACAGGAGAGGCGTTAAAATGGTTCGAAGGTCTACCAAAAAATACAATAACATCTTTCAATCACTTGCAGACCACATTCTTGGGGGCATATATAAGTAACAATCTTCGCGACCTGGTATTGAAGATGTGTTTGGATTAAAACAAAGGATTGGCGAAAGTTTGAAGCACCTAACTAAAAGGTGGAGAACTATGTGTAGTGAAATGGCTGGCCGTGTGGATGAGAGATATCTTATCTTATCATTTATCAATGCTATGTTCGCAACCAATCTATTGTATATCCAAATTTTCAGAGTCAAGAATACAATCACAATGACTGAACTGCGAGAACTTCAGGAAGAGTATATTGCTCTAGAGGAAAGGCAAAATGAAATGGAATCATACCCAGTTGCGAACACCAATTCACAAGCAGCGAATGCAAGCTTATTACCTAAACTAATAAACACAGTGGCGAGCACTTCGCAAGTACAACAAGAAAAGGTTACGGGCAACAATCAACAGAAACTGGTGGCTATGGGAAGAGATCAAGAGGAGTATGAAAGAGAAAGAAATTTCTACAATCGTGGTGGAAATAATAAGATTCAAAGACTTGATCAGCCGCAAGAAACTTATGGAGGTCAAAGACAAAATTATAATAGAGGACAAGGAGGTCACAAGGTAGTATGGGAAGAAATCAAGATGCCACCTCTGAATGCAAGTGTGGAGAAAATATGGGAAGCTATAATTTTGATGGAGAATATACCAACACCATGGAACATGGGAACGGAACCACCTCAAAGCCGCAGAAGTCATGAGTTCTGTTCTTATCATCATTTTCACGGACATACTACAAATGATTGCAGAAATATAAAGAGAATTATTCTGAGAATGATAGATCAAGGAAAACTAAACCACTTTCTGGTAGGACACCCACAATCTCAACCATTACTACCACCACCACAGAGCATCACAGAGTAAACACGGTGAAAGAAAGGAAACGTTCTTCGTAGAAGTTGGTGCAAAAGCAAAGAATCTATTCTGTCACTCTATCGTACATTCATACAAGACAATTGAAGATTTTCATGACAATGTTTTGAGTAGAGTGTTCGCAAGAGACAATGATGGAAGAGAAATTATGAACATTGCGAAAATCTCGCCACTAGAGGAATGGCAAGAGAAGCAGACTATTTCTTTTACCGCAGAAGAAGTCCCGAAGGTGGAGAGGTACATGACAATCCATTGGTGGTAAAATTAGAAATTAATCCAAAACCGAAAGAAGATAGATGATGAAGCTGAAGACTCATGGGCAATTAATAGGATTCTAATCGATACCGGAAGCTCTGTGAACATCTTATTCTATCATACTTATAAAACCATGGGAGGGAGAGATGATGATCTTATACCATCAACATATAAGATATATGGTTTTAATGGTACTGCCAACAAGCCTAAAGGGGAGGTTACTATGCGAATTCCATTGAAGGGAATATCTTCTGAAATCCTGTTCTGTGTTGTTGACGTAGAGTCACCCTACAATGCATTAATTGGTCGACCTTGGCTACATGGGATTCTAGGTGTAGCTTCAACTTTCCACCAGTGCATCAAATTCCCTCACCCCAGCGGTGTAGGAATCAAAAGGAGATTGGGTTGAAGGAAAGAAATGTTACGAAACTGAGGTAGAATCCTGCGAAGGAAGAGCAAACAAGAAGGAAAGTTGGCGACAAAATCAAAGAACACAAAGAAAGAGATTGATGGTGGATGCAATCGAACGAAAAGAAGAAGAAATGTTGCGAAACTAATGCTAGCTCAGAATAAGAAATGGTGAACATACCACTACCAAGGAAGCAGTAGCAGAAAATAACAAAGAAGCAGAGAATGGCAAAGGTAAAAAAATAAGAAGTGTATGAATGATTGATTTGTTGCGACACTCTCGCAACAAATAAAATTCTCAAAAATACATTTACTGAATGATGAAAATGAGATTGAGAAGTGCAAATACGATATGATGATGTGCGAGAATCTCGCAGAGATAATGAATTCTACAAAAGACAATCAGAGAACAATGACAAAAGAGAAAGGGGCGAACCTTTATGGCGTACACCCTAGTTCGCGAATACAATTTCGCAAGAGGAAAATGTAAGACCTAAAGTACGTCATATAAGGGGGTACCTGTTGCATGGCTCAGGGAAAGGCTACACCGCCACCGGAACCTGAGTCATGGAGATTTGGGGTCAATAAAGCCCATCCGGGAGAGGCACCTTGGATTCTCAGCTTAAGCATATGACTTAGGTTGGGCGACTAAGGTAATAAGGACTCTCCCAAGGAGTGCAGAATCTGACCAAGGCGCCGAGGTACACGGTTGAGTCAAGAGTGCCAGGGGCGTCTGGAGCGTACCTTGCCATTCTTGACAAGTCTTGGCTTATACTGCACTCGGCCCGAAGAAAACCCCACTTAGGGTGCAGTCTCGTAACCATAAGCCCTATAGGTAAAAGGGATAAGAGGCTGCGAAAACAACTGGTTGTTGTTAAGACCGGATGGGAGGAGCCAACCTTGTATGGTAGAGGTACGCCTCCTTGAAGGGGCAACCAGGGGGAGATAAGGGCGGCACCCTCCATTAGGGAGCTGATAAGTGTCTTAAGACGCAAATGTCATGAGGCTTTTTACTCGCAAGGGTATTAAGGCTTGTCATATTTGTGCGACAATCCTGAAGAGGCAATAATACTAAAGAAAAAGATAAGACGAGATCAATGGGTTTTCGCATGAAAGTGCGAAGACGTCCTGCGATTTCGTCGCAAGACGGCAATGTCATGGGGCTTTATTTTCGCAAGAAATTTAGGCCTGTCATATTGTCGCAACTTCCTGAAGAGGCAATAATACAAAGAAAAAAGTTAAGGCAAGATCAATGGGTTTTTGCATGAAAGTGCAAGGACGTCCTGCGATTTTTGTCGCAATGACAAGAGGTGGCATAATAAGACCTTTAACTAGGAAGGCAAAATAAGACCACACAGGAATGAGATGTTGAAAAGAATCAAAATTCACTTCGCATATGATTGCGAAATTATACATAAACAACTGCGAAGTTGAGGCATAAAATAAGAAAAATCTGCAAAATCTCTCATTTAGATACAAATAACAGAGGCAAGTATGGGAATGAATGAAATTAGAAAATGTTATTTGTCTCCAAATGATAGATTTACGCAAAAATTCAAAAGTTAATGATTATGTTGATTAACCGTATTGCAAGGAAGAATTTTTTTAATGAATGCAGGTCGAAATGAAAGAAACTCATATGTTAAGCAATATGGGGAACCAAAAGAATTCGCAAATATACAAAAAGAAGGAATAAATGTACAAGTATTACAGAAGATCAAAGAAAGAAACAAAAACTACTTCTTAGTTGATCCTTCATCATCTTCATCAGACTTGTTCCCTTCTTCGTCTGCATCAAAACCTTTATCTCCATCAGAACTTTCATCACCAACAGATTCTTCATCATCAGCTTCGCTATCAGAGATGGTCAGACTAGGAATGTTCTTTGGGATTTCCTTCAAGAGACAAGGATAATCAGAGTGACGAATACTATGGTCATCACAAACCATTTGAATAGTTTGATGCGAAAATGCAGAGCGTCGTTCTTAAAGTTCGCAACAGTGATCTTGGTTTGATTCTTTAGTCTAGAATATTTGTCGTTGCGAGAAGAAAGATTCTTTCCGAGTTCCTCTTTTTCAGCTTCAAGTTCCTCAACTCTTTGGCGATATCTACTTTCAGATCCTGCGAAACATATAACAATTAATCAGTAACTTGATAAAAACTCGTGAAATACCAAAGATTAATAAAGGAAAACAGTTAATGACCTTCTCTCTCAGAAATCAGATCTCTAATCAGGGTTGTATGCTCAACTTGGAGACTAACATTTACACCTAAATCTTTTCTGGCGTTATCCAAGATTGTCGCGGCTCAAGCGAACTCATCATTACTATTTATAAGAAGACGAGAACGAATTTGGTTTTCTCTCTCACTAAGCACAACATTTTGACGATTGGCTTCATCTCGTTCAAGTTGAACCTCAAGAAGAGTCTCTTTGAATTTCGCCAAAGCCTTAACACCTTGATCAGAGATACGATCTTTATCATCTATAAGTTTGCTAATCTTGGTTCTTAATTCATTGATCTTCTCTTTAGAATTGAGATAAAAACGTTTAAATTGGTTGGCTAAACCTAAACTAGATCTATGATCAATCTCTAAGAGGAGAAATTTGGATTTAAGTTCATTCAAAGGCAGAGATGAAATTTTATCATTAGAGAAACTATTTAAAGATTTATTAAGATGTTCAAGAAGAGTGTCATTGTCTAGGGCATCGGGAAATGAACGATGAAGAATGACTTCATCAGAAAGACCATAAATGTCTGCAAAAAGGATTAATCAATTAAGATAAGACAATAGGATGAATGAATGAAAGGAAAGGAGAAAAATTGCATACCATAGAGATGATCATTAGCTTTTTGAAGAGTAGAAATTTTGTTCCTTTGCGAAGAAGTGTCGGTTTCCAGTTGTTTGTTCTTCTCGCGAAGACCTTTAACTTCAGCTTCTAATTGTTCGTTCTTCTCATGAAGACTTTTAGCTTCAGTTTCCAGTTCTTCATTCTTCATACGAAATTGAAGATTCTTCTTTTCATGAATTTCGCGTCTCCTCTCCAAATCTGAGGAAACAGCGAAAGAAGCTTTTCCGGCCTGCGAAGAAAATACAAAAAATAATTAAAATAAAAAGAAATTTTGAGTCACAATAATGAAGAAGTAAAAAGACAAAGGCATACCAAACTATTGAGGGAATTTAGGAAGCTAGGAGTCACTGATCTGGAGACTCCACGAAGAGAACTATCACCATCCAACAAAGGAGTATCGCAAATAGTTGCGAGAGCTTTGCATATACTTGCGAGGAAATTATCTCCCATCCCTTGCCAAGAATCAGAGAAGATACCAGATAACTGTGCCATAGAGGATTCAGGTGGAGAATCTTTATTCGCAGCAGAGTCGTCATCATCATCTTTGTTGTCTTCATCATCTTCAAAACCATCAGGGAAATGAACATTTGAAGTAGGAGGAGAATTCCCTCTCTTTATTTTCTTTGAAGAGGATGCATATGGTTTTCCTTTGCGAAGAACATTTTTACCCTTATCACCAACCATCGCAGCTTTGGTGGGCTCTTCTACTTCAGCAATAACCTTCACACACAAATGAAGATAAGAAACAGAGGCAACAATATATTGTTTAAAATCATAAAAGAATATTTCTTACCTCATCTGTGTATGAGCGAAGAGCTGGCAAGGTATTGGCTTTACCAATCCTGTGGTAGCTATCTTTCAGTTTCTGGATTTGTAGAATGTCGCAAGAATCAGCGAACACAAGAGTAAAGATAAATAGAGAAATATAAAGTGGGCGAAATTGGAAGAAATATACCTATTTCACTTTATCAGGCCAAGAGAATACACAGGGTCGATAAGCGGTGAGATTCGCAGGAATGACATTAGAACCAGCAATATAGGGTCCTTTCAGCATCAAGGGGAAGACACACCATTTATCATCTTTGGATTGGCGAGGGGTTTTATTTATTCCAGAGTGCCAATCAATGTCATGCATGAGCATTTTATCTTCAACAATAACATCCTTCATTTTCAAGCGAACACCCCAGCGAGTATTCTCCTTCTTCATAGATATTAATTCATAATTTTCGAAGAAATTCTCTACTGTGTACTTCTCAGCGACTATCTCCAAGTCTGCGAATTTAGGATCCCTAAGCTCTTTAGGATAAAGAGATCCTTTACCAGCACCGTGATTAGAAAACTCCAATATCATACGGATGCAATCCCCACTCAATTGGAAGATAGCTCGCGAAAATCCCGAGTGAGCGAGAATTTCATAGAACAGAGGGATATCTGGGTCATAAAGATGAATGGGGAGACCTGCGAGAATTTGACCCAGCGAAACTATGATTGATTGATCATCACAATGTTGATCAGAGAAAAGTTTGATAAAAAGAATTGACTTGGCACTTTCACCAGGAATGGTATAAAGTGTGAAACCTTTCTCGGCAAGATCTTTTTGAACATCCTTTAAGGTTTTCTCATGTTTTTGACCACTTGGAGGAATATCTAAATATAGAGTATGGGAATGGACGAAGAATTAAGAAGATTGAAGAAGGAAGATAGAAGAAAAATTACAGCAGAGGAATTTATGGAGAAAATGATGGAGTTGCAGAGAAGATGAAAAAGAGAGTAAAAAAGAAGAAAAGGGAGAGTAAGAAGAGTATATATATAGGAGATTTTCGAGAAGATAAACACAATTAATGCGAAAAGACGTGAGCGGTTGAAAAGCAGTGGTTACAGAAGACGTGTCAAGAAACAGATGGAAGAAAGGATACGTGTGATAAATGCAGAATATGAAGTGATGGATAGCTGCGACATTTATCACATCGTTCTCTACTTCGTAGAGAAGATATGGGAAGAGGCAAGATGTAGGATCAGAATCTCGCAGCAATAATGCCTCAGCGAAATTATTAACAACGCAACACAACAATGTCGCAAAGCAATTTCAGAAAAGACATAATAAACGACATCAGCTAAATCATGAGAAAAATATGATGGACTTGCGAAAATTAGGAAGTGTGCGAGATTAATATTTGTAAGGTTGCGAGAATGTCGCAAACCATATCCGAAAATAAAGGACAGATTATCTGTCATCCACTACGTATTTCCCTATAAATAGTCATTCAGTTGTAAAAAAAGGGGGAGAGATCTTTTCTGAGTGAGAAGCAAGTAAATAGGAGAGAGAAAATCTAGAGCAGTGGTTATTCTTGATTCCTTTATCTTTTCTTGTAAGATTGTTCAAAGATTCATCAATAAAATTAAGATTGTTAATCCAAAAATGAGTTAAATGTTAATGAAATCTTGTGAGGGGTGTAGTGTAGGATTTCCTGCAACTACAAATCCGTCTCCCACGAATATACCTACGAGTTTTGTTAAGTCTTTTGATAAATCGAGGTGAACAAGAACCAATTGATAAACCGGACTTAGATTCCCGAAGAACATCCTAGTATTATCAATCACTTCACAATAATCTTAATCGACGCAGCGAGGAAAGATATTGCGGAATCACAAACGATGAGACGAAGTGTTTGTGATTTCTTTTATATCTTGCCTATCGGTGATATCAATCTCAAGCCAATTATTACAATTGTACTCGTACGATAGAAACAGCAAGATCAGACCACACAACTACAAGAAAGTAGTATCGGTCTAGCTTCACAATCCCAATGAAGTCTTTAAGTCGTTAACCTGGTTTAGAAGAAGAAACCAAAGGTTAAAGGAGAATCGACTATAGCATCGCACAACTAGTATCACACAGAAGGTGTGGGGATTAGGTTTCCCAGTTGCTAGAGTTCTCTCTTATATAGTCTTTCAAATCATGGTTTGCAATCAATGTTAGCTTGGTAACAAAGTATTCAATATTCACTGTTGTATGAAAACCTGATTTAGATTCAAGCTAATATCTTTCAACCGTTGGATCGAAAACTTAGCTTTTTACACACAAATGAGATGCACGATTTTAGGTTTTTGTAACCGTACCCAAACATGTACATTTGTTGGTTCAACAATAGTTAACCAAATGGTTATCCATATGAGCACTTTCATATCAACTGTATTCTTCTTCACCATAACTAGTTCAAAATGAACTAGTTAGAGAGTTTTTCAATTGCATGGAAATCTTATGTAACTACACAAGACACAATCGAAGCAAAAACGATTTGATTCACTCGAATCAGTTCATGAACTATAAAGCCACGATTTGAAATTTGCATTCTTTAGTTTATATAAGAATAAGTTCACAAACATCGTTTTTAGATATAACCTACTCAAGTTCGCGGACTGGGTTTGCGGACTTAATTTCCCGGACGGAGTTCACAAACTCCATCATAATTTCTCGGGTCGAGAACATCCGCCAGTTCGCGAACTTGGCTCACGCCACCATACCGGTTCTCTTGATCAACAAAGTTCGCAAACTTCGGTTCAAGGAATAAGGACTTATATATATATGTGTTTCCACAACAATGCTTATATCCTCCAATGTTATATAATCTAAACTCTCATTTCAATCATTGAAACTTTCTTAGAGGACGTTGATATTCTATAGTTGTTATTCACAAACTATTTTTCGTCAAAGTAAGCAATTTTCAAAGTGATTGAAACTTGTCATGACTTTCATCACTAGGTAAAGATGAACTTGTCTAAAGCGAAAGCTTACCAACACATATTTCTAGAAATAGATGGGCGAGATAAACTCGGCTCGAAATAGAAAATGTGTATAATCTAAATCTATATAGCAAAATGACTTTTGTCTCAAGATAGGAGATAAATAGACTTTTGAGTGATAGATAAGTTCAAGTCTCCACATACCTTTTAGTATATGAAGATCCACCGGTTCCTTGAGTAGTCCTTCGTCTTGTATGATGATTGCCATGGAGGTCTTGAGCTCAACTACACTTTCTATCCTAGTCTGAGACCTTAGCTATAGTAGACTAGAAATCAAGACTTATAGTTTTGATCACTAACATTGACAAACATGCTTGAGATAGCAACGCATGTGAGTTCGACCGAGCAATGCTCTAACAATCTCCCCCTTTGTCAATTTTACTGACAAAACTATCAATACATATGGAATACAAAAAATAAATAAATTAACTTTTGTAGCTCCTATTCCACATGTCTAATCTTCAACATCACTCGAATTCTTCGTCACTTCCAAGTACTCCAATGATCCCAAAGGTTGTAAGTTCAGCATCATGGTTGTTGAAAATTCGTAGCTATAAGAACGAGAAAACAAGAGTTTTCAATCATTGTTATACAGTGTCATAGTATCATTACATAGCGTCAAAGTTCAATTGTATCACAACTTCAACAACAATACTATGGTGATATGTACCACTCCCCCTTAATCAATACTCCATCTCACATGGAAACCATTCCCCCTTACATAATGATCTGAAAACCATATGTATTTTTAGTGTGAACTACATATTAATTCTCCCAATTTTTTTCAATAAAATTGGCAAAGGTACAAGAACGGGATCCTAATGAAATTTCCGAAGTTAATGCATTCATCAAGGAGTTTATAAAGATACAAGATAACCCCTATAATATTCAACAGCCGTACTCCCCTCAAAGATTTGGCAATTAAGCACAAGTTCAATTGAGAACTCTCCCCCATAAAATGTCATTCCTGAAAGAACAACAAGAGCGACCTTAATTTCGAAAGAAAAGAAGGATTTCTTTGGACATAACAAATCACATACGAGTATGAATTTGAATCCAAAATACTCAATTAAATTAACCACAAGAGAACCCATGATTAATTTAATCGAAAATGCTCAACATAAGTGAACTTATGGAGACTCAAAAATATACAATTAGATTAATCACAAGATAACCCGTAATTAATCTAATCGAAATACACAACCAAACTAATCACAAAAGTAATCAATTTAATTGGTCATGCTCATCGTAAGAAAACTTACGGAGCAACAACTAAATAACCAAACAAGATGATTAATTTAGTTAAAAATGCTCGTCATAAAGTACCTCACGGAACAACAACTAAGCTAATCATAAAAATAATCAACTTGGCTGTTTTAGTGCTCAACATAAGACACTTTACCGAGCCTCACAGTAATACATAAAATATGGATCAGGGAAGATCAATACTACGGAATACACAAGGATTCATTCTATTTTCCATCACTATTCGCATAACGACATTCAATAGATATAATCCTTGCAAACAAAAGATTTTAACCTATCTTCCATCAAAAATTGACATAATAGGCTTAACTTTTGTATTTGTCAAAAGTCTATTCATTCTTTTATCAATACATGCATATCGATATACGAAAGACTTTACTTTTGACAAGGTAAGAGACAATCATAGTTCACGGACGCAAACACACATATCCATAACAATATTGCAATATATAAAATCATAAAGATTAATACTGCAAAAAATCATCTTCCAAACAAATTTAGAATTTAAACCAATAAATCTAAAAACATGAAGATGAAAATGTTAGACATAGCTATGTGTAATCACAATAATGGATATTCCAAACTCTAGTTATTCTTCTAAACAAAAAAAAAAAAGAAAAATAGAAGATTTACTAGGCAAATAAAAGAAATCAACAAGCTAAGGAACAAAAGCAGACTCAAGTGCCATGGCCGAACACGAACTAAGGTCAAATAGACAGTTCACGATCCTCACGAGTCTGGGCGTCTTTGAGCTTGTGATTAGCAGAATCCATTGCATCTTCAGAAAAGAGATTCTCTTTGTGAAGATCATTGATGTGAGATTTTATGAGACCAAGGTCAGCTGAAACCTTTTTCAACTCATTTTTCAACACATCAATACTTTTCAGAGTATCGACGAGCTGCAGTTTTGCTTTCTCAAAATACTTAAGAAAGTCGTGGACCACTTCAGCAGAAATCATATCCTCCTTCTCAACATCTCGTGAGTATATGCATAGTAACATGAGGCATTAGGATGATCATCTTCTACTAGGGTTCTTTTCTTCCTCCCTTTAGACTCGAAACCTATACCTTTTTCAAGAAAGCCTTTAGCAAAACCACAAGCTCGTGAAGAGGAAGACATTCTTGAAAAACCAAAATAACCTGGAGTACTCAAACGTGACTCAGAGGTTTGGTATTTATATGGTTTCTTAGGGAAGAACACCTTTAGGGTTACTAAGAATTGATTCGTATTAGTAACAGGGGTACCCGTACGAACACAACCCGACCCAAGGAAAAACTTTAAGGTAAAAGTCTTTTTGCTACATGAAAAGACATAACTGGCTCAATAAATTCCATACCATAGGAGTAATTTAGAGCACAAGTGTAGCATGGCACATAGTTAAAAGAGAGAAACGATACTAGACGCACAAATACTATTTAGGCATTATTGTCTGCAGACACTAGTTTGGCTATAAACGATAAGAGGATAGTTCAACTAAGCTAGAACACCAAAATGACACAGTATACCTGATTTTTACACATCTTGCTCAATAGAATTTTTATGAGCAAGTTTTTAACCCTTGTGATTAATTAGCACAAGTATGAGCTCCGAGCTCATTAAAAGAACTGTGTTTATGATCGAGTCTCTTTTTCCTTCTGAATCTAGAGAGATCCCTTTTTATGTGAGACGTTATCATAAAACTTACTGTCATCAAAATACGATACATAGTTAGAGTTCTTACCAGAAGAATTTTTACTTGAGGAGGATGACAACATGTCGAAAATTTCTTTATATCCTTCAATTATCTCTATCAAGTTATTTCTCATATCATCAATTTTTCTTCTTTCTTATGGGATTTCATTCACATCAAGGGTAATGTGGTTTCCAGAGGAATTAACTTGATCTTCTCTTAGGCGATTCTTGTTAAGGATTCTATTCTGCTTCATGACATTTTAGGAACTCATTGAACTGACCTTCCTGGTAACATACACAGGGTAAGTACGAAACCAACTGGTTTAGACATACCAATGTCAGTTACACCTTTGAGAATTAGGTCTAAGGTGGTTGAAGTTGAACCAAGGAGGTTTTATTCAACCTAGAGTTTCTATTTTGTTTAGCAGAGCCTTTTGTATTGCAAAAAATGCATACTTTCTGATCACAAGAATGATTAGACAAAGTAGTCTTAACAACCTCGTTAGAAGATTTATTCCTTCCATGTGTGTGGAACATCCTTGATCAATGGGAAATTCAGGCACATTCTTTTTGACAGGAAGGGATTCCGATTTTACTTCTGGAGCTGGAACGTTTTCAGGCGTAGCAGAAGCACTTGGTATATTAGACTGCTTAGAACATCCTTGAATAGAGAGTTTACTCAAGCGATGTTCTATTTCAAAAGCATCGTTTTTGAGGCTTGCCTCGAGAACCATACGTGAAGAGTGATCTTCAGTATTTTCTTTGAAATTATAGTCCCTTATTACACCAAGCAGAACATCGACATGGTGTTTTAACCGACTAAATCTATCAGCTTGGATTCTAGCAAGATTTAGAATCAAGACACTCTCCTCAGTTGTTTCCCGTTCATTTAGAGAAATAGACTCTTTTGAAAGGTAATCGAAAATACTCATGTCGGAGCATGTCTGTCTTGTTTGAACACAAGTGATAGACACATTTTTGTGTCTACTTTGTCCTCAATGTCTGTATTGTTGGAACTCTATTTTTGTACTAATATTATGTTTTTATGTATTTTTAGGAAATAAACATTTTTGGAAAATAAACATTTTTGGAAAATTCGGCTCGAAAAAGTTGATTTTGGCACCCGGAGGACAAGTGTTATTCGGACTCTCGCTTTTGGATAAGGGGTAACCTAATTACTAAGGGGCACCCCCAAGGCATCTGCTATTCGCACCCCAGTTCAGGATAGGGGGCATATCATCTTCAACATTCAAATTCGTGTTTTGGCGGGAAAACCATTTCCACTCCTGACAGATTTTCAATCAGCAAAATGAAGGTGTTCTAGTGCGATTCAATCGCTGAAAATTGGTGAGAAGTTGTGATTTAACATGGAAAAGCTGTTGTGAGTGTTCTCTTAGCTCAAATTTTGCTAGAATTGGCTAGCCAATTCACGGGCTCAAAACAGGTAAAACACATGCAGAAGAGTTTCTCTACGACTTCTGGAAGATTTTGTGTGTGTTCTACTCGTGTTTCATGCATCGAGCAACCTGTTGGAGCATGTGTAATCGAATTGGAGCATGCTGGACCATAAAAAATGCGTGAAAAGCTAAAACAGGAAAGAAAATATCCGAAAATATTTTCTTTCACTGCCGAGGATTTTTGGAGTTATGGAGGAGATTCGATGCATGCTTCGGGTTTAAATAGAGTCCTTGGAGGTCAGAGAAAGGGTTAGGAAGTTTAGGGAGAATTTGGGAGAGAGTTAGAGACGTAAAAATCAAAGAACCAGACGTTGTGAAGAAAGTTTCTGCTGCTGCTGGAACTGAAGAACACGAAGAACAATAGACGAGGCAGGAAAGTCGTTAAAAACTGTCGCTTTATTGCGACACTTTTCCACTCCTTTCCGCGACTGAGTCTTTGTACCAACAACACTATCTCTGTGTCGTTGATTCTGGACGCCTTCTGTGGGTCGCAGAATCCTGTTTTATACTATTTACTTATCTTTCTCTTCATTGAAAAACATTTTTGAGCATCAATGAAATCTTTTGAGAGGTTTTTCATCATGAGTAGCTAAACCCAATCCCAGGGGTGACAGAGGAAGCCATTCTCACAATAATTATGTGGTAATCTCTATTTTATTAATTTATGCAATATTTTTATATGATTAATTGCATTGATAAAAATGATTTAAATGGTTTTATTAATCAACTGTGTTTTCCCTTGATAATGCATGCTTAGTTTTAGACTCTTGATGCATTATACTTGTGATTAACATTTGATATTTTGGAAAATCTGCTTTTGGCAATATTTAGAATCAACCCAATTATTTAAATTGCATAGTAAAAAAATATTAGATCACATAAGTATTGTTGAATGGTGGAATCTTAACCCCTATATCTCCATAAAATTTTACGTCAGTTTGCTATTTTCCTAAATTTTATTTAAATCTAGAAATTTTGTTATCTTCACAAATCTGAAAAGAACCCACTTTTACCACTATCTCTACAACAACTTGAAAATACATCAAATTTTTGGCGTCGCCGACGCGGATTTGTGCTTAGGTAGAATTTTTAGGTTTTTATTATTTTTTATTATTTTCATTTGTTCCTCTTTACGTTTCTTTGTTTGTGTCTTTGATTTGCAGGTTTGAAGATTGGACACTAAGGACTTGGAACAAAGCTCAAAGCTAAAAGAAAAGAAAAAAAGAAGACAAATAATTTTTAGGATTTAGTTTTATTATTTTATTTTTTAATTTTTAATTTTTTTTAGAATTGTATTAGGAAATTTTTGTAATATTTTTGCACTTTACTTTGGACTTTGGACAATTTTTTATTTTTTTTTAAACTCTACGGAAGGGTACCCTTAAATACAAACTGTTTGCAGGGAAGGACGACGATTACAATATTGTCTCGGCCCCTCGGGTTCGTACACGACATAGGAGTCGTGGCCCGAGTCGACTTCAACGGTTCATCCCCCGTCTGGTACGGGAGGTAAGTCCATCGAAACACTCGTGAATCTCCTGTAAGCGAGTTACTGTATTCCTTAAGGTGATTCATTGATTGAGGACGAATTTGGACTGTTTTTAAACTCCTAGTAAAGGGAAAGGCCTGGCCAATACAAGATAAGGGTTCGGATTTCATCACCACTCCCTTCTTGCCCGCCTTAGGAAAACAAAACCTAACGCGAACCTAAGCCTAAAATTTTGACTAGAACGAGACCTATAGGGTAACGAGCTTAATAGGACAGTCATTCGAAAAATATTGGTTACTCCTTTGAGCATACTTCGAAGTTCAGGATAGTTTCTGTGAGTTGAATGTGTGACTGTGCCGCCTTGAATATCGGTGAGGCCTTGGGTATCAAAGCTCCACTGAGCTTCGCTCGCCTCTATTCAACTCACTTTGACTCGTACTGATTCCAGAGAATTTGCTCAGATTGTAACAAATTCCTTTTCGAAGGATCAGTGATAGACGCATTTATGTGTCTATTTTCATCTCTATTGTGTATATTGTTAGTACACATTTTTGTACTTATTTCGGTATTTTATCTCTTTGTAGGTGTTTTTGGAGAAATAAGCTTTGCGGCGAAATTGGCTCGAAAAGTTGTTAAAGGCACCTGGGAGGACATTTGCTATTCGGACTCTCGCTTTGGATAAGGGGTAACCCATTTCTAGGCATGTGCTAAAGGGACATCGGAACTGGACATGGGGACACCCACCTTCTTCACGATTTGAATCAAAAAGATTTGGCGGGAAAAGATACCTCACGTCTGCAGATTTTGGACGTGAAGCTTTGGGCATTTTTAAAGAGATTCAACACCGGAAATTGATTGGGATGGACTTCTCATGGCTAGACAAGTTTACTAGAAGCAATTGGATCGATCGAATTGGGCTGGAATGGCCGGAAAATGGAAACATAGGTGAATAAGGAAACACGGTCCTGTTGGGTTTGTTTTTGGATATTCAGAGAGATTAAAGGCAAGAAATTCGTTCCAAAGGTACATATTCTATCTAAGGAAGAGTTTGATATAATAGGAGAGCTCAGAAACGCGTAAAACAATTTCTGGAAGGAATTATTTCCGTGACTGCCAAGGAAGGAAAGAAGAGATTTCGAAGCGATTTGGGAGAGATTTAATCGTCCTGTGGTGTATAAATAGATTGTTTGGGTCATGTAGAAGAGGTCTATCGAGAGTTTGGGGTCGAGGGGAGAGCTCAGAAGGAGAGAATCAGAGATTACAGGAAGCCTGTCTCTGCTGCTGCTGCTGCTGAAGAACAAGCGTTGCAACGAAGAACAGCGTCTCAAATTCGCAACAGTGTTACAGTATTCTCTCTGTAACAGCTGAACAGCCACATTTATCTTCAGTTAGCCACACCTCCTGTAACAGTGAACTCTGTAACGCCAGTACGTCGTTGCATATTCACTGAATCATATCATCTCTTCAATAAAAACAACTTTTGAGCCATGATTTATTCTTTTGAACCTGTTTTTGATATGAAAAGCTAAACCCAAACACTGGGATGACGGAGGAAGCCCTATTTCACGCATGTGGTAATTCTAATAATTTTTTTATGACTATTGGCATTTATTTTTAATCGATTTATGATTTTTATTGAATGGGTGTGATTTCGTTTGATGGTGTATGCTTGGTCTATGTATTTTTGATACATCATGTTTTTGATTTACAGTCATTGCTTTTCAAAAATCTATTTTTGGCAAAGAACAAGAGTCCATATTTTTATTATTTGAACTATAATTGATTGGAATTATTATTTGAGTCGCATGAATGGAATTTGGTGGAATCCTGAGTCTCAGTCTCTCTCGACATTGTGACAAACCTTTTGTATATATATTTTCTATTTTTATTTTAAGTCTAGAACCCAATCTTATCGATTCCGAGTTGAACGAATCTTATTACCACTTTTTCTACAACAATTAAAATCACATCAATTAAAAGCTGGTCTAGAAACAATCTAAGTGGAGCCATCATGCTTTTTGTTTGCTAGAAATCATTAGGTTTGATGTGGTGGAGTCATCCTTGTTTGTGTTTGCATAGAACTTCCCTTCCTATTATGACTTTTTTCTTTTTCTTTTGTTAGTGTATGCCCGAAAGGGCTTGGAAAAGAAATACTTTTGGCTGTTTGATTAGTGACAAGCCTAGAAGTTCTTCTTGTGAAAGCGGGGAGCTCGAAGACTCTTCTTTTGAGAGCCCTGTTTTTGGAAACTTTAGTTTTGAGAATCTGTATCTTCGTGAGGAAAGTACCCCTAGTACTTCAGCTGTGCCAACGATGGCAACTTTGAAAGATTACATGTTCCCAACTAGGACCAACCGAGCTTCGTGCATTAAATTGCCAGCCACTACGGCTAATTTCGAGATAAAACCTAGTATTCTTCAGATGATCCCTATATACTTAGGAAAGGATGATGAGAACCCTTATTTTCATATTAGAGACTTTGAGGAAATTTGTGGGACAATTAAAATAAAAGACCTTACTGATGAGGACTTGAAACTTAAGATGTTTCCATTTTCTTTGAGAGACAAAGCCAAGACCTGGCTGAACAACCTACCGTCTGAATCCATAGAACATGGCAGGAACTTATCGCTGCCTTCTATATGAAGTTCTACCCTAAGCATAAAACTGCAGCTGTTAGGCAGAATATTAGTACTAGTGTGCAACAAGAGGGAGAGTCTCTTTATAGGTTTTTAGAGAGATTCAATGATCTCCTATCCCAGTGTCCTCACCATGGATTTGATAAGATGAAACTTGTAGAGATTATTTATAATGCTTTAGACTATTCGACCAAAGCTATGGTCGAGTCTATGTGCGCTGGTGAGTTCACTAGTAAAAATGTTGATGATGCTTTTACCTTCTTAGGAGTTATCGCTGAAAAATCCCAACAGTGGGAGTCTTGTGTTGAACCCCCTAAAAGACTCTTGGTCAATAGAAGTAGCACCAATATGGTAGATACGAGTTTTGCGTCAGATGCTAAGTTTGCTGCTTTGTCTAGAAGGTTAGAAGCTTTGGAATTGAATCAGCCTAATTATAGGTCTGTTGTTTAACCTGATGATAGGATTAGAGTCGCTCAAGTCTCTAGTTGTGGAGTAGAGCCCAATAACTCGTTTTGATAAGGTCATGTTAGTGAATAACAAGCCCATGCTGTCTATAACAATGCTAGGTTTGAGAACCGTCAGAAGTTTGACCCATACTCAGAAACCTACAACCCTGGTTGGAGAAACCATCCTAATTTTTCTTGGTCTAAGGGCCATAATCAAGGTCAGTCTAGTAATTCTCAGCCTCCCCCAGGTTTTGGTTATGCTAATAACTCTTCAGGTCAACCCCAGTTTCATAACCCTTCAGATAAAAAGATCACAAGTTTAGAAGACACTCTAGCCTCGTTTATTAAAAACTCTGATAAGATCAACCTAATGGTTGCTCAAGGGATAGAAGAAAGTAAAAATATAGGTTATGCTAACTCCCAAGCTATTTCTGAGTTAAATAACCAGGTTAGTCAGATAAATGAATCTTTGAGGGAAAAAGGTAAGTTTCCTAGTCAAACTGATCCTAACCCTAGAGGAGAGAAATCGTACATTCATGTTAACTCTGCTACGACCCTTAGGAGTGGAAGGAAAGTTGATAATAAGGTCGACATACCTGAAAGTGAACATGCTGTAGTTCACTTTTATGAGCCAGAAAATGAGGAGACTGATAGAGTCTCCAAAGAGACCAATGAGGGTCCTGATGAGCCCGACTTTGTTCCCAGAGCCCCGTTCCCCCAGCTGCTAGTTCCGACTAAGAGGGAGTCCAACTTCAATGATATATTGGAGGTTTTTAAGCAGGTCAATATCAACCTTCCATTATTAGATGCAATTACGCAGATTCCCTCTTATGCCAAGTTCCTTAAGGACTTGTGTACGCGAAAGCGTAAGCTCAGTGTCCAGAAGAAAGCCTTCATAGATAGTCATGTGAGTTCTATTATTCAGAATACAACTACTCCTAAGTATAAAGACCCATGGTCCCCTAACATTGCTTGTACAATAGGTAAGTACCGTGTTGAGAAAGCGTTACTTGACTTAGGAGCCAGTGTGAACTTAATGCCATACCATGTGTACCTTAAGCTAGGACTTGGTGAGATGAAACCTACCCAGATGACACTCCAGTTAGCTGATAGGTCTGTTAAAGTTCCTCGTGGTGTTATCGAGGATGTTCTTATTGAGGTCGATAAGTTTATTTATCTGGTGGATTTTGTTATCCTAGATACCCAACCTTTCCCTGACCTAGAGAACCAAATACCAGTCATTTTAGGTCGCCCGCTTTTAGCTACATCCAATGCGATCATTAATTGTCGGAATGGTATAATGAATTTGTCTTTTGGTAATATGACTATTGAGTTGAACATTTTCAACATTAGTAAGCTACCCTCTGAGCTAGATGAATCAAGCTTAGAAGAGGTAAACATGATAGGAACATTAGTCGAGGAGTCATTACCAAACACTCTATTAGAATATCCATTAGAGAAATGCCTAGATCACTTTTGGGATTGATTTTGATGATGATAATGTGATTAATGAGGTGAATGCTTTGTTAGATTCAGCCCCTTTGTTAGACACTAGTAATGGATGGAAGCCAAGGTTCGAACCACTACCAGTTTCTAAGTCTACCCTAGTTCTTTCGTTAGAAGATCCTCCTAAGTTGGACCTTAAACCATTGCCAGATGCTCTGAAGTATATGTGTTTAGGCCCATCTGAAACTTTACCTGTAATTTTAGCATCCGACTTGGATAGTGATCAGGAAAGTAGGCTAGCAACCGTCCTTCAAAACAACAAGGAAGCTTTGGAGTGGACCATAGAAGATATGAAGCAAGTAGAGGATGAACCACCTGATTATAACTTAGAGAAAGCAATTGACCTTTTTCAAGAACCCAATTGTCTAGATATTAGGAATATTGTGACTAGTCTATGTAGAGGCACCCAAAATCCTAAGTTTGAGGGTAGAGAACTAGAAGAAGCTCTTGAGTATTTTAAGGACTCTGAAGATCCGGAAATTCAAGCAATAGTTAGAGGTTTGTCTGTGAATAGTGAAAACCCTAAGTTTGGGGGTAGTGATGGTTCTTGTAATCGTCAAATATCCATGATTAGAGTCCCTAACTTGGGACTCGAGCTTTGTTCATATGAGATATTACATGAGTCTATTCAGACTCCGCAACCCAATCCTCCTGATACTGTCCAGGAGGTAACCCAGGTATTACAGACCCGTTTTTCAGATGAATATATGCATTTAAAGCTCAAATATGCTACTCAGATAAACCCAGTTGTCTTGACCGAAACCTTAGACGAGGATGTGCTCCTTCTATTCATTTTTCTAAACCAATGCAGTTGTCTCATATTTGTGTTAGCTCTATTTGGTCTTATGGACCCACAATTGTTTCGCCTATTGGTATACGACTTTGAAAGGTGAAGATCCTTTTTGAGGTATTTGATGTCTGGCTGAAGACTTTAAACTTAGCAATCCTTGGGAGGTATCCCTTTCTCTTGCAACACGGTAATATTTTTCCTCATTTCCTTCTAGTGGTAACGTCTCTCTGTGTTCATGCTCTTTATTTTTATCTTTAGAACATTGAGGAAAATGTTAGATTTAAGTTTGGGGGTGGGGAAGAAACTCTTTGTTAGATTTTAGTTGCAATAAATAAACTCCAGAGCCTAGAAATTTATGCGTATTCAGGATGGCACTAACTAATCTAAGTGGATGGAAGCATCTTGGTTGTAGGAGTTGAGGAACCAATCTGATTAGATGGAAACATCTATAGAGTCTATTCATAAAAGCACAGATCTCAGGTGTTAGAAATAACATGATAGTTGCACCATATCTCGTTGAGTCCTTTTCATTTCTTTTTTTTATTTTATTTTTTCATTTTAAACTATGTTTCTCTAAGTGATTAGGTGGGGCACACGATTCAAGTTGTTACCACTGCTAGGATGAATTAGAGTGAATGAGTTACTAAAAAAAAAAAGACCGGACCAGTTAGACCAATCGGAATAAGTATTAACACTTGGATAGCAATATGCGTGTGTTCTCCCTGTTTCCGTCGCCTAAGCAAGCGTGGAATGCAGGACCCGTGGGAACTATCGTGTAATCTGCTGACAAGAAGCATGCGCTTGGATGAAAAAGATCTATTCATGCCGTTAAGTTTAAAAAAAAAATGGTCATTGTTATGTGTAGTCAACTGCTGGTTCCCTTGTATTTGCCAGTTTTTTGATCTAGATTTAAGTTATTGACCACTGGTTCCCTTGTATATGCCAGTTGTATTGATATTAGTCAGACCGGTATCTAAGTCCATTAGGATAGGTTCATTCTGGCAGTGGCCTTCAGACAGATATGTGAAACATCGATCATTTGGTTAACATCAAAACCATCTACATTTTTCTATTTCCATCTCCTTTTTCTATCCATATGATTAGTTTGACTCCGAATATGATGTCCATAGTGAAACTATCTGAGTAGAGCTCTGTCACTTGTATGAATTTTAGTATGCTTGAGTGCAAACTCGTGTACAACAATTGGAATTTCGCATCAGGGTACTTCCTCCTATAGTCAATGATTGTATGCCAACCAAGGAGATTCTTTAGTGCCTTTCAAGGTTCGTTGTAGATAGCTAGGGTCTGGAGTAAAGGTTTTGTGGGTACACCTCTGGTAAACCCTCCGGAGACAACACTCCGCCACTAGGGCCACCTAGTGATTTAACGGCTTACTGCACGTGCTAAGTGTAGTCATTTTCTTTTTTAGATTAGATTTGCTCGAGGACTAGCAAATAATAAGTTTGGGGGTATTTGATAGACACATTTTTGTGTCTACTTTGTCCTCAATGTTTGTATTGTTGGAACTCTATTTTTGTACTAATATTGTTTTTTTATGTATTTTTAGGAAATAAACATTTTTGGAAAATTCGGCTCGAAAAAGTTGATTTTGGCACCCGGAGGACAAGTGTTATTCGGACTCTCGCTTTTGGATAAGGGGTAACCTAATTACTAAGGGGAACCCTCAGGTCACCCCCAAGGCATCTGCTATTCTCACCCCAGTTCAGGATATGGGGCATATCATCTTCAACATTCAAATTCGTGTTTTGGCGGGAAAACCATTTTCACTCCTGATAGATTTTCAATCAGCAAAATGAAGGTGTTCTAGTGCGATTCAATCGCTGAAAATTGGTGAGAAGTTGTGATTTAACATGGAAAAGTTGTTGTGAGTGTTCTCTTAGCTCAAATTTGGCTAGAATTGGCTAGCCAATTCACGGGATCAAAACAGGTAAAACACATGCATAAGAGTTTCTCTACGACTTCTGGAAGATTTTGTGTGTGTTCTGCTCGTGTTTCATGCATCGAGCAACCTGTTGGAGCATGTGTAATCGAATTGGAGCGTGTTGGACCATAGAAAACGCGTGAAAAGCTAAAACAGGAAAGAAAATATCCGAAAATATTTTTTTTCACTGCCGAGGATTTGTGGAGTTATGGAGGAGATTCGATGCATGATTCGGGTTTAAATAGAGTCCTTGGAGGTCAGAGAAAGGGTTAGGAAGTTTAGGGAGAATTTGGGAGAGAGTTAGAGACGTAAAAATCAAAGAACCAGACGCTGTGAAGAAAGTTTCTGCTGCTGCTGGAACTGAAGAACACGAAGAACAATAGACGAGGCAGGAAAGTCGTTAAAAGCTGTCGCTTTATTGCGACACTTTTCCACTCCTTTCTGCGACTGAGTCGTTGTACCAACAGCACTATCTCTGTGTCGTTGATTCTGGACGCCTTCTGTGGGTCGCAGAATCCTGTTTTGTACTATTTACTTATCTTTCTCTTCATTGTAAAAGAATTTTGAGCATCAATGAAATCTTTTGAGAGGTTTTTCATCATGAGTAGCTAAACCCAATCCCAGGGGTGACATAGGAAGCCATTCTCACAATAATTATGTGGTAATCTCTATTTTATTAATTTATGCAATATTTTTATATGATTAATTCATTGATAAAAATGATTTAAACGGTTTTTATTAATCAACTGTGTTTTCCCTTGATAATGCATGCTTAGTTTTAGACTCTTGATGCATTATACTTGTGATTAACATTTGATATTTTGGAAAATCTGCTTTTGGCAATATTTAAAATCAACCCAATTATTTAAATTGCATAGTAAAAAAATATTAGATCACATAAGTATTGTTGAATGGTGGAATCTTAACCCCTATTTCTCCATAAAATTTTACGTCAGTTTGCTATTTTCCTAAATTTTATTTAAATCTAGAAATTTTGTTATCTTCACAAATCTGAAAAGAACCCACTTTTACCACTATCTCTACAACAACTTGAAAATACATCAACAAGGTTCGTTTATATTCGAGATTGAAGAATATTTATCTTTAATAGAATTAGACAAGACATAGTCCTTATTTCTGGTGACGCGTTTATCAGAGATAGTACTCTTGTCCATAGAGTCAGATTGCTAAAAACACAGACTTGTAAGGTCTTGAACGTGTTTTCCTGCTCTGATACCAATTGAAAAAGTGGGGGTACAACAACCACACCCAATATTTTGCTTAGAAATCTGTATGGACAAATTCCAATATACTTTCTACAGAATCAACTAGACAGTCACACTCAATCTAGATAAAAAGTATAAAAAGAGTTTATATCTCTATCTCTCGAGTTGATATATACTCAAGCAAATAGAAATCTGCGAGTCTTTATCAAATAATAGCGAGATAACTTGGATGATACCAAAGACCAATATCCAAGTGTCAATCAATTTAAATCAACAACCAAAAGGTCGGATATTCTAATTGATTGAACAACGCACAACCTGTGATATTTCTGTCACGCCCCTAATCTTAAACCTGCTTAGTCAATAGGATTATAGCCTAATCCTGAAGTAACAAAATCTAGATAATTGGTCTTATGGAACATAATTACATAAAGTAAAACAAAATTAATTCCGAAGCTCTCTGATAATTTATAGATGAAACTCCCAAAAGATATTAGTATATACGTGTATTGTTTTACAAAACAACAAGAATTCATATATATGAAAGATACAAGAAACGTCCTTAATTGAATATCGGTTTAAACTACTGAAGCGAATGTCTTCAAGTACACCATCTCTTCGGAAAACTGAGACTGAAGTGGGAACAAGTGAGCACATCATCCCAAAGGGGTGCCCAATGGAAACGTATAACTCTCAAGTAATCATTAACATGCTCCACAGTACTAAAGAATATAAATTGAAAGAAAACAAGAATAAACTAATCATACAACAATTTATGCATTACGAAGCAAGTGTCACTCCAACCTCGCCAAACTCATTGGAGAAGATGACGCGAAAGCAACCCTAATCAATAATAATAACATCGTCCACACAGAGTGCTCATACAAACCATGATTCAGAATATTACCATCAAGATCAGAAAGTTAGTCAAACAGGCATAATATGCACACGAGTGATTTCCATCAAATAAAATAGTATATATAATATCATAACGGATGAATTACCGCCTTATTACTGTAATATTCAAACGGATGAGTTACCGCCCTACTATATTAATAAGCATAATATTATAACGGATGAATTATCGCCCTACTAATGAAATAGTTATAATAATATTTAAACGGATGAATTACCGCCCTACTAAATAATATTGTCGACGGATGAATTACCGCCTTACTTAACTTAGCTAAGAGCCGTAGGGAACACAGACACTGCTCGCAGGGAAATCTCACAATGCATATCAACGCAACACATCATAGCAATACCGTACATACAGATGCAACATATACGTCATACTCAAGATACAGGAAAATAGAACATCACAGTATACGCTATCATGCACTTAAATAGTAAAGACTCATCATGCTCGCAGATAAAAGAAAGCTTAATGATTACAAGAAGGTTACAAAGTTCCCACCTGATTTAATGAAAAGCCACTCCTACCTTGAATTCCTCAATCCGCTGGTTCATCCTTTGAATCGGTCGTTGTTAATACAGACTAACTGGTTCTGTGATTCTTCAAAAGAACTTCTTCAGAACTTCAATTTAACCTCAATCAGCTAAACCTAATCTTTAATTCTTCTTATACGTCATTAATTCAACTCTCTGAGAAACCCTAACTCAATTAACAACAATCCCAGTTCTTCTCCTCCCGAGTTAATTCAACCACAACACAATCACTTACCTTCGATTCAACTTACTAACACGTTTCTATGAATTCTCTAATTGACAACAAACTCAATTCTTCGAATTGAGATAGATAGAGAAAAGAAAGAGAAAGAATAGGAAGAAGAAGAATGGAGAAGAAAAAAGAAGAAGAAAGAGATAGAAGAAAAGAGAAATGGGTTTCTCTTTGACACGTTTTGGTGATAAGGCCAACCAAAATGATAAAGGCACCCAAGAAATGGATAAGGGAAGCCATGCGGTTTAATAGCAAAAACACTATTTTTCCCAGCATACAATTCTAATAAAATCTTATTAGTCTGGTATCTGATTGACACGTTCGAGTAGTCCATTTCGGCTAACTTTTCGAGATCTATCTAGTGATACTAGTTTCGTATCTAAATCGTTGTTATATTAATTTCTATTAATTAAGGTTCATCTCTAATTAATCGAGTCAAAAGCGGCTTAGTCACCACTTGACTGGTATAATAACATTGACGTGCCTGAGGGTCCTTACAATTTCAATTATATAACAAAATATAATGCGGAAAAAAAATAACACAGACACCAGAATTTTGTTAACGAGGAAACCGCAAATGCAGAAAAACCCTGGGACCTAGTCCAGATTGAACACACACTGTATTAAGCCGCTACAGACACTAGCCTACTCCGAATTAACTTCGGTCTGGACTGTAGTTGAACCCCAATCAATCTCACACTGATCCAAGGTACAGTTACGCTCCTACGTCTCTGATCCCAGCAGGATACTACGTACTTGATTCCCTTAGCTGATCTCACCCACAATTAAGAGTTGCTACGACCCAAAGTCGAAGACTTTAATAGACAAATATGTATCACACAGAAAATTCTACGGTAATAGATAAATCCGTCTCCCACGAATATACCTACGAGTTTTGTTCAGTCTTTTGATAAATCAAGGTGAAAAGGAACCAATTGATAAATCAGACTTAGATTCCCGAAGAACAGCCTAGTATTATCAATCACTTCACAATAATCTTAATCGATGCAACTAAGAAAGATATTACGGAATCAGAAACGATGAGACGAAGTGTTTGTGATTTCTTTTATATCTTGCCTATCGGAGATATCAATCTCAAACCAATTATTAAAATTGTACTCGTACGATAGAAACAACAAGATCAGATCACACAACTACAAGAAAGTAGTATCGGTCTGACTTCACAATCCCAATGAAGTCTTTAAGTCGTTAACCTGGTTTAGAAGAAGAAACCAAAGGTTAAAGGAGAATCGACTCTAGCTTAGCACAACTAGTATCACACAGAAGGTGTGGGGATTAGGTTTCCCAGTTGCTAGAGTTCTCCCTTATATAGTCTTTCAAATCAGGGTTTGCAATCAATGTTAGCTTGGTAACAAAGCATTCAGTATTCACCGTTAGATGAAAACCTGATTAGATTCAAGCTAATATCTTTCAACCGTTAGATCGAAAACTAGCTTGTTACACACAAATGAAATGCACGTTTCTAGGCTTGTGTAACCGTACCTAAACTTGTACATTTTTTGGTTCAACAATAGTCAACCAAATGGTTAGCCATATGATCACTTTCATATCAACCATATTCTTCTTCACCATAACTAGTTCAAGTGACTCAAATGAACTAGTTAGAGAGTTGTTAAATTGCAAGGAAATCTTATGTAACTACACAAGACACAATCGAAGCAAAAACGATTTGATTCACTCGAATCGGTTCATGAACTATATAGACACGGTTTGCAATTTGCATTCCTTAGTTTATATAAGAATAAGTTCACAAACATCGTTTTTAGATATAAACTACTCAAGTTCGCGGGCTTAAGTTCCCGGACGGATTTCACAAACTCCAGCAGAATTTCTCGGGTCGAGAACTTCCGCCAGTTCGCGGACTTGGCTCACGCCACCATTCCGGTTCTCTTGATCAACAAAGTTACAAACTTCGGTTCAAAGAATAAGGACTTATACATATATGTGTTTCCACAACAATGCTTATATCCTCCAATGGTGATATAATCTAAACTCTCATTTAAATCATTGAAACATTCTTAGAGGAAGTTGATATTCTATAGTTGTTATTCACAAACTATTTTTCATCAAAGTAAGCAATTTTCAAAGTGATTGAAACTTTTCATGACTTTCGTCACTAGGTAAAGATGAACTTGGCTAAAGAGAAAGCTTACCAACACATATTTCGAGAAATATATAGGCGAGATAAACTCGGCTCGACATAGCAAATGTGTATAATCTAAGTCTATATAGCAAAACGACTTTTTTCTCAAGATAGGAGATAAATAGACTTTTGAGTGATAGATAAGTTCAAGTCTCCACATACCTTTTAGTCGATGAAGATCCACCGGTTCTTTGAGTAGTCCTTCGTCTTGTATGATGATTTCCATGGAGTTCTTGAACTCAACTACACTTTCTATCCTAGTCCGAGACCTTAGTTATAGTAGACTAGAAATCAAGACTTATAGTTTTGATCACTAACATTGACAAACATGCTTGAGATAGCAACGCATGCGAGTTCGACCGAGCAATGCTCTAACAACTTTTCTGTGTGATACAGATTTGTTTATTAAAGTCTTCGAATTTGGGTCGTAGCAACTCTTAGTTGTGGGTGAGATCAGCTAAGGGAATCAAGTGCGTAGTATCCTGCTGGGATCAGAGACGTAGGAGCATAACTGTACCTTGGATCAGTATGAGATTGATTGGGATTCAACTACAGTCCAGACCGAAGTTAGTTGTAGTAGGCTAGTGTCTGTAGCGGCTTAATACAGTGTGTGTTCAATCTGGACTAGGTCCCGGGGCTTTTCTGCATTTGCGGTTTCCTTGTTAACAAAATTCTGGTGTCTGTGTTATTTCTATTCCGCATTATATTTTGTTATATAATTGAAATATCACAGGTTGTGTTAGAATCAATCAATTAGAAATCCGACCTTTGGTTGTTGATTAAAATTGATTGATAGTTGAACATTGGTCTTCGGTACCGTTCAAGTGATTTCTCTTGTATTCAATTAGACTTGCAGATTACTATTTGCTTGAGTAAGAATTGAATCGAGAAAGAGAGACATAACTCTTTGATATATTTTATTAAGCTTGATTCTAGTTGATTCTCTTGAAAGTATATTGGATTTTTTTCCATACTAATTGCTAAGCGAAATATTGGGTGTGGTTGTTGTACCCCCACTTTTTCAAGAAGTACTTATGTCTTTAAAATAGGTAGTAAGCAGGTTAGAGATGTCTTCTCTTGTATGAACCCATGAACCATTATTGTCTCTCAAGGAGTCAGTATCATTCCTTGCTCTTTTTCTTTTTGTTAAAGAGTGGAAGTACTTTGTATTGTAGTCCATGTCTTTCACAAAATTGTCGCTAGACTTTTGCTTATTAAACTCACTTTGTATCTGATGCCATTTCTTTAGTTCTTTACTTATATCTTCAGCTTTCATAGTATTTTCTCTGGAAAAAGGCAGCTTCTGAATTTCAGCTAATTCTATTTGCAGATTATCCATATTATGATTGATGTTTCCAAAATGAAATTTATTCCATTTAGAGAGTGCAAATCTAGTGAATTGTAATCTCTTAATGAATTTATGACCTAGTGAGACATGGAATTCTTTCTCCCAAGCTTTGGATATCTCAGTTGAGAAACTTGAATCATTTAACCAAGTGAAAAAGAATTTAAACGGCTTCCACAGATTTGGCAAAGAGTAATCTGTGACTAGCATTATTGGACAGTGATCATTACCATGTTATGTTATATAAAGAAGCTTTGAGTCCTGAAAATGAGAATTCCAAACAACATTGACAAGGGCCATATCAATTCTGGATCGTTTATTACCTGTACCAAGGTTATTATTTGTCCAAGTATGATCTCTGCCAACAAAACCCAAATCTTCTAAACCAATGTCATAAAGTATTGAGTGTACCAAACCATCTGAAGAAGAAGAAGCATGAGAAGTATTATCTTGAAGATGAAAGTTAAGATCCCCCAATAACACCCAAGATTGATTGATGTTAGAACCAATATCCTTGATGAATTCCCATTGATTCTTATTTTTACTATAATTGCAGTAACCATACATACAAGAGAGAAGCCACTCCTATTGATTTGGATGACTTTGAACAATTGCATGAAACATGTTATCATCAGAACCAACTATATCACAGACAAATCCATTTTTCCACATGAGTATTAAACCTCCTGATCGTCCAACTGGATGTAGATATCTGATGTTAGGGTATCTAAAAAGTGCCAGTAAGGTTCTCATTTTATCCTCATTTAGTTTCGTTTCACAGAGAAAGATGATGTCTGGATTTTGTGTTCTTATAATATCTCCTAGGTGATCTTTGGTAGAGAGGGAATTAAGGCCTTGAACATTCCAAGAAACTACTTTCATGATGAAAAGTGCTGGTAATATGAATTTCCTAGATTTAAACTTAGATGTATTACGTAGTATAAGAACTTAAAATTGCATAAAAAACTAATTTGAGTAATAAACCATGCACGTAGATGATTAATGCAGTTTGACAAATTGTAATGAATGTTGTTGTTACTAATAATTATTGCTAGGTCTAAATGAAAAATTATAAGAACTGAATTTAAGAATGTAAGAATCACTGCAGAAATGGAAAACCAATAAATGTTGAAGCAATTAATGAGTAAAGAAAAAGTAAAATTCTTATGAAAAAAAAAAAAAAAATTAGGTAGGTTACTTGATTCTCCTTGCTAGCATCAGCAGTTTCATTAACCCCAGAAGTGACCCTTTGAGCAGTCTGGTCAGATGCAGTGGATATCATTAAGGTGCCTTGTGACGAAGTCTCAGGAATCAACAAAGGTGTATGCTTAGGATTATTGGCTCTAAGACGCTTTCCTAGCCTGCTATCTTCCTCTTCATTGACCTCATCATTCTTGATAAGAAAGTCCAGATTAATCATGTCACCATCTTTAAGAGGTATGAAAACTGCAGTTTTGATAAATTTCTTCTGATTTGTCTTAACTGCAGGTGCTTGATTAGATTTGATAGCAACAATATTTTTGCGAATATTGTCAACCTTGCCCACAAAGTACGGTTTTTCATGTGCCAACTTTAGGTAATCAACAGCCGCTTTGCACACCTTGTTAGAGTGATTAATTATGTAACATTCAGTACATATGTTTGTTGGATGTCTTTCACAAAAGAATTTTTGCCATTTGGTGACATCAGCCATAGTTGTGCACTTAACACCTCTTCTCATCGGCATTGACAGATCGACATTGACACACAGCTTCACAGGGGTAGTACCAACTGGTATACCATCCTTAGGCTCGATAGCAGTGACTTCTCCCACAACTTCACCAATTTTAGTAACTGAAGCATCATTCATGTGTTCAGGTAAGATGTACTTAAGCTGGATCCAAAATTGTTGAAAACACCAATGCTTCTCTGTGTAAATCATACCAGGAATGTAGTCATGAACAACCAGAAGATGTTTGTTGATGATCCATGGACGCTGTTCAATTACTGTGTTAAGCAGATCCCAATCATTATACTTGAAAATCATCATATTCGGCTCAACCTCAATTATTTTTAGATTTTCCAAAGTTAAGAAAGGCCAGGTGAAGGTGATATACTTCTGAACAGTATCATAGCTCATTTTACCCTCTATAATTATTTTACCTATTGCACTTGCTTCCCACTCAGATTCATCTTCTTTTTCACTGGTTGTGTTTTGATTTACCACAGCAACTTCATTGATATTTCCCAGCTCCAGGGTAGCTTTTTGAATTTGTCTACCAGATCGATAATATTGCTAGTATTGCCTTCTTCCATTGCTTCCAAAAATTGATGATCAATGTTCTTCAAGTATTCTGGTTTTAGATGTATAGAAGTATAAGATTTTCGAGTACTTAAAGGTGAAAGATTTCTTAGAGGGTAATTTAGTTGAAAGTTATTAGGGTTATGAGGGTAAAACTGGTTGAAATGATATCTACTAGATAAATACAAATTATTTTCCAGGCTATAACTATGGGAGCAAAATATATGATAATTGTTCCGAGTTTGGTTAGTGTAACAGCTGTAACTGAGCGAAATAGCAAAATTAGACTGCTGAATATTCGCATGCATCTGACTTTTTTGAATTTGAATTTTTTTGAAAATTGACTGAGGCGGGATGAGGTTGAACCGATTATAAAAGAACTGAGTTGGTTCCGAGACATTTTCCACAAAGCATCCTTAGCAAAAGCAATGAAATCCATAACAATCCTTAGCAAAAGCAATGAAATCCATAACATCTAATCCTGTAAGCAAAAGCTTGAAGACTAGCTCTGCAAAAGCTATGATCACAATCTAAATATTAGCAAAAGCCATTAGGGATAATAAGTACCGCAAACGCATATAGGGGAAATAAAGAAATTAAGCAGCCATTAAAACAAACAACAAGAAATAAAAATACAAATAAGGACAATCAAAAATAGTTAAGAACTGAGATCTAACAATTAAAATGAAAGAAAACATGATGATACGATTAGACAGATTCTAGTTATTCATGAAAATGGTAGAGAAAATGATTACAGAATGAGAGAAAAACGAAACCGGTTTGACTCAGTTTATCGCCGATTTGCAGAGCCCCCAGGAAAATTTTACTTAATTACTGCATCCCTTGCGGATATTTTTTCTTCATAAGAGTTGATGGTGCGGCTTTTAAAATGTTCGGTGTTTTTGTTCTGTAAGATGAGTAGTAATGTTCGGTGTTTTTATCGGTTTTCTGCATGTCATATATTATTCTTTCGACCAAAAGGAAGCACATCAATGATACATTATGGTCAAGTGTTAATGTACTAGGTGATAATATTAGTGAACTAAGTTCGGAATTTGTCAGCACCCAAATTTTTTAGTGATAAAAAAGAAAGGAAAAAAAAAGCAATTTATATTCATTACTGTATTCGCACTGAAATTTGAATGAAAAATGTCATACATTGAAAATACGCTACAAATAAGAGGAAAAAAAGAGCCTCATACTGAAAATATATTTAAAGCTTGTCAACAACAAAATTCCCAAAAAAATCAGTTAAAGGAAAAATTCTCTCTAATATCTTTAAAATTGCCTAAGTGAGAGATATGAACTTGAAGTTGGTTGAGGATGAACTAAGGGAAGGTATTCTCTCATTCAACATTGCTTCTGAAACATGTAGTTCTCTTTTTTCTGTTTCTTTGCTAAACATTTAATCGTATTTTTTTTTAGCTTTCCCCACCATCTCAAATGCGGACGAGATCAGAACATTATACATGCATGTAAAACAAAACTAGGATAAGAAGGCATAAAATAACATTTCATCCCGAGTTTCACTTATATAGGCACTATAATTTTCTTAAAGTTGTGATTTATCCATTTAGGGGAAGAAAGTTTGTGATCATTAATGAAAGAAGAACGAGAACAGATAGATACATGACTCAAAATTGCATGAGACTTTGATGAGAAACACTAATGTGTTTTGTCCCTTTAAGGCAACCGTGATATCGTAAGTGTGTAGATCACGTAAATTTTGATGTACTCGAAATTATGCCTAGAATTATTATTATTGTTTTTTTATACTCAAAAAGGCCAAATTTTATTAAAAATCCAAAACATCACTAAGGAAGTAATAGTATTGGTAAAAGCAAAGAACAAGACACACTAGAATGGTTCCATGAAAGAAAAACCAAAAACAGAGAGCTAATGAACAACAACCTCCCAATTATGCAGAACCATGCTCAGAGTGATTCCTTCAAAAACTTTTGTGCCTACACACCAATTAAAGATGAAAGTCTTGACACTATCCTTCGGTTTTCCATTGAATTGTACCTGCTATTGAAAGTTCTTGAGTTCCTTTCAAGCCAAACAGCCTACCAAATTGCAAAAGGAATTATATCCCAAATCTTTGTTTTTAGACTTACGTTCTTCCCTTTATTTTTCCTCCACTCCCATAAAGTATCTCTTACACTGCCTTGAAACACCCATTGAAGATCATAGCTACTTAAGAAATAAAACCAAATTTCTCTAGTCGTGTCACAATGTAAAAACAAATGCTGGTTGGATTCAGCACTTTTCTTACATAACGAGCATCCATTAACATTGTAAGTGTTCCTTAATGAATCCATAGTTGGTGCAGCAGCATAACAGAGAGTCCAGATAAAAAATATTACCTTCTGTGGGATTTTTGGATTCCACACATTCTTATAAGGGAATACAAGCAAACCATCATCCTTCAATGACTTATAACATTCTGCCACAAAAAAGTTTTTAGTGTCGTTCTGCCAAATTCTATGATCCTGTCCTTTACCCTATTAAAAGTAGAAATAAAATTCAGCATATGAGCAATATCTCCAATCTCTGCATCCTTCAAACTCCTACGAAAAGCAAAATTCCAGTTGTTCCCTACATTATCATCTAACACCTCTTGAATTGTAGCATCTTGCAGTCTTCTCAAATTGTAGAGATTAGGGAACAAGACTTGTAAAGACTGTCCATTGAGCCACACATCCTTCCAGAAAAACACTCTATCACCACTGTTCACATGCAAAGTTGATTTTTTCTCCACATGACTCTTACACTTCAAAATGCCAATCCACAAACTCTTACCAACTGACTTATTTGTAAGATTTGGAAGAAAAGATTTCTCATTGCCGGTTGGTGGTGGGTTGGATGTATTCTATAGTCCTACATGGGCTATTAGCAATCACTTTAACAAATTATGCCTAGAGTTACGAGTCCGATCATTATCTTTTTTTTTTGTTATAATTGAGCACCTTAAATAGTACTCCTTCCGTCCCACTATGACCTAGTTGAAATTTGCACAGTTCTTAAGGTAAGTAAGGGAAAAAATAGTTTTAAATACTTTTTACAATTATTCCTTACGGATAATAACTAGTGGAATTTTGAAATGATTTATCTCTCAAACAACATCACGGATGTTCGCAAACTTCATACCATTGAAAAACATTTTAAAACACCTATGTAACGAATATAAACATGTCTATTAAATTATGCATCTTTCTTATAATCAATTAAAAGGATAATTTTAGAAATATCTCCTTGTTTAGTGATATAGGTCATCTATTATGGAACGAAATCTAAAAGTAAATAGGTCAACTAATAGTGGGACGGAGTCACGGGGGGAGTAAATCGTAAGCTAAATAATGTGAATATTGGGGTGTTTGTGAAACCTCATTTGGAAGAAAAAAATTTGTACGAAAAGTAGTCTAATAATTATGTTAGGTAAAAAAAAGTCAAATTGCTTTTCTCCGTTTTGGATCAGAGGGTATTACTTGGAGGGGAAAATGTGTGGCAATTATGCAAGTGTGTTCATCGATATGACTCACGAATGGAAGGAGAAATTCAGGTGTGTGACATTGATATTTGAGTGGTAAATGGCATCACATTTCAGTATTTCACCAAACGCTGGCTTAATTTTAAGATAAACCTTTTGGGATTTATTATCGAAAATTAGGGACTATTAGACTTTCTTAAAGTTCTATATTCAAGATCTAATATGTGGTAAGGTCATTCGGTGATCATAATAATGACATGAATTTGAAACTTTCCAGCACATAATTCTTTACCAATTAAAAAAAAAAGGCAAAAAAATAGTAAAATAAAATAAAGATGTGGTGGTCAAAATAAAAAGACTCTCCTCTCGTACAAATGTATGAATGAAACTAATAAAGACTTTACAGAAAAAAGAAAAATAAAGTAAGAAGCAGACCCTCATCCCTCGTGCAAAAAGATATACTCCCTCCGTTCCTTTTTAATAGGCTGGTTTTGTTTTTAGAGAAATTTAAGGAAATTAAGAGAACTAATCATTGAAAGTGGTCCTTTTGACACTTGTCAATAAAAGAAGTGAAGTGAAATGGTCTCCATGACAATTGTCAGCAAAAGAAGTAAAGTGAAATGGTCCACATGACACTTGTCATCAAAAGAAGTTAAGAGAAAAGTGGTCCCAGAAAATTAAAGTAACATTTGACTTTCCCGATTAGAAAACCAACCTATTTTTTTTGAAACATTTATTTATAGAAACCAGCCTATTAAAAAGGAACGGAGAGAGTACAATTAAACCTCCTAAAATTCTCTTATATCTCTAAATTGCCGAAGTGTGAGATTTGATATCGAAACGAATTCTTGAATTTCATACTTGATTCTACACATGTAGTTCTATTTCTTGCTAATCATTCCCAAAATTTAATCATAATTTTATCAGCTTTCCCCACCATCTAAGCGCAAACCAGATTTGAACATTATACATGTCAACCAATATTAGGAATATAAATACATAAAAAGATACATCCTCTCGAGTTTCATTTACATAGCGCTATAATTTTCTAAAAATAGTGATTTAGGGGAAAAGAGGCTAGTGACCCATGAATATAAAAAGAGCAGGAAAAGATAGAAACACGAAAAACAAAACTCTTTTATTCGAAAATTGCATGAGACTTTGATGAGAGACACTAATGTGTTTTGTCCCTTAACTCTTGGGATGTTTCTGTTCTCCTGTGGAAGGTATCTTGTAACAAATTTTTATTAGCAATTGAGTTCGGCGAAAAAAAATGAAGTGCTTTTTTCCATTTTAGATTAAACGGTACCAGAGGGGAAAATGTGAATACGCAAGGGGAAAATGTGTGACAAATATGTAAAAATGCAGGTGTGTGACATTAGTATTTGAGTTGTTAATGGCATAAGTATTTCACCAAATGCGTCCATAATAATGTGGCCTTTTTTTATTTCCACTTGTTGGACCGGATCTGGTTAGACCTGGTAGGATCGGACCTGGTTGGAGATTTTATTTAGACGACTTTTATTCTTCTCGAGCACGAACAGATTTCCACCCATCTGAATCCAGAAAAGCAAATCCCAGATTACGAGCGATCAGAGATTGATTAACCTGAGATTGACCAAAGTAATTCCTAATCCTAATTAGTTCGTGCCCAATACCAAAACAACAATCAATAATCAAAATAATTCCTTATTACAAAACGGTTAATCAAAACAATCCCTAATTCCTGATTAGATTAATTTCCACCTACAAACGGATTAATTAATCAAAATAATCTCTAATTCATAATCAAATCAATTTTCGCCTACAAACGGATTAATTAATCAAAATAATCCCTAATTCATAATCCCATCGTTTGTGCCAAAATCAAAAAATGGGAAAAGAAAAAAAATCCAACTTAGCTTATTTGATTCTGGCGTTGATGGAAATCATCCATGTAGAAAAAGAAAAAAAATCAATCGATCTCATAAAGCTCTGCGGTACAGCATCGTGCATGATAATGTTTGTAGTATCAATTAGGTTAAAGCAAGAGATAGATAAGGAGAAGAACTTCTTATTGATAAAGAGGCATTAGGGATTACATACATACAATGTTCTTTATATATAGGAAAGGGAACACATCCATGGGACATAAGCCCTATAACAGGAACATGATATCAAAAATATCTTAAATTCAAAATTGTGCTTTTCTCAAAACGGTCAGCGAATTATAACCCCAAATGTGTCACTATCCATCCACAAAAAACCCATCAAAACAAAAGTAACACAAAAACCCCATCAAAACAAAAGTAACATAAAAACCCCAAAGAATTTCATCATAAAATTTGATGAAACCAATTTTGAAATTTGGGGTTTTTGTATCAATTTTTAAAATTTTGGGGTTTTTGTATCAATTTTGTTTGAGATGGAGTTTTAATGGATCCCAACATTTGAATGGGATTTTTTTACTACAAGTTTGGTCACCGTGGGTTTTTATAACTAGTTTTGTTCTCAAAATTTGAACAAAAAATGGTTATACGTATTTTTATTTATTTTTATTTTTTTCGAAGGAAAAAGGTGATCATGTCAATTTTATTGATATAGAAAGATTGTATACATCATGTTAAGATACATCTTTGAAAAACATAATAAAATACAGATTTTTTGTATCCCAATAGTAAGTAAATTGTAATACAAACGTATTAAATACATGAATTTCAAGGAAATTGATGATACTTGAGGGATGGCACTTGAATTAAAATTCTGCCATTTGGATTTGAAGAATTTGTCTTCTTCATCATTATCTTCTTCATTGAGATGAAATTGTCCCATACGGGAGTAATAAGCACAAAACACCATTATCACAATCAAATCCGGTAGCCATTGATCTTCATGAGAATGTTGAATAACGTCATGTCGGAAGAAATCGTCCTTGATGTACTTGAAACAATTGTAACAGTCGTCTGAAACGCCTATAAGGCTATGAGAAATATTTGATGGGTTTGAGAACACCATGAGAGCAATAATGAAACTGAAATAGGAAAAGCCTAAAAATCGCATTGAATAGCGATGTTTTATTTAAAATTACTATCAATAGAAAATATGTACTTATTGTATCCAAATCTAATTGGAAGATCTGAATAATTCAGATAATATCCAATAGATTTGGAGTACAAATTTGGAGAATCTGTTTGCAGAGATTTTTTTTTGGAAAAAACGGTTATGGGAAGAGAAGAGAGAGGGGACGTTTTGAGAACTATAAAAGAGGTAAGTAACTTAGGATCCAACTACAAAAAAAAATATACAAGACCTTATAACAGTTTTAGAATCGAAGGAAGAATGATGACTTATATTTTGTTCTTTTTAAAATTGCCAAAGTTTTCAATTGTCATCTTAAAGTTGGCCGAGGATGAACCATGTTATGGAAACCAATTGTTCTCTTTCAAACTTGCTTTTGAAATGTTTACTTTTCTTTCTTGCAGTTTTTCCTCAAAGATTTAATCATCATTTCTTCAATTTTCCCCACCGTCTCAAGCAACATTGAAGATTTAAACATTATACATCTCAAACAAAATTAGAAATATTAAAGCATAAAAAAAATCTATCCTTCGAAAATTCTTTGATATATATAGTATAATTTTCTAAAAATCTTTCGAGAAAAATTAGGAAAAATGTGATCATGAAAAAAAAGAGCGTGAAAAGATAGAAACATGAAAAATACATCAATTTAAAAATGTATGATTTAGCTAGACATTGTACCAAATAACATTTTGAATACTCTCAAGTTTAACCAAGAGTTAATTAAAAATATCATGTTTTCTCTCTACCGAGCTGGACTCACGTTTTACATACAACCCTCGTGGACCCAATAAAACAATTTTCACGTGCACACACGCAACGGGCTTAAATTTGGGAATGTAACTTGGCTTTCCAAACCTGACGAATAAGGACACTGATTTCGGTTAAAACCTAACTTGGATAAAAGCATCGGAATGTAACAAGCCAAGTCGTTCAGGACACCGATTTCGGTTTGGTCTATATGTGCCGACTTCAAATTGTTAGTCTACCTGACTTCGGAGTTCAAACCATCTATAAGCTCGCATGCATCTTAATTTTAATGAAATCAAAAAATGATTTTTAAAATACGGTCGAAATGAAGTTAAATATGGTTTTGTATAGTCCACAATATACGACACCATGAGGCGTCACAATCTGGTTTATGAAGTGTTCGAAATACTAACTGTAGAGTAATTTATAACTATTATAGATGAACTGCATTTATTTATTTTTATGAATGAGAGGCAGTATATCAATGGCTATTTAGATAAATTATTGTAGGCAAATTTGAACAGAAAATGTCATATCATCGAAAATACTTTAGAAATAAGAAGAAAAAAAAAGCTTCATACAAAAAGACATCTAAAATATATATATATATATTCAATTAGAGGTTGTCTAACAATAAAATTGTTAAAAATTCAGTTGAAGGAAAAATTCTTCTCTAATATCTATAAAATTGTTGAAGTGCGAGATTTCAACTTGAAATTAGTTCACGATGAACCATGTTAGGGGAACGATTTCTTCTGTTCATTACTGCTTCTGAAACATGAAGTTCTTAATTTTCATTTTCTTCCCAAACATTTATTCGTATTTTTTTCCAGTTTTCCCCGGCATCTCAAGTGCAAACGAGATCTGAACACTATACATGTATGTAAAACAAAACTAGGATATGAAAGCATGAAGAAAATATATCAATCCTGAGTTTCACTTATATAGGCACTAAATATGTCAAGTGATCGAATACATATAGATTATACATGACTCAAAATTGCATGAGACTTTGATGAGAGACACTAATGTGTTTTGTCCCTTTAACATAATCGTGATTTCGGAATTATGTATACCACATAAGATTTTGATGTACTCGAAACTATGCCTAGAGTTACGAGTCCGATCATTATCTATCTTTTATTATTTTTACTTTTTTGTCTAACTGAGCACCTTAAATAGTAAACCGTAAGCCAAACACCATGAATGTTTGTGAAACCTCGTGGAAAAAAAAATCTTGTACGAACAGTAGTTTAACAATTATTCGGTGAAAAAAATTCAAAATGCTTTTCTCCGTTTTAGATCGGAGGGTATTACTTGGAGGGGAAAATGTGTGGTAATTATGCAAGTGTGATCTGACTCACGAATGGAAGGAGAAATTCAGGTGTGTGACATTGATATTTGAGTTGTAAATGGCATCACATTTGAGTATTTCACCAAACGCTAGCTTAATTCAAAGATCGGAAAATGGGTCATTTGCCCAAATTTTTGTAAAATATGGTTCTAATGGACGAGTAAAAATTAGTATGGGTGAAATGGACACCAAAAAAATAGTAAGAATGAACTGGATTCATCCTGGCTTAAACTTAAAAAATAGCAAGGATGAAACTAGATGCATCCTGATGTAAATTAAAAATAAGAAAAAATATTTGAAAATGGGTAGGATGAAATTGTTTACATCCTGGCTATTTTTACATTCTCGTCCATTTAAACGGTATCAAATTTTACATGTCTTTTTCACCCAGGATTTGTCGTTATTGGGTTAATTGACCAATTTTGTGTTTTAAGATTAACCTTTCGGAATTTATCGTCGAAGATTATGTACTATCAGACTTTCTTAAAGTTCTATTTTCAAGATCTAAGATGTGGTAAAATCATTCGGTGATGATAATAGTGACCTGAGTTCGAAACTCGCCAGCACATAATTCTTTACCGATCAGAAGAACAAGGCAAAAAAAAATTAAAAAAAAAATAAACAAATATGTGGTCAAAATTGAAAGACTTTCCTCTCATACAAATGTACAAATGAAAGTATTAAAGACTTTACAAAAAAAAAAAGTAACAAGCAGACCCTCGTACAAAAACATATACAATTAAACCTCGTAAATTTCTCTTATATCTCTAAATTGCCGAAGTGTGAGATTTGATATTGATAGGAATTTCTCTTATATCTCTAAATTTCCGAAGTGTGAGATTTGATATTGATAGGAATTCTTGAATTTCATACTTGATTCTAAACATGTAGTTCTATTTCTTGCTATTCCTTCCCACAATTTAATCATAATTTAATCAGTTTTTCCCACCATCTCAGCGCAAACCAGATTTGAACATTATACATGTCAAACAAAATTAGGAATCCAGTTTCATTTACATAACACTGTAATTTTCTAAAAATAGTGATTTAGGGGAAGAGAGGCTAGTGACCCATTGATTAATAATTTAATGAGGTTGTAGTAGTAGTGGTAAGGATGGTTCGAATTCTAAGACTTGTGAAGGTGAAGGATTTTTAGATTTAATAAAAATATATACAAAAATATTGACAAATTGGTAGAGAGGTACTGGGACTAGGATTCCGCCAAATTCATTTCTTAAGGTTCAAATAATAATTTTTTATCAATAATAGCTCGAAAATATATTAAATATATCGACTCTAATTTATTGCCAAGATAGATTCTCAAAATATTAGGTGTAAATGTTAAGCATGGGACATCAAATCATCTAAGCTAAGCATGACCCATCAAATCAAATCACAACTAATTAATTTAAATCATAACTTCAATTAAAATTAATGCAAAAGTCATGAAAAGAATTAATAAAATTACCCATGTATGAAGCTCGGCCTCCTCCGTCGTCCCAGTGTTGGGGTTTAACTCATCATAGTAAAAATGCTCTCAAAATAATTTATTATGGCTCAAAAATGGTTTACAAATGATGGGAATATGAGAAATACAATAAAACCAGAGAACTACGACCCTCAGTGACAAAATAAGACTGCTGCCGCTGTGTCGCAAACTCTATGGAAAATAAGACTGCCTGATGTACGACCCACAGGTGTGAGTCGTTATTTCTGTAGAAAAACGACTTTCCTCGCGAGTCCGTTCTTCGTGTTTTTGGTGTTCTTCATCAGCAGCAGCAGCAACAACAGAGTTTCATCAACTCTTGATTTCTGCTTCTCTGGACCTCCTCTCGACCCCAAACTCTCGACAACCTTCTATGCTAACCCAAGAGTTATATTTATACACCTTTGGACCAAGAATAACTTCTCATTAATCCAAAAATTCTTCCCATTACTCGGCAGTGAATGAAAATATTCCCGATATCTTTTTTCTTTAATTCTCTGATTTGTTACGGATTGTTCCCTGTTTTATCTCTTCTCACGCGTCATCCTTGAGCTGTAGGGATTGTTTCCAGCCAATAGAATCAACCCATGCACGTCTCTTCCATCCAAGAATTCCAATAATAGAATATTTTTCCTATTTTAGAATATCTTCCCTGATTTGATTACCACCGGTTATCTAACCAATTTTGACCGAATCCAACACCCATACCATCTCTATCTAGGCCCTAGGAACAAACCCATTTAATTTGGGCCATTGAATCTCACTGGAACACCTTCAAATCCTCAACCCTAGTCATGGCAGTTAAAGAACAATTTTTCCCGCCAATTTTTGGTTTTTGAATTTGGGAAGAAGATGTCCTCCCCCTAACCAGAACTGGGGTGCGAATAGCAGCTTCCTTGGGGTGACCTGGGGGTGCCCCTTAGTAATTAGGTTACCCCTTATCCAAAAGCGAGAGTCCGAATAACACTTGTCCTCCGGGGTGCCAAAACCAACTTTTCGAGCCGAATTTTCCAAAAATGTTTATTTCCTAAAAATACATAAAAACACAATATTAGTACAAAAATAGAGTTCCAACAATACGGACATTGAGGACAAATTAGACACAAAAATGTGTCTATCAAATACCCCCAAACTTATTATTTGTTAGTCCTCGAGCAAAAATAAATCTAGAAAATAAAAAGACCGAGCTATAAACTCGGGAGGGTTTACCAGAGGTGTACCCACAAAACCAATACTCCAGACCCTAGCTATCTACAATGAACCTTGGAAGGCACTAAAGAATCTCCTTGGTTGGCATACTTATTGACTACAAGAGGAAGTACCCTGATGCGAAATTCCAATTGATGTACACGAGTTTGCACTCAAGCATACTAAAATTCATATATAAGTGATAGAGCTCTACTCAGATAGTTGCACTATGGACATCATATTCGGAGTCAAACTAATCACATGGAAAGATTAAGAGATGGATATAGAAAAACATAGATGGTTTTGATGTTTACTAAGTGAACGGCGTTTCCCATATCTGTCTGAAGGCCTCCGCCAAAATGAACCTATCCTAATGGATTGAGATACTAGTCTGACTAATATCAACACACTGGCATATACAAGGGTACCAGTGGTCGATAACCTAACTCTAGTTCAACACAACTGGCATATACAAGGGTACCAGTGGCCGACTTTATTGAATTTATTCCTTTTGGTCAAATGGTCTGGTCTCAATTTTTTTTTTTTTTTTTTGGTAACTACCATTTTTTTTTCTTATTTTTTTCATGGTATCTCAATCACTCTAATTCACCCTAACATTGGTAACAACTTGAATTGTGGGCCCCACCTATCACTTAGAGAAACATAGTTTAAAAACAAAATAAAAATAGAAGTGAAAAGGACTCAAGGAGATATGGTGCAACTATCATGTTATTTATAACACCTGAGCTCTGTGCTTTTATGAATAGACTCTATAGATGTTTCCATCTAATCAGATTGGTTCCTCAACTCCTACAACCAAGATGTTTCCATCCACTTAGATTAGTTAGTGCCATCCTGAATACGCATAAATTTCTAGGCTCTGGAGTTTATTTATTGCAACTAAAAGATTTTCCCATACCCCCAAACTTAAATCTAACATTGTCCTCAATGTTTCCAATGATAAAATTAACAGCATGAACGAGGATAAATTGTTACCACTTGAAGCAAAAAGAGTTAAGGAAAGATATTACCGTGTTGCATGAGCATGGGATACCTCCCAAGAAGTGCTAAGTTTAAAGTCTTCAACCAGACTTAGGAAAGGATTAGTCAACTCAAACCATAAAGTAACAGTCGGAATAACTGTGGGTCTTCAAAACGAAATAGAGCTGACCAAAAGAAACTACAATAACCCAAGAAAGTGAACAAGAATAACATGCCCTTATCTAGTTTCCTGATTAAGATATTTATATCTAATTGTAGTTCAGGTTCAGGTTCTATGAAAGGGTCTAAATAAAATATTTTCCTTAGATGCATTTCCTCATAGGTTGGATCCAAATTATTAGGTCCTAGAGTCTGGAAAAACTCAAATAAGAACTTAGAATCACAAAATAATAATAACCTAAATAACTGAGGATCCTCTAAGTCAATCAAGTTTGACTTACATAATTGACCACAGTGAGAGTAGTGGTCATTCTTAAGCAAATGTGTCGATTCTAATTTCCTAAGGCATTTAGGTTTAGTCTCACAACTTAATATTCGACACATTTAAAATCTATATGTTCCCACATTTGGAAGAAAACTATTTGGTGGGAAAACAAAATCAATCTTGGTATTATTGCCTGGGTTAATCACATCAACCAGAGGATGGGTTTCTAACAGTTGAGACTCTTGTTGGATATCATTAGGTTCTGGAAAACGAGTATGAAGATAATCTTGTAAGATGGTTGAGGCATTGATGTCAATTCCCAAGTGAGGGACCTTACTAAGAGTTAAAGCACATGGAGGATGATACTCACCCCCAAACTTAGAGTTTTCAGTGTCTCTAGACAGACTAGTCACAACTTCCCTAATTTGTAGGTCATCAAATTCTTGAAAATGGGCAATTGATTCTTCTAAGTTGTAATCTTGCGGTGCATCCTCACTCACCTCTACGAGTTCATGTAAGACTATTGTTTCTAAATCGTATGACTCTAAAACAGTATTCTCAGGATAAACCGGTTCCTCTAAACCTTTCTTGGTTTCGTAAACAAGACATACTACATCGTCTGAAACGGGGGTATCTCTAGTCAAATCCTCGTCCTTTTGAATAGGTGAATAATTTTTAAAATTATTAGGATCTGAACCAGAAATAATATAATCATTATAAGGCTCAACTGGGGTAACAAATTCCTGATCACTATTCCCACACATTTTCGATTCTTCATCAGCACTATCTTCATCATCATAATATAATTTTTGACATTTAATAATTCTCAATCTTTGTTTCCAACTACATGGTCTATGTTTATAATATTTCTCATAGATCGTTAGAGGTGATTCCTCAATAAAAGTTGGAGTATCCATATATCGCTGCCCACGCATATATTCACCAAGAGTCATTTCCGAAGACGTTTCTTGATAACGAGAATTTCTAGACATATATTCTCGCAACGTCATCTCAGGTGGCGTCTCCTCAAAAGGATTCATCACCGAAGAAATATAAACTACAGAGGGATTCTATACAATCACAAACAAGGCCGACTCGACTCCACCAAAGCAAACCTAAAGATTTCTAGCAAACAAAAAGCATGATGGCTCCACTTAGATTGTTTCTAGACCAGCTTCTATCTCTCGAAGGAGAATTCGTTACAGTTTGAGCAACCCCTCTGGATCAATCCGAGCTAATGTGAGATGAAACTGAGGTGAGGGAAGCTCAATGGAGCTTTGATACCCAAGGCCTCACCGGCGTTACAAGGCGGCTTGTTTCAACTCCCAGAAGTCACCATGAACTTTGAAGTTGCTTAAAAGGTAACCAATATCCTTCGAAAATTTTTCCTAACAAGCTCGATACCCTATAGGTCTCTTTCTAATCAGATTTTAAAGCTTGGGTTCGCGCTAGGTTTTTTTTCCTAAAACGGGCAAGAAGGGAACGGTGATGAAATCCGAACCCTTATCTTGTTTAGGCCAGGCCTTGCCCTTTACTGGGAAAATAAAGACAGTCCGGTTCGTCCTCAAAAAATTATCACCTTAAGGCATACAGTAACTCGCTTGCAGAGGATTCGCGAGTGTTTCGATTGGACTTACCTCCCGTACCAGACGGGGGATGAACTGTTGTCGTAGACTCGGGCCACGACTCCTATGCCGTGTACGAACCCGAGGGGCCGAGACGATATAGTAATCGTCGTCCTTCCCTGCACACAGTTTATATTATTTTTTTTATTTTTTTTAATAATAATACCCTTCCGTAGGGTTAAAAAAAGAATAAAGTCCAATTGTCCAGAATAAAGTCCAAATAAAAAGTCCAAAAATTACAAAAATTATGAAAGATAAAGCCTATTTACAAATCCTAAAAAAAAATATATCTTTTTTTTTCTTCTCTTTTAGCTTTTAGCTTTAAGCTTTTTGTTCCCAAGTCCTTAGTATTCCACTTCGAACCTGTAAATCAAAGACACAAAAAGAAACGTAAAAAAGAACAAATAATAGTAAAAAAAATAATAAAAACCTAAAAATTCTACCTAAGCACAAATCCGCGTCGGCGGCGCCAAAATGATTAATAATTTAATGGGGGTTGTAGTAGTAGTGGTAAGGATGGTTCGAACTCTAAGACTTGTGAAGGTGAAGGATTTTTAGATTTAATAAAAATATATACAAAAATATTGACAAATTGGTAGAGAGGTACTGGGACTAGGATTCCGTCAAATTCATTTCTTAAGGTTCAAATAATAATTCTTTTATCAATAATAGCTCGAAAAATATATTAAATATATCGACTCTAATTTATTGCCAAGATAGATTCTCAAAATATTAGGTGTAAATGTTAAGCATGGGACATCAAATCATCTAAGCTAAGCATGACCCATCAAATCAAATCACAACTAATTAATTTAAATCATAATTTCAATTAAAATTAATGCAAAAGTCATGAAAAGAATTAATAAAATTACCCATGTATGAAGCTCGGCCTCCTTCGTCGTCCCAGTGTTGGGGTTTAACTCATCATAGTAAAAATGCTCTCAAAATAATTTATTATGGCTCAAAAATGGTTTACAAATGATAAGAATATGAGAAATACAATAAAACCAGAGAACTACGACCCTCAGTGACAAAATAAGACTGTTGCCGCTGTGTCGCAAACTCTATGGAAAATAAGACTGCCTGATGTACGACCCACAGGTGTGAGTCGTTATTACTGTAGAAAAACGACTGTCCTCGCGAGTCCGTTCTTCGTGTTCTTGGTGTTCTTCATCAGCAGCAGCAGCAGCAACAGAGTTTCATCAACTCTTGATTTCTGCTTCTCTGGACCTCCTATCGACCCCAAACTCTCGACAACCTTCTATGCTAAACCAAGAGTTATATTTATACACCTTTGGACCAAGAATAACTTCTCATTAATCCAAAAATTCTTCCCATTACTCGGCAGTGAATGAAAATATTCCCGATATCTTTTTTCTTTAATTCTATGATTTGTTACGGATTGTTCCCTGTTTTATCTCTTCTCACGCGTCATCCTTGAGCTGTAGGGATTGTTTCCAGCCAATAGAATCAACCCATGCACGCCTCTTCCATCCAAGAATTCCAAGAATAGAATATTTTTCCTATTTTAGAATATCTTCCCTGATTTGATTACCACCGGTTATCTAACCAATTTTGACCGAATCCAACACCCATACCAGTTTTATCTAGGCCCTAGGAACAAACCCATTTAATTTGGGCCATTGAATCTCACTGGAACACCTTCAAATCCTCAACCCTAGTCACGGCAGTTAAAGAACAATTTTTCCCGCCAATTTTTGGTTTTTGAATTTGGGAAGAAGATGTCCTCCCCCTAACCAGAACTGGGGTGCGAATAGCAGCTTCCTTGGGGTGACTTGGGGGTGCCCCTTAGTAATTAGGTTACCCCTTATCCAAAAGTGAGAGTCCGAATAACACTTGTCCTCCGGGGTGCCAAAATCAACTTTTCGAGCCGAATTTTCCAAAAATGTTTATTTCCTAAAAATACATAAAAACACAATATTAGTACAAAAATAGAGTTCCAACAATACGGACATTGAGGACAAATTAGACACAAAAATGTGTCTATCACCCATGAATGTAAAAAGAGCGGGGAAAGATAGAAACACGAAAAAAAAAAAAAACTCTTTTATTCGAAAATTGCATGAGACTTTGATGAGAGACACTAATGTGTTTTGTCCCTTAACTCTTGGGATGTTTCTGTTCTTCTGTGGAAGGTACCTTGTAACAAATTTTTATTAGCAATTGAGTTCGGTGAGAAAAATAATGTGCTTTTTTCCATTTTAGATTAGTCGGTACCAGAGGGGAAAATGTGAATGCGCAAGAGGAAAATGTGTGACAAATATGCAAAAATTGAGGTGCGTGACATTAGTATTTGAGTTGTTAATGGCATAAGTATTTCACCAAATGCGTCCATAATAGTGTGGCATTTTTTTATTTCCACTTTCAAGATCTCATCTGCTATTATGGTAGTCAAAACAAAAAGAATTCAGGCTTCTCAAGTTCAAATGTATCAATAGGCTGTTTGAGAGAAAAATGTGTACTTGAAAAGAAAGGAAAGATTAGTCTTTTTATTGAACGAGTAAAATGCAAGTCTTTGCTAATTATAAGAAATGCGGTCTTTGTTTTAGCAAGAAATAGTGCCAGAAGAATGCTTTGCTCCGGTCAAACAAGTGTAAGCATGGTGTAAATTTGATACAAAGTTGACAGTAAATAAAACCTTCCACTTTGATGTAGAAAGCTCGATTTTGCCAGTAAAAAAACAAGCTCATTCAACTTATCGCCTTATAGGCGATAAGCCTTTCGAACAGATCAAAATGAGTCGAATATGTCTATCACATTATACTGCAATCTATTTTTGTTTTACCTATAACAAAGCTGAGCCAAACAAAATACTTTCAAGTTTAAAACCAAGTTGTAATTAGTTATTACCATACCACTTAAAGTAATCTACAGCTGTTGGATAAAAAAAATTCTCAGTATATCCACATAATCCAACAGCTAAAAACTAATGTCAGATCAAATGGAGAGATTCAAAGGCTCCAAAAATAGTTTGCAGTGCATGAAAAGTGGTATTGATCCAAGCATGCAGGGCAAAAACCAGGGTCTTCACCCTATTTTTAACATAAAAATTCATCGTTTATAAAGAACGATATGATTGCGTTGAAACCACATGCATTTTCACCCCTCACTGGTAATATCAGAGGAATAACAAAGTAAATAAATTCCGAGCTAAAGAAAAAGGTAAGAAATTATTAAAAAAATTCATTGATTTTGTCTTATATATCAAGGGTGGTGTCTCAGCAGTACTGTTGAGGTGCTGGTTACAAAAGCAAAGAAAAGTTCGAAAGATTACCATTTTTCTGGTGTGTATATAAGGAGCAAAAACCAGGCACTTGCAAGTTCTTTTTAGAATTTTGGTAAAATGGCGGGAGGTATGGCAATTCAAACGGATACGAAGGATTATGGTGGGAAGATCACCATGTTTGTGCTCATGACTTGCCTGGTGGCCGCAACTGGAGGTCTCATCTTCGGTTATGACTTGGGGATTTCAGGAGGAGTAACGTCCATGGATGTGTTTCTGAAGAAGTTCTTTCCTTCGGTGTACAAAAAAATGCAAGATGATACCGGAAAAACAAATCAGTACTGCAAATTCGATAGTCAGGTGTTAACAAGCTTCACCTCTTCTCTGTATATTGCGGCTTTGGTTGCTTCATTTTGTGCCTCCGTAACAACAAGAATCTTCGGGAGAAAAGTTTCAATGGTTGTAGGAGGAGTAATATTTTTAATTGGTTCGGTCCTCAATGGTGCTGCTGAGAATGTAGCGATGCTCATTCTAGGAAGAATATTACTTGGTGTAGGTGTAGGGTACGCCAACCAGTCCGTACCAGTTTATCTGTCCGAGATGGCACCAGCAAAATTAAGAGGTGCACTCAACATGGGATTTCAGTTGGCCATCACAATTGGAATATTGGTGGCGAATCTTGTTAACTACGGCACAGCCAAGATCAAGGGTGGATATGGATGGAGAGTTTCTTTGGCTCTAGCGGCTGTACCAGCAATCGTAATGACCGTTGGTGCCGTTTTCCTTCCGGACACTCCAAACTCACTCCTCGAAAGAGGTCACCAAGAGAAAGCCAAAAGAATGTTGCAGAAGATCCGTGGAAATGAAGAAGTCGAAGAAGAATTTCAAGACCTTATCGAGGCGAGTGAAGCAGCAAAGAAGATTGAACATCCTTGGAGAAACATCTTACAACCAAGATACAGGCCTCAACTTACCATGTCCATTTTGATTCCGTTCTTCCAACAGTTCACTGGTATCAATGTCATCATGTTTTACGCACCAGTCCTCTTTAAGACTATTGGCTTCGGCGATGATGCATCCCTTATGTCTGCTGTTATCAGTGGACTCGTCAACATGTTTGCCACTTTTGTTTCTATCAGCACAGTCGACAGAGTTGGAAGAAGAATGTTGTTCCTCGAAGGTGGAATCCAGATGCTCATTTCCCAGGTAAAATAGAGGCAAAATTCCATGTTCTTCTTTTCAAGTTACAAGTGTTATACGAAAATATATTAATGTTTTTTTTGTGTATATGCAGATCCTAGTAGGAGTCATTCTGGGCATGAAATTTGGAGTAGAAGGTGTTGGATCCATGTCAAAATCGAGTTCATATCTAGTATTGTTCTTAATCTGTGCCTATGTTGCGGCATTTGCATGGTCATGGGGACCCTTGGGTTGGTTAGTTCCAAGTGAGATCTTCCCTCTAGAGATCAGATCAGCAGGACAAGCTATCAACGTATCAGTTAACATGTTGTGTACATTTGTCATTGCCCAGTTATTCCTCACCGCGCTTTGTCATATGAAGTTTGGTCTATTCTTCTTCTTTGCCGGCTTCGTCTTGATAATGACTTTGTTCATTTTCTTCTTCCTGCCTGAGACAAAGAACGTACCAATTGAAGAAATGAATAACATATGGAAGAAGCATTGGTTCTGGGGTAAATACATCCCGGATGACGCTGTCATTGGAGTCCACCATACATCCATGAAGGTTTCCAATTACTGATCACACCGTTGCGTTGTCTTTGTACGTGTTGTAGTTATCCCAACTGCTGCAAGCAATGGATATAGATAGTGCTGTAAAAGTTGAAAAGAGAGGGGGGAAAAAGGTGAATAAAAGATGTGCGCTGGAAAGGAATATGAAAACTGTGAGCGTTCATGGCTACCATGTCAGGCCGACCTCATGAGATGTACTATCTGTTGTATTTTTTTCTTTTCATAAACTGAGACGGATAACGTCTCAAACTCGAATGTTTTCATAGACTTCGTTATTGAATAGATTTTCAAAAGAATTTTTGCAAAAAGGCACGTCCCATTGTATTTGGGGCATTTGTGTTATGGGCTCTGCGACTGGGCCATATGTGTATGATCGTGATGCCATGCTAGGAGGTGGGTATTGAGGCAGCAAACTTGGAATGATTTTTTAGAAACCTATTTTGAGGCATACTCCTTTTTTTTTTTTGAGGCATATCCATCCATTATATTATCTAGGTTGGGTTTATAAGGGGTGTCTAAAGGTAGTGCAGTTACCTATATATCCCTAAATAATTTCAATTTGTAATAGTTCCCTTATCCTCAAAAACCTAAAATTAAAAATCAAAATAAACTTTAAACTTAAACATCTAGGACTCCAATTCAATAAAGAACTTAATCAAACAAAGGAAACACGAATCGAAGTGAGCGATGTTGGAATGCGAAATCCAAATCTCAATTGCTCTTAGATGTATTTTAGAATGTATACGTAACAAACCCATTTTGTTTTTGATTGATTTTATTTTGTTTGATCGGTAGAATATGATTTCAAAGATGAAATTAGGGTTTTCAGAAGATCAGTTCGGCTGATCTTGCAGTATCAATTTTGAGCCGAACTTAGTGTATGATTTAGAGAAACACTATGTTCGGCTAATGCGACTTTACAATATTTTCAGCCGAACCTCAATTTTCTTGTCGAACCTCAATTTTTCAAGCCGGACCTAGTGGATGATTCAGTTTCTGAGTGAAGTTCGGCTGATAACTTTTGAGCCGAACCTCTGGTTTTTTGAAATTATACCTAGGTTCGGCTGACAAGTTATCAGCCGAACTGTTCATCTGGTCAGCAGATCTGGGTTTTAAAAATTCAAATTTTTGGCAGATTCAACTTATAAAAGGAAATTAAACCCCGATAGAAGTTTACTTCTGATTTGAATCACACATTTTGGTCACTTCTAATCACTAAAATCTCAAAAGTCAAAACCCAAGCTTTTTTTCTTCACTTCTTCTTCTTCCTCTCAAAAATCCCAACTCTCTCACATAAATTTGATTTTTCTACTAATTCACCACTAATAATTTAATGTTTAATCAATCCTTAAAATTCATAATTAATCAATTCTAATCATAATCAATTACACTAATTATATAAGGGTAGTTATGCCATTATCAAAAATGGTGGATGAGGGGTGATGTTGTTTTTTATTTAGTGACCCTATTTTGGCATTATCTAGTATGCCTCAAAAAAATCTAGTATGCCTCAAAATAGGTTTCATTTTTTAGGATCCATGGTATTTTTGAGGGGACCATGGTTTTATTAGGCCGCCTTCCTTATAGTGATAAGGGGTGTCCTAAAACGTTGAAATGACTAACCTACCCTTAACCTAATTTAATTTAAAACCAACCTAATAACCACCTATATATATATAACCACCACCACCGCCCACCACCGCCGATTACCACCACCACCACCTCTGATTATCACCACCACCAACCACCGATTACCACCACCACCTCCTCCCACCACCACCGCCACCGCCTATTTAAGAAATGTAACAACATCAATGCAATCACAATTAAGTTCGGTTACATAATAATTTTATCGAGTATAAAAGACGCCAGCCGCAACCTGATTCCGCCATGGGACCACTCCGGAGGTATTTTCCAACAAACCCTTCGCTTTAATTTGATTTTGATTGCTTCAATCGAATAGAAATCAGCAAAATAGGGTTTTAATATGAGTTACAGAGCCATGTTCGGTTAGGTCGATTTTCCAAAAAACCATAGTTTACTAACCGGACTTCTTGAAAATGAAGAACACGAAGAACAGTTCGGTTCTATTGGATTTAAAACTAAGCCACCGAACTCTCTGTTTGGTTGTTTCGCAAAAAAAATTAAAATTACAAAGTAACCGAACTCCACCCTTAGAACTGAAAAGAACAAATCCAGTCTAACCGAACTGTGTTGTTGTGGCCACTATGTTGAGTTCCAAAGTAACCGAACTTAGCCAATAGAGTTCGGTTTGTTCGCAAAAAAATTTAAAACTACAAAGTAACCGAACTTAGCCAATAGACGCTGGAACTTCACATTTTTTTTGTTTGTTAAGTTCGGTAACTTCACAATTTTATTGCAGAAACCGAACTCAGAGTTCGGTTGGTTAGCTGTTAGGTTCAAGTTTGCGAAAGAACCGAACTTTATAAACTTATATACTCTTATATTACGTAAAGTTCGGTCAGATCAAAAGTGCATGCAGTTTGCGAACCAACCGAACTTTGTACACCAAAGTTCGGTTAGTTGAGAACCAACCGAACATAACGCTGTAACTCATAGAATTATTAGAGAGTTCGGTAACCTGCGTGTTTGGAACAAGTAACCGAACTACACTTTCAGATGAGTTCGGTTACTTGTTCATCTCACGGGGCAACCGAACTACAGCTTCAGATGAGTTCAGTTACTTGTTCTTCATATAAAGTAACCGAACTGTTCAAAATCCAGTTCAAATCCGGATCATTTTGAAGATTAATAAATATTCTAGGAGAGGATGGAGATGAAGAATCAGATGAGTTTTCATCATTTGAATACTCAAACTTAGTGAATTGGAAAAAAAAATTATTTTCCATGTTTTTCTCCTTCATCTTCTCTAACTCTACTCTCTCAATAATTCTACTCAACTAATAATAAACCCATCTTTTAATTTAATCTCACTAATTGTTTTTAACTAAATCATTCACTAATCATAACCTAAAATAAATTAAGAGGATAGATTAGGTATTAAATAAATAACTAGATATGGGGTGACCTAGAATTACTTCTAATGTCTTTACCCAAAATAAAACCATGGTTCCCCCAAAAAAACCATGGTCCCAAAAAATCGTCGAGCAACACCAACGTTGCCCACACCAAGCTCATCATGGGTACTTTCATGTGTTGTTTCTGTCTTCAATGCCCCGACACTTTCACTCTGCCAGAATCGGGTATACAACTCTCCAGGAACAACATAATAGTGATCACGCAGCTGAGGCAAACCCCTATCATCATATACTGAATCAAACCCCGGAGGGTTGCATGGGATTACTATTTTCCCAACTACCTGCCTCATACATCTCTCAGCCAGGTAAGCAGAAACTATTGTTCCTTTAACTGCATCCTTGAAAACAATTCTCCTTTTAGACAACTCAAGTGCAGTTTCAAACTCTTCCGACTGTCTGAGTTCACTATCCGTAAACCATGGGTCCCAAATTACCATATTACTCATTCTCATGTCGATCTGACTTCGACCATCACTGATTGAATGCTTGTGAAGATCTATCAGCCCCTTTTCCTGAATGTTCGTGTCATGAAATAGACTAATAGCAGGGTGACAATCTAGGGCGTCGTTTTTTAAGTTCTCCTTCGATACTGGCTGATAATTACGAAAATAAAAATAATACCAGAATTCTAAAATCATCCACATCCCACCCATATCTTTATGCCTGCATGAACTCCAAGCATCCAAACATTTGTATAATTTTCCCAAAGTAGAAGTACCCCAATCATAAGTCCCAACCTCATTCAAATTATCCAACACTAGACACCAACGTTTATCAACTGTTCCACTTAGGTCTGCAAATAAAAAAGAACCGATACACCAAAGCAAGAACATTCTAGTTAATTCCTCGTCAATCGGGGTGTTGTCAATTGGGTTGTTCCTCGTCGATTGCCTACTTTTTATGTAATTAACCAAGTGAGAGATACGTATGGTACTTGACTTTGATTCATAAATTCATCCAGGTTTCAAGTCATGTACCTTTATATACTCCAAATGATCTAATACACCCCGAAAATATTTATCATCCATAGCTTCATAGTCTTTAGTCGTGAATGTGTCATTGGGAAGTTGTGGAAGTCTCTTATCTCCTCCAATTGGAATACCAGTCAATCGAAAAGAAATCCAAATGGGTCAAACCTATCTCAAACTCACAAAAATGAAAAGTTTTTTTCTTCCACCACCTCTCACATATAGCTTCAGTTAATCCTTGATCCGCATACTTGAAATTAAATTGAAATACCGAAGAAAAACCACAAGTCTGAAGAAGAACCTTTGCTCAAGGGTTTTCTGTAACCACTATGTTGTATAACTCATTCACACTTGACCAAGTGCTCCTAAATTTAAACGTTCGTGAACCCAAAGTATCACATTTATGCTTGATTGTCTCGTTTCTTTGAGATAACGTCTCAAACTTACTCAAATCAATTCCTCCATTTTCTATTCAAACAAACATTAAAGGATGGACAATCAACATACGAAAGTTCCCACACTAAATCATACTCCCTCCGTCCCTAATTAGATGACCTAGTTGTAGTTTGCACAATTTTTAAGACAAGGATGTTAGTAAAACTTAGAAATGATTTATCTCTTAAACTATATCACGGTTTTTCGTAAACTTTATACTGTTGAAAAGCATTTTAAAACACCTACGTAACGAATATAAACATAACTATCAAATTATACATATTTCTTATAGTAAAAAAAATAGGTCATCTATTTATGGGACAAAACTTAAAACCAAGTAGGTTTGATGTAAAACCTAGACGCCTATTCAAATGGCGTCTTGACCGTGTTGACTTGCCTGAATAATCAATTATGCGCCCCAGAACTCTCCGAATTTTTTGTTGTTTCTCTGCTAGCTCGGAAGCACTATATCACAGGGTGGACGGAATCATCAGTTGCAGAAACTAGACCAGCGGTCGCATGAGGAACAACATATCCAAGAGGAATTTTGCTGAAGAATAACAGAACAAGATGAAGCTCAAGGATCCCATCATTCTTTGGAAGGATCTCTTACTGGTCAAATTGCGGCTTCAAGAACCATTATGGTACCTAAAACGTCCGTTGTTGCTGCTGGTGCAAGTAACAATGCATTCAAGGAGAAAATCTGTGCATTTGGTATTTCATCTTCATTTTTTTTGGTTTTATTTTGTTAAACAAAATTATTTTTTGGTTTGGACCAAATTGTCATGCGTTTTATTAGTTGGTCTAAAAGCTTGATGTTTAGGGGAACTGAAATTATTGAAGCCAAGAAAGAAGTCTGAGAGTCCTCAGAAAATGACACAGGAAAAACGGTTCAATGTTTGAGAATTGAGTGTTCAAACTTGGATTTGAATTGTTAATGCATAAATCAAGAAATCTGTTTTGAGGCATACCAAAATGTTTCGAGACATGCGTTCGGCTGAAGTTATCAGCCGAACCTAGGCAAAATACACAAGATTCGGCTCAAATTGAGTATGCCTCAAAAATTTATGGTATGCCTCAAAACAGGTTACTAAATCAACCTGCACGCACTCAGAACACTTTGAATATTTGGTGGGCTTGTTTTTATGTATCTCCCTTGTTGCAATTTGATTAGCCCAATCATCTTATTGAACCCTCACGTATCTGTTGATAGTTGGATTTGAAGTTGTAAATGTAGTGCTTTCAAGTGAAGATGATCTGCTAGATGCATAGAACATTCTCGCCACACTTACTTATACAGGGGTCAGGGGTAGGGGTGAGCATGGGCCGGTATGGACCGGTTTTCACCTTATCCGCATCCAATCCAATTCACTGCGGATTTCAAATTTGGCATCCGCATCCAATCCAACATCCAACGGATTTGCATCCAATAGATGCACGGATGAACGGATTGGGTGCGGATAATCCAATGGATGTGTGTTAGTTAAAATTGATAATGAAAAAATAACACCAATATATAGGATTTCTTATAGAACCTACACATTTTATACATGTATATAAATTTAGAAGTGCCATGGAAAATACTCCAAGCAAACACCTCAAAAATTCCAAAATTATCTATAAATTTTCTAAAAATTATATAAATGCCCTTAATCTAACGGGTATGGATATCCAACGGATTTTCAAGGTTGCATTCGGATCTAATCCATAATCCGTTGGATTTCAAAAATCTCATCAATGTCCAACCCATTAGCGAGCGTCCGAGCATCCATCCTCCGAGCATCCATCCGCACAAATACAGTTGGTCCCGGTTAAATCCGCGGATTACGGATAAAATGCTCACCCCCTAGTCAGGGGGAAGCAACACAATGTGGGCACATCCTATCTCTTTGACTAATTCAATGCTTAAGTTGTATGGGCCGTCCTGGCCCAGGCTTCTTTATGTAAGACACTTGAACCTGCTTTGGCGGCAACTTTTGCGACAGAAACCAGAAACAAGCATAACAGGAGCTAAAACACAAAGAACGCAGAAAGTTGCATGGTAGCAAAATACTTTATTCAAGTACCAGAGAACGCATATTACATACTTACGGTCCAGCAAATAACCCATTTGCATAATACTTTCTTTTTCAGTTTGCTTATCATCCAACCAAACCAAAAATGAGTTGGCATCTTAGGCTGTTAATTCTCATTTAGTTGCTTATCATTAGACTGCAAAGCAATTATAGTTATTCTTATCCTTCTAATCAAGAGATATACAGCTACCGGATAAAAAGATATATCTGTAAATCCATTTATCCAACTAAACATTTAAGGTAAAGATAGAATTTAAAGGTTAAAATTTAGTGATCCAAGAGTAGTCAAACGAAAATGGATAAGCATTGATCAGTTTAAGAAATGGCTATTTTCAGCAAATTTTGCTGTGAACAGCTAAACAAAGACTAATTTTAGACTAAACTTGATGATATATATAAACTACTGAATCCAATTGAATTGAAACATCACCCTCATTTTCATCCTCGCTACAAATACGAAAACGAAAAAAGATTTCTCAGCTAAATCAAATTGAGTTTAACAGAGATTATCTTGGGTGTCACCAGTATTACTCAAGTGGTGATGCAAAGAATTTTTTGCCTTAATAAGTTGGTTGTAGGAGACACCAAAAACACCTTCCAAGTTGTTTTAAAATTGCAGTAAAATGGCAGGTGGTATGGTTATTCAAGGAGATACAAAAGATTATGGTGGAAAGATTACCATGTTTGTGCTCATGACTTGTCTGGTGGCCGCAACTGGTGGTCTCATCTTCGGTTATGACTTGGGAATTTCGGGAGGAGTGACGTCCATGGATGTGTTTCTGGAGAAGTTCTCTCCTTCAGTATACAAAAAGATGCAAGATGATACCGGTAGAACAAATCAGTATTGCAAGTTTGACAGTCAGCTGTTAACCAGCTTCACTTCTTCTCTATACATTGCCGCTTTGGTTGCTTCATTTGCTGCCTCTGTAACAACAAGAATCTTCGGGAGAAAAGTTTCAATGCTTGCAGGAGGGATTATATTCTTAATTGGTTCATCCCTAAACGGTGCTGCCACGAATGTCACGATGCTCATCCTCGGCCGAATATTACTCGGCATAGGTGTAGGGTACGCCAACCAGTCTGTTCCAGTTTATCTGTCCGAGATGGCACCTGCAAAATTGAGAGGATCCCTCAACATGGGATTTCAACTAGCTATCACAATGGAATATTGGCAGCAAATCTGGTGAATTACGGTACAGCCAAGATCAAGGGTGGATATGGATGGAGAGTTTCATTGGCTCTAGCAGCTGTACCAGCAATCATAATGACTATTGGTGCAATTTTCCTTCCGGATACCCCAAATTCACTCCTCGAAAGAGGTCATCAAGAGAAGGCTAAAACTATGTTACAAAAAATCCGAGGAAACCAAGAAGTCGAAGAAGAATTCCAAGACCTTATCGAGGCAAGCGAAGCAGCAAAGAAGATTGAACATCCATGGAGGAACATATTGCAGCCAAGATACAGGCCTCAACTTATCATGTCCATTATGATTCCGTTCTTCCAACAGTTCACTGGTATCAACGTCATCATGTTTTACGCACCAGTCCTCTTTAAGACTATAGGCTTCGGTGATGATGCAGCTCTTATGTCTGCTGTTATCACTGGACTTGTCAATATGTTCGCCACTTTTGTCTCTATTGGCACAGTCGATAGAGTTGGTCGAAGAATGTTATTCCTCGAAGGTGGAATTCAGATGCTCATCTGCCAGGTAAAAATACACAAAATTTGTAAAGTACTAATTAATAAATTCCATGTTTATTTTATAAATTACAGAGGTTATATAAATATAAAACTAATCTGTTATTGCATATACAAATACCTTTGCAGATCCTAGTAGGAGTCATACTCGGGATGAAATTTGGAGTAGAAGGTGTTGGGTCCATGTCCAAGTCGAGCTCATATCTAGTACTGGTCTTGATCTATGCTTATGTTGCGGCGTTTGCATGGTCATGGGGACCCTTGGGTTGGTTGGTTCCAAGTGAGATCTTCCCTCTAGAGATAAGATCAGCAGGACAAGCTATCAACGTATCAGTCAACATGTTCTTTACCTTTATCATTGCCCAAGCATTCCTTACCCTGCTTTGTCATATGAAGTTTGGTTTATTCTTCTTCTTTGGTGGCTTCGTCTTGATAATGACTCTCTTCATTTTCTTCTTCTTGCCTGAGACAAAGAATGTACCAATTGAAGAAATGAACAATATATGGAAGAAGCATTGGTTCTGGGGTAAATACATCCCAGATGATGCTATCATCGGTGTCCACCATACATCCACAAAGGTTTCTACTTACTGAAAATAGTATTCATTGTCTTCATACGTGTTTTAGGCTGATTCAACTGCTTCGGTTCCAGATTTTCAAGTCTACATCTGGCAATAGCAGTTGTTGTAAGCAATTGACGAAACATAAAAGTTGTAATTTGACTAGACAAAAAAGAGCGCACTGGAAAGGAATGTAAAAATTCTGAGTGGTCAAGACTAGGTACCTTGTCAGGCCTCAGGAGATGTACTACCTGTTTTTTTTTCCTTTTGATAAATTGAGATGAACAATGTCTCTAACTTAATTGTACTCATGGATTGATTGAATACAACGAGTAGCTAGTTTTCCTGCAAATCCAACTGACTAATTTTTTTACATCATGCAAGCTTACTTGTCCATTGTTGTTCCAAATTCCAGTAACTTCACACAAGCTGTAATAATCTTGTGGTGACATAACAGATTTTTAAGGGTTGTTTTTGAATTCCTAGAACCCACCACTTAATGACATTCACAATTTAGATTTAATGTTGTTCCTAAAAGTTCTTATAGAAGAAATGTAGAGATCTTCCTCTGCATATGTAGCATAACGCCTGTTCATACTTTTTGAGTTTATTTCCTATAAAGACCATTTTCACATCATGAGGTTAACTCCTAAATAATACCAAATACCAATGCTTATACTGAATGTGATTTGGTGGAAAGCTAAAGACCAACATCTATGTCTAAGTCCAGTATACAGCTAAAATACTCACTTACAGAATTTGGTTGTTTCCTTAAACATCAATGTACGCAGAATCAAATGTGAATTAACATATCAATAATATGATGCAAAAAATGGAATGAATCAGTTTCACCACTGGTTTCAGCAAATACAAAGTAACATATTTGCATCCTATCGCAACACACCATATAAATATGATTCTTATCTCCAAAATGCAAATGACTTCACTTATGAAGCCATCTCTAAGACTTTAACTGGCCGAATTAAGCCTTTGATGGATAAATCAACTTTCTAAATCAAAGTATGTTTGTCCCCAAAAGATTAGTATCTGACAATGCCATGTTGGCTCATGAGCTAGTGCATATTGTTTGGAAAAAAAGATAATCAACATTGCTATCATCAAAGTCAAACTTGGCACGTCTAAGCTCTCTAAGGCTTATAATGAGATGTGGTCATGCCTTACAGAAGCCATGGCTATACTAGGCTTTAAAGCCAAATGGTACCAAATGATAATTAATCGCAATGATTCCATATTTAAAAAATAAAAATAAAAAAATATATAAAAAAAATTAACATTTTATCAGGAATAATTGTAGATACTTTCCTATGGTGTGATTTTTCCCTATATTTACAGTTAATTTGAAATCAATGACATATTTGTGATCCAACAAACAACGTCAATGTACTTCCATAATATTTTTTTTTAGTTTGTTTATCAATCCACCAAAACAGTGAATAATTGTTGGCATCTTGGGCTACTAAATCTCTTTCAGCCTGCTTATCATTAGATTCTGAATAACTAATTAAGTTATCATTATCTTGTAACAGAGACAAGGCATACAGCTGTAGGATAAAAAGATGATATATCTGTAAATCCACTTATACAACTAAATATTTTAGGTAAAGATAGAGTTTAGGGGTTAAAAACTAGTGATCCAAGACTAGTCCACAGAAAATGGATAAGCATTGATCAAACATGGTAATGGCTATTTTCAGTAAAAATTTAGCTATGAACAAAAACAGCAAATAAACAAAGACTAATTTTAGATGACATTTTCATGATATATAAACAGCATATGAGGCATCAAAATCTCATCCTCGTTTTCATTCTCACAGTTAATCATTGTACGAATATCTTAGGTGTCTCGGTGGAATTACTAAGCTGCTGCTTACTAACATTTTTTTCCGTAGAAGTTTGGTTGTGAAAGAAAAGAAAATATCTTTCAATTTTTATAAATTGCAATAAAATGGCTGGAGGTATGGCAATTCAAGCAGATACAAAGGATTATGGTGGGAAGATTACCATGTTTGTGCTCATGACTTGTCTGGTGGCCGCAACTGGTGGTCTCATCTTCGGTTATGACTTGGGAATTTCGGGAGGAGTGACGTCCATGGATGTGTTTCTGGAGAAGTTCTTTCCTTCAGTATACAAAAAGATGCAAGATGATACCGGTAGAACAAATCAGTATTGCAAGTTTGACAGTCAGCTGTTAACCAGCTTCACTTCTTCTCTATACATTGCCGCTTTGGTTGCTTCATTTGCTGCCTCTGTAACAACAAGAATCTTCGGGAGAAAGGTTTCAATGCTTGCAGGAGGGATTACATTCTTAATTGGTTCAGCCCTAAACGGTGCTGCCACGAATGTCACGATGCTCATCCTCGGCCGAATATTACTCGGCATAGGTGTAGGGTACGCCAACCAGTCTGTTCCAGTTTATCTGTCCGAGATGGCACCTGCAAAATTGAGAGGAGCCCTCAACATGGGATTTCAATTGGCAATCACAATTGGAATATTGGCAGCAAATCTGGTGAACTACGGAACAGCCAAGATCAAGGGTGGGTATGGATGGAGAGTTTCATTGGCTCTGGCAGCTGTACCAGCAATCATAATGACTGTTGGTGCCATTTTCCTTCCGGACACCCCAAATTCACTCCTTGAAAGAGGTCATCAAGATAAGGCTAAAACTATGTTGCAGAAAATCCGAGGAAACCAAGAAGTTGAAGAAGAATTTCAAGACCTTATCGAGGCAAGCGAAGCAGCAAAGAAGATTGAACATCCATGGAGGAACATATTGCATCCAAGATACAGGCCTCAACTTATCATGTCCATTATGATTCCATTCTTCCAACAGTTCACTGGTATCAACGTCATCATGTTTTACGCACCAGTCCTCTTTAAGACTATAGGCTTCGGTGATGATGCAGCCCTTATGTCTGCTGTTATCACTGGACTCGTCAATATGTTTGCCACTTGGGTTTCTATTGGCACAGTTGATAGAGTTGGTCGAAGAATGTTATTCCTCGAAGGTGGAATTCAGATGCTCATCTGCCAGGTAACAATACACAAAATTTTAAAGCAGTAATAAATGCCATGTCTTTTTTTTTTTCAAGTTACAGGTATCATACAAATATAATGCTAATTTGTTAAGTACCTCTGCAGATCTTAGTAGGAGTCATACTCGGCATGAAATTTGGTGTAGAAGGTGTTGGATCCATGTCCAAGTCGAGCTCATATCTAGTATTGGTCTTGATCTGTGCTTATGTTGCGGCATTTGCATGGTCATGGGGACCCTTGGGTTGGTTGGTTCCAAGTGAAATTTTCCCTCTAGAGATCAGATCAGCAGGACAAGCCATCAATGTATCAGTCAACATGTTCTTTACCTTTATCATTGCCCAAGCATTCCTTACCCTGCTTTGTCACATGAAGTTTGGTCTATTCTTCTTCTTTGGCGGCTTCGTCTTGATAATGACTCTCTTCATTTTCTTCTTCTTGCCTGAGACAAAGAATGTACCAATTGAAGAAATGAACAATATATGGAAAAAACATTGGTTCTGGGGTAAATACATCCCAGATGATGCTATCATTGGTGTCCACCACACATCCACTAAGGTTTCCGATTACTGATCATAGTATTGCATTGTCCATCTTAGCGCTTTTGGTGGATTCAACTGCTTTGGTTCCAGATTTCCAAGTCTAAATCTGGCAATAGCAGTTGCTGTAAGCAATTGACTGTATATAGAAGTTGAAACTTGAATAGAGAAAAAAATAGTGCAGTTGAAAGCAATATAAAAGATTCTGAGCGGTCAGGACTAGGTATCGGCTATCTATGTCAGGCCACATGAGATGTACATATCTGTTGTTTTGTATTTTTTTCTTCTCATACGTTTAGATGGCCATCGTCTCAAATTTAATTGTTGTCAAAGATTATATTGATTGAATACAACGAGCAGCTATTTTTCCTTCAAATCCAACTGACTAATTATCATTAACTCATGTAAGTTGACTTGTCAATTATAGTTCCAAATTCCAATAACTCAACCCAAACCGTAATATTCCCATGGTGACATGACATAATTTTAAGGCTTGGCTTTGAGTTCCTGAATCCCACCAGTTAATGACATTCATGTCATAGATTTATAGTTGTTCCTAAAAAGTTCATACAGAGGAAACGTAGAAATTTTCCTCTATATGTATAGCATAACTTCTGTTCATGCCTTTTGAGTTTATTTCCTACGAAGATGATTTCACATTAATGGCATAACTCTTAAATAATATCAATGCTTTTCATTCAAATCATGGTTATACTAATTGATTTTCATTTGGTGGAAAGAAGACCAAACACCTATGTGAAGTCTAGCATACAACTAATACTTACACAGTTACACTCACCTATAAAACTTGGCTGTTTACGCAAACATCAATGTACACAGAATCGAATGTGAATACAACATAAGATATAAAATTCTTATCTCCGAAGTAATATGGTACACCAGTTCAGACCCATTGTTCTGTGTAGCTTATTTAAAAAGTAACCTCGACGACTTTAGCAAACCGAATTAAGCCTTAAATCAAAGCGTGTTTGTTCCAGAGAGACAAGAATATATCTGATAGTGTCATGTTAGCTCATGAGCTAGTGCATATTGTTCGGAGAAAAAAATAACTTGTTGCTCTTAAACTTGAAATGTCTAAGGTTTATGATAAGCAGGAATTATCATTTCTTATAAATCCATGGCTAGACTAGGCTTTAATTCCAAATGGTACCAAATAATAATAAACTACATTTCCACCGTATCTTTCCATCATGCTAAATGGTGCCCTCGATGACCACTTTACACCTGAAAGAAGGCAAAGACAAGCAGACCACATACCTTCATATGCCTATATCCTATGTGTTGAAGCTTTCTCATCTCACTTATTGGCACTCAAAACCTCTGATTTTATCCATAGTGTCAAGGTGTGCATATATGTTTTATTTCCTCTCATGCTACTGAAAGTGATATCACTGATATAAAAGAACACCTAAAAAAGTATTGTCTTGTCACACGACAAGAAATAAGTTTTTTAAAGCTTGCATTCTAGTAAGTCTTAGTGATAACACAGATAGTAGAGTTAGAAATAGACTTTATGGACAAGTCTATGGGTATCTCCAACAGGTCATCCATAAACCACCATCAGCGTTTTTTTTCTTCATACTTCTTATTTAGTAGCAAGTTCTTCGTGAAATTGCCATGATATTTTTTTATTTAGTTTTTAGGTTGGTTCACACGAACTGGCCAAGAATTTTTAACATTTAAAAAAAATATATATCTTATTTTTAGTATTTTATCAGGATAATTTTAAATATTTCCCCATGTGGGATTGTCCGACGCACAACATATCCAACCAAACCAAAATGAGTTGGCATCTTCTGCTAATAAATCTCTTTCAGTTTGATTATCATTAGATTGTAAGTAACTAATTAAGTTATCCTTTATCTTGTAATAGAGAGAAGGCATACAGCTGTGGGATAAAAAGATAGATCTGTAAATCCACTTATGCAACTAAACAATTTAGGTAAAGATAGCGTTTAGGAATTAAAAACTAGTGATCCAAGAGTAATCGTAAAGAAAATGGATAAGCATTTATTGATAATGGCAATGGCTATTTTCAGTAAAATTTTAGTTATGGACAAAAACAACAGCTAAACAAGGACTAAATTTAGATGACATTTACATTTTAATGATATATAAACAGCATAAGAAGTTTCAAAACCTCATCCTCATTTTCATCTTCAATTCTAATCATTGAAGGATATCTTGGGTGTCTCAGCAAAATTATTAAACTACTGATTACCAAGATATTTTTCCTTTAAAAGTTTGGTTGTGAGAGAAAAGAAAAAGAGCGTTTATATAAATAAATCACAGTAAAATGGCAGGAGGTATAGCAATTCAAGCAGATACGAAGGATTATGGTGGAAAGATTACCATGTTTGTGCTCATGACTTGTCTGGTAGCCGCAACTGGTGGTCTCATCTTTGGTTATGACTTGGGGATTTCAGGAGGAGTAACTTCCATGGATGTGTTTCTGGAGAAGTTCTTTCCTTCGGTATACAAAAAAATGCAAGATGATACCGGGAAAACAAATCAGTACTGCAAATTTGATAGTCAGCTGCTAACAAGCTTTACTTCTTCTCTGTACATTGCGGCTTTGGTTGCTTCATTTGCTGCCTCTGTAACAACAAGAATCGTCGGGAGAAAAGTTTCAATGCTTGCAGGAGGGATTATATTTTTAATTGGTTCGGCCTTAAACGGTGCTGCCAGGAATGTCACGATGCTCATCCTCGGCAGAATATTACTTGGCATAGGTGTAGGGTACGCCAACCAGTCTGTTCCAGTTTATCTGTCTGAGATGGCACCTGCAAAATTGAGAGGAGCACTCAACATGGGATTTCAATTAGCCATCACGATAGGAATATTGGCAGCAAATCTGGTGAACTATGGTACAGCCAAGATCAAGGGTGGATACGGATGGAGAGTTTCATTGGCTCTGGCAGCTGTACCAGCAATCATAATGACTGTTGGTGTCATTTTTCTTCCGGACACTCCAAATTCACTCCTCGAAAGAGGTCATCAAGAGAAGGCTAAAACTATGTTGCAAAAAATCCGAGGAAACCAAGAAGTCGAAGAAGAATTTCAAGACCTTATCGAGGCAAGCGAAGCAGCAAAGAAGATTGAACATCCATGGAGGAACATACTGCAGCCGAGATACAGGCCTCAACTCATCATGTCCATTATG